>NC_068915.1:3939393-4242424 GCF_023091745.1 Budorcas taxicolor | reverse complement strand
TAGTAGATACAATTGTCATCTGAGTTAAATTCACCCATTCCAGTCCATTTTAGCTCATCAATTCCTAAAATGTCAATGTTTACTCCTTTTTGACCACTTCAAATTTGCCTTGATTCATGGACCTAACATTCCAAGTTCCTATGCAATATCGCTCTTACAGCATCAGACTTTACTTCCATCACCAGTCACATCCACAACTGGGTATTGTTTTTGCTTTGGCTCCATCTCTTCATTCTTTCTGGTGTTATTTCTCCACTGATCTCCAGTAGTATAGTGGTCACCTACTGACCAGGAGAGTTCATCTTTCAGTGTCCTGTCTTTTTGCCTTTTCACACTGTTTGTGGGGTTCTCAAGGCAAGAATACTGAAGTGGTTTCCCATTCCCTTCTCCAGTGGACCATGTTTTGTCAGAACTCTCTACCATGACCCATTTGTCTTGGGTGGCCTTACACAGCATAGCTCATTGTTTTATTGATAAGACAAGGCTGTGGTTCATGTGATCAGTTTGATTAATTTTCTGTGACTGTGGTTTTCATTCTGTCTGCCCTCTGATGGATAAGGATAAGAGACTTATGGAACCTTGCTGATGGAGAAATTGACTGTGGGGGAAAGTGGGTCTTGTTCTGATGGGCAGGACCATGCTCAGTAAATCTTTAATCCAATTTTCTGCTGATGGGTGGGACTATGTTCCCTCCCTGTGTGTGACCTGGGCCAAACTATGGTGGAGGTAATGATGATAATGATGCCCTCCTTCTAAAGGTCTCCTGCATGCCCTGATGCACTCAGTGTCCCTGACCCTGTAGCAGGACACTGCCAATCCATGCCTCTGCCAGGAGTCTGGACACTCAGAGGCAAGTCTGGGTCAGTCTCTTTTGGGGTCACTGCTCCTTTCTCCTGGGTCCTGGTGTTGCACAAGATTTTGTTTGTCCCCTCCAAGAGTCTGTTTCCCCAGTTCTGTGTAAGTCCTGTTGTCAAATCCCACTGGGCTCCAAAGTCAAATTCCCTAGGGGTTCTTAGTCCCTTTTCCAGATCGCCAGGTTGGGAAATCTGTTGTGGGTTCCAGAACTTTCTTAACAGTGTGAGAATTTATTTGGTATGATTTTTCTGCAGTTTGTGGGTCATCTGCTCGTCAACTCTATGGTGGGGTTAATGGCAACCTCTTCCAAGAGGGCTTAGTCACACCCTGGACTGCTTGCACCCAGAGGCCTTGCCCCTGAGGCAGGCCACTGGTGACCCCTACCTCTGCAGGAGACACTCAAACACTCAAAGGCATGTCTGACTCAGTCTCTGTGGGGTCTCCTGGTGTAAACAAGGTTTTGTTTGAGCCCTCTGAGCATCTCTGTTATGTATAGGGTTTGATTCTAAATGTGATTTCAACCCTGCTACCATCTTGCTGGGGCTTCTCCTTTGCCCTCAGACATGGGGTATCTTTTTTTGGTGGGATCCAACATTCTTCTGTTGATGGTTGTTCAACAGCAAGTTGTAATTTTGGAGTTCTTGCAGGAGAAGATGAGCGCATGTCCTTCTACTCTGCCATTTTGATTTGATTTAAATCTCTGACATAAATCTCTTACATAATCTTTCTGACTTAAATCATAGCAGTATATTTTCTGATCCATCTCCTAAAATAATGAAAAGAAAACAAAACAAATGAGATCTGTTGCTGCTAAGTCACTCAAAAGCTTTTGCACAGCAAAGGAAAATGTAAACAAAATGAAAAGACAAGCCACAGATAGGGAGTAAATATCTGCAAATGATCTGACTGATAATGGATTATTGTCCAAAATTTACAAACAGCTCATGATGCTTAATAGCATCAAAACAAACAACCCCCTCAAAAAATGGGCAGAAGACCCATATAGACATTTCTCCAAAGAAGACATACAGATGGCCAATAGGCATATGGAAAGGTGTTCAACACTGCTAATTATTAGAGAAATGCAAATAAAAACTACAATGAGATATCATCTCACACCAGCCAGAATGGCTATTATCAAAACATCTACAAACAGTAAATGCTGGAGAGGGTGTGAAGAGAAGGAAGCCCTCCTCCACTGTTGGTGGGAATGTAAATTGGTACAGACACTATAGAGAGAAGTATGGAGGTTCCTAAAAAAACTAAAAGTAGAGCTCCCATATGACCCTGCAATCCCACTCCTGGGCATGTATCTGGGGGGAAAAAAAAAACATGATCTGAAAGGATACATGCACCCCAATGTTGATTTCAGTGCTGTTTATGGTAACCAAGTCATGGAAGCAACTTAAATGTCCATCAGCAAAGGAATCAATAAAGAAGATGTGTTACATATATATGATGGAATATTACTCAGCCATTAGAAAGGATGAAATAATGCCTATTGCAGTGACAAGGATCAACGTAGACAGTGTCATACTGAGTTAATTAAGTCAGACAGAGAAGAAGAAATACTGTATGACATCCCTTATATGTGGAACCTAAAAAGAAATTAAATAAATGAACTCACATATAAAATAGAAATAGACTCACAGACTTCTAGAATAAGTTTATGGTGGCTTGGGGAAGGATGGAGGGGAGGGATAGTTAGAGCATTTGGGATAGACATGTACACACTGATCTATTTTAAATGGATAACCAACAAGAACCTACTGAATAACACATGGAACTATGCTCAATGAAATGTGGTGGCTTAGATTGGAGGGGAGTTCAGAGGAGAATGGATACAAGTATATGTACGGCTGAATCCCTTTGCTGTCCATGTGAAACTATCACAACATTGTTTGTCAATAAGCTATAACCCAATTTTTAAAAAATGCTAAAAATATTTTAAATGTTAAATGCTGCTGAGAAGTAAGATGTAGATTTTCATATGTCTGAATGAATTTACAACAGTTCAGCTCAGTTCAGTCACTCAGTCATGGCCAACTCTTTGCGACCCCATGGACTGCAACACACCAGGCCTCCCTGTCCATCACCAATTCCCGGAGTTTACTCAAATTCATATTTACTGAGTCAGTGATGCCATCCAACCATCTCATCCTCTGTTGTCCCCTTCTCCTCCTGCCTTCAATCTTTCCCAGCATCAGGGTCTTTTCAAATGAGTCAGTTCTTCACATCAAGTGGCCCAAGTATTGGAGTTTCAGCTTCAGCATCAGTCCTTTCAATGAATATTCAGAACTGATACCCTTTAAGATGGACTGGTTGGATCTCCTTGTTGTCCAAGGGACTCTCAAGAGTCTTCTTCAACACCACAGTTCAAAAGCAACACTTCAAGAAAATTAGAGATACCAAGGGAACTTTTCACACAAAGATGGGCACAATAAAGGACAGAAATGGTATGGACCTAAGAGAAGCAGAAGATATTAAGAAAAGGTGGCAAGAATACACAAAAGAACTATACAAAAAAGATCTTCATGACCCACATAATCACAATGGTGTGATCACTCACCTAGAGCCAGACATCCTGGAGTGTGAAGTCAAGTGGGCCTTAGGAACATCATTATGAACAAAGCTAGTGGAGGTGATTCAAATCCTAAAAGATGATGCTGTGAGAGTGCTGCACTCGATATGCCAGCAAATCTGGAATACTCAGCAGTGGCCACAGGATTGGAAAAGGTCAGTTTTCATTCCAATCCCAAAGAAAAGTAATGCCAAAGAATTTTCAAACTACTGCATAATCGCACTCATCTCACATGCTAGCAAAGTAATGCTCAAAATTCTCCAAGCCAGGCTTCAACAGTACATGAACCATGAACTGCCAAATGTTCAAGCTGGATTTAGAAAAGGCAGAGGAACCAGAGCTCAAGTTGCCAACACCTGCTGGATCATCTGGATCATCAAAAAAGCAAGACAGTTCCAGAAAAATATTTATTTCTGCTTTATCGACTATGCCAAAGTCTTTGACTGTGTGGATCACAACAAACTGTGGAAAATTTTTCAAGAGAGGGAATACCAGACCACCTGACCTGCCTCTTCAGAAATCTGTATGTAGGTCAGGAAGCAATAGTTAGAACTGGACATGGAACAACAGACTGGTTCCAAATCAGGAAAGAAGTATGTCAAGGCTGCACATTGTCACCCTGCTTATTTAACTTTTCTGCAGAGTACATCATGAGAAACACTGGGCTGGAAGAAGTGCAAGCTGGAATCAAGATTGCTGGGAGAAATATCAATAACCTTAGATATGCAGATGACACCACCCTTATGTCAGAAAGCGAAGAACAACTAAAGAGCTTCTTGATGAAAGTGAGAGGGGAGTGAAAAAGTTGACTTAAAACTCAACATTCAGAAACTAAGATCATGGCATCTAGTCCCATCATTTCCTGGGAAATACATGAGGAAACAATGGAATTTACAACATGACTTGGTTAATGACCATACAAAATTCTTCCCTAACATCCTAATGAAATTAAACTTATCTTCATTTTGTCCCTTATTTGATCTCTTATCACAATGCAATACAAATATCTTTAGATACCTATGTTTCTCCCACTAAACCGGAAGCTACTTATTGGTAAGGAATAGTTCATATTAATACTGTTAGCATTTTTATTTTAGGACTTAGAGCTTGATACACAGTAAAGGCTCAAGCGATGTTTGTTAAAGAGATAACTCTGAACCTCTCTATTTTCTTACCTGCCCCCCAATACACTATTTTCAACTACCTATATGACACCTTAGTCCAGCCTTCTAGCCATCTCCTCAAACTCAAAGGCTCACGTTATTCATCCCATGATGAACCGGTTAATATTATGTTTTCTGAATATATCTGGAAAAAAGAATTTTAATGTTAATTCTCTGTCATATAAAAGAAACCTGGAGCTGAAATGATTTCATGGTGACATCAGGAAACCAGTGTCCTATTTTTCTGTTCTGCCATCCTCAGCACTTAGCTTCCATCATTAAGAGTAATTTTGGCCCAAGATGGCTGAACACACCACTAATAAGTAACAGGAGGAGAAAGGAGAGGATAAAAATAACATCTCTCAGCTGAGTCAACTGCCTTTAAGCAGCCTTTCCTGAACTTCTATAGAATTTTTCCACCTACAAGTTTCTAGATCAAACTTAATGACCACTCTTAGTTCCAAAGGAGGTTGGAGTATATATTCACTCTGACAAAAAAAAAAAAGCGCCCAATTCAAACTTAGGGTTCTATTATCAGGGACAAAGAATACAATGGACATTCTTGTATCTCTGGACCTCTTGTCTGTCATTTCTATCTCTGTCATCAGTGCTTTAATTTTTGGGTTCCATTTGACCTTTCTTTGCACTTGAGAAACAATACTCTAGTAGCTAAAATTGGAAGTGGAGCAGACCAGGCAGCAAGGCTGCTGTAGAAATTCAAGAGAGAGAAGATAAAGCACTAAGTCAAAGCAGTGACAGCAGGTATAGAGAAGAGGATGTGGAAGAACATAAAAAGAACAAAGATTTGCAGGACTGCTGAGAACCTACATTTTTGAATCAAACACGAAAGACTATATGATGCCCAACAGGAATAGCCCTACCTACATAAAACACCATGATGCTGGCAGAAAGCCAATTACTTAAATGATATTCAGCAATAAGTAGGCAGAAAAACTTGCAAAAATATTTTAGAATTTATTAAGGATCTTTGAAAAATATGTGGGTGTGTTGCTTGCTTACTTGTTTGCTCTATTAACAGAGCTAATCACTCTGAATAGGTTGCAGTAGTTCTGAATTTGGGATGTATGAGAAGGTGTATGTATTAGTATATCAGAATGCATTGAGAAAAACATTGTGATTCATAAATATGTGTCCAATGATACTTTTTACCTTCCAAGGTTTTGCATGAATAAAAATTACATTAATTGGGTTTTTTTAATCTGATGCAAACAAATACAAAGAGAGGTGAGATGGGCATAAAGATTAGATAGAGAAGAAATAAAAAGTCCTTCTCCCTTTGTATTCAAGGTCTCAGCTGTAGAGTGAGTCCACTTGCCGTAAGGATGTAAGAGAGAGAAAAATGATTTGCAATATGAGGTTTTTAATCTGTAAAAACAGATGGTCCTTTAAATTAAGAAAGTTAACTTCATATACCATGTAATATAAAAGAAGTGATGTCTTATTATATTTAAATATATTAAGGTAGAACAAAATTTAAGGCATGGCAAAAGATTCCTAATACCAGCCTCCAAATGAATTGACCCTAGCATTAGGGCCCACTCAGACAGAAACTAAAGGTTCAGCCTGCCATGGTTCCCAAGTCCACTCTTATTCATCCAACAAATATTTGTTTGGTGTCTGTTATGTGCCAAGCCCTATCATAAGCACTAAGGATAATGTACTCATTGAAATTCACATTTCTTCCTACATTAACTTACATTTCCAACCTCCCCTTCAGTTTAGGTGGGACCATGGGATCAAATTCTAACCTACAGAATCTTCTCTGCAGGCCCCTTTCACAATCTTCTCTGATTTTTCCTATCCTTCAGCTGAACAGAGAACACCTGGACCTGGGTTTGGAGGTGTCAAGAGAGCACCAGGATGGAAGGAGCCTGTGTCCCAAATGACAGTGTGGAATGAAGTCAGGGCTCCTTACTCTTCTCCATCACCAAACCACATAAAACCATGAACTTCAGGAGAAATAAACTCTGGTTGTGCTTAAATGCCATTGACATTTTGGAGTTTTGATAATGGATCCTTCTATGCAGACCTTGAGACTGCAGAAGCTTGGCCTATTCACAGAAGAGACATGTTAGTGTGACTTTAGCTCAGTTATAAAAGGGAGAAACTATAGGAGATGATGCTGGGGTAGTCCTGAGAATAGGAAATGTAAGCCTTTTATAGAAGTTAAGGTAAGGCCTTGGATTTTATTGAGATGAGGGTGCCACTGAGGGTTTTAAGGAGAGTGACAAGACCACATTCAGAATGTTTTGAATGCCATATTGCATAGCATGATGAAACTCCTTCCAAGGTTGGAAACAGTTGAGGGACTATTGCAAGAACCAATTGAGAAAATTTAGCTTGGACTAAAGTCACAGCTATGAAAGTAATTTTTTTTTAAGTCCTATTTTGGATACATTTTGAAGACAGAGCCAAGATTCCTAATGGGGCATTATTAACATTTTTATCCCAAATACCCAACTGGGTATAGAGAATAAACAATTAGGTGGATGAGTCAGTTGTTCCTAGGAGAAGTAAGATATAACTTGTAACTATAAATTTTGGAGTTGTCAGCAGATAGATAAAACTGAAAGATATGAGATTAGATAAGACCACCAAGGAAATAACAGAGAAAATAAAACCAAGGGTCAAGGCTTGGGACACAGCAACATGAAGCAGGTAAGAAATCAACAGGGACAAGCAGAGAAAGCCAAGAACCAACAAAGAGTAAATAAACTAAGAAAATAACCAAGAGAGACTGAGTCTCTGAAGCCAAAGTATCTGGAAGATTGCCTTTTATGAAGCCAAGTGAAGAAAGCATTTCAAAAAAGGAGGAAATGTTCCACCAATGCCACCTTCCCCTTAGAGAGCAGGAGAACTGAGGATAAAGAACAAACCATTTGACAACATGGAGGTCATTGAACTTTATAAGAACAGTTTCAATGGTGGGAATGAAAGCCTGACAGAAAAAAAGTTTTTGAAAGAATAAGGGTTCTTAAAGTAGAGGCAGAGAGCATGGAATTTGTTTCTGAGGAGTTTTACCAGGAAGCTGGCTTGCCCCAACATTTCTACAGGAAGAGCCAGAATGTAAATGGAAGTCCCAGAACTTTTGTCCCCTGCCCTCTTTATTTCCACTTCTCCACACAAATGCATGTGGACACCCCAGGCAGCTCACTCAAGACTGGTCCACCTCTTGCATAGAACTATCTTTTGACCACCTCCAGTGTGTACATGGGCGTCCATGGTGACTCAGAGAGTAAAGAATCTCCCTGCAATGCAGGAGACCCAGGTTCGATCTCTTGGTCGGGAAGATCCCCTAGAGAAGGGAATGTCAACCCACTCCAGTATTCTTGCCTGAAGAATTCCATGGACAGAGGAGACTGGCGAGCTACATACAATCCATGGGGTCACAAAGAGTCAGACACAACTGAGCAACTAACATTTCACCCTTCAGGGTGTGCACACTGGTTGTGTCTAGATATTAGGGAAGAAGCTCACAGAAGCAGAAGCGGTGTCAGTCAGTTCAGTGCAGTCGCTCAGTCGTGTCTGACTCTTTGTGACCCCATTGTACTGCAGCATGCTAGGCTTCCCTATCCATCATCAACTCCCGGAGCCTACTCAAATTCATGTCCATCGAGTCAGTGATGCCACCCAGATATCTAATCCTCTTTTGTCCCCTTCTCCTCCTGCCTTCAATCTTTCCCAGCATCAGGGTCTTTTCTAGTGAGTCACTTCTTCACAGAGGTGGCCCAAGTATTGGAGTTTCAGCTTCAGTATCAGTCCTTCCAATGAATATTCAGGACTGATTTCCTTTAGGATGGACTGGTTGGATTTCCTTGCAGTCCAAGGGACTCTCAAGAGTCTTCTCCAACACCACAGTCTAAAAGCATCAACTCTTCAGTGCTCAGCTTTCTTTATAGTTCAACTCTCACATCCATATATGACTACTGGAAAAACCATAGTTTTGACCAGACAGACCTTTGTTGGCAAAGTAATGTCTCTGTTTTTTATTATGCTGTCTAGGTTGATCATAGCTTTCTTTCCATGGAGCAAGTGTCTTAATTTCGTGACTGCAATCATCATCTGCAGTGATTTTGGAGACCCTCAAAATAAAATCTGTCACTGTTTCCATTCTTTTCCCATCTATTTGCCAAGAAGTGATGGGACCAGATGCCATAATCTTAGTTTCCTGAACATTGAGTTTTAAGCCAACTTTTTCACTCTCCTCTTTCACTTGCAACAAGAGGCTCTTTAGTTATTCTTTAATTTCTGCCATAAGGGTGATGTCATCTGCATATCTAAGGTTATTGATATTTCTCCTGGAAATCTTGATTCCAGCTTGTGTTTCATCCAGCCTGGCATTTTGCATGATGTATTCTACATATAGGTTAAATAAGCAGGGTGACAATATGCAGCCTTGATATACTCCTTTCCCAATTTGGGACCAGTCTGTTATTCCATATCCAGTTCTAACTGTTGCTTCTGGATCTGCATATAGATTTCTCAGGAGGCAGGTCAGGTGGTCTGGTATTCCCATCTCCTGAAGAATTTTCCACAGTTTGTTGTGATCCACACAGTAAATGCTTTGATGTAGTCAATAAAGCCGAAGTAGATGTTTTTCTGGAACTTTCTTGCTTTTTTGATGATCCAGCAAATATTTTCAATTTGATCTCTTGTTCCCCTGCCTTTTCTATATCCAGCTTGGACATCTGGATGTTCATGGTTCATGTACTGTTGAAGCTTGGCTTAGAGAATTTTGAGCATTGCTTTACTAGCATGTGAGATGAGCAAAACTGCACAGTAGTTTGAACATTCTTTGGCATCGCCCTTCTTTGGGATTGGAATGAAAACACCTTTTCCAGTTCTGTGGCCACTGCTGAGTTTTCCAGATTTGCTGGCATTTTGAGTGTAGCACTTTCACAGCATCATCTTTTAGGATTTGAAGCAGCTCAACTGGAATCCCATCACCTCCACTAGCTTTGCTCGTAGTGATGTTTCCTAAGGCCCACTTGACTTTGCATTCCAGGATGTCTGGCTCTAGATGAGTGATCACACCATTGTGATTATCTGGGTCATGAAGATCTTTTTTGTATAGTGTCATTTTGTACAGTGTCATTGCGGAAGTGAATTCTGTGGTCCCAAGTGTCATTTTGTACAGTGTCACTGGGGAAGTAAATTCTGGGGTCCCAAGTATCCAGAGCATGGACTAGCAGAGAAGGGGCAATGACAGACAGCATGCATGGAGAAAGATGAGTCAGGACCCTATGAAGTGCAGGCACTCCACTTGTCCCTGTCTAAGGGGAACACAGGCAGTTTTCACTTTTCATAGTAATGCACAACCATAGAAATGAGCATACAAGCTGAAACCATGCAAAGCGATCTTAATAATCATGAGGAAAATTAGGGTTGTTCCATGCCCTTTAAAAATCTTTTTCAAAACATTAAAAACTCTTCTGTTGATAGTTATAAATATACCAATTTAGTACTACTGCTGCTGCTAAATCGCTTCAGTCTTGTCCGACTCTGTGTGACCCCATAGACAGACGGCAGCTCACCAGGCTCCCCCCATCCCTGGGATTCTCCAGGCAAGAACATTCAAGTGGCTTGCCATTTCCTTCTCCAATGCATGAAAGTGAAAAGTGAAAGTGAAGTCGCTCAGTCATGTCCGACCCTCAGCGACCCCATGGACTGCAACCTTCCAGGCTCCTCCATCCATGGGATTTTCCAAGCAAGAATACCAGAGTGAGGTGCCATTCCCTTCTCCGAGTTTATTTAGTACAATGTATTTTAAAATACTGGAAACATTGAGGTAGTTAAAGTTTTTTATTTCTTTGTAAAAAATTATCAAGAATAGATTGATCAATGCTTGCTTTCTTCTCATCATGTTGTTGTTCAGTCACTGTGTCGTGTCCGACTCTTTGGGACACCATGAACTGCAGCATACCAGTTTTCCCTGTCCTTCAGTATCCCCTGGAGTTTGTTCAAACCTACTATATGGAGCAAGCATCATTTCCATGCAAATTGTCATATTCCTAAGTTTGGCTCATCTTTCAGTATTTTACTTTTTGTGCTTTCAATGTATCTCCAAGAGTTCCTTTAATGTGAAGTGTCTGACAGCATTACTTCATCTGGGACATCTTCATTCACAACCACTTTGCTCGTTTATATTTCTAAGTTCACCTTTACTGACATGCTCAAGATATGTATCTCAAGGCTCTTGAAGACAAAGGTTCAGCAATTTCATGGTCAGCTATCACTTCTATATTTCCACCAATGTCCAATTTGACTTATACTTCCAGTATGAAGTATAACACTTCTCTTTCTTGGATGCAATTTCATCTTCATTGGCCAATTTCCAGATGAGAGTATCCATTTCTGTAAAACATTTCACATGAGTTTATTACTCAAAGGCAAGACAACTTTGTTGCCCGTGTGTAACTGAGTATCAGATGTGCCTTTCAAAGAAATATCATGACTACTCACTGATCAGGATGTATGACTGTTATTTGCATAGTGATTTGTGACCTGAAAAGATGGCAGCTGAGTTTGTACTTTTGCCATCATTCACCTAACATACTCAGTTCAGTTCACTTGCTCGGTCGTGTCCGACTCTTTGCGATCCTATGGACAGCAGCATGCCAGGCCTCCCTGTCCATCACTAACTCCAGGAGTTTACACAAACTCATGTCCATTGAGTCGGTGATGCCATCCAGCCATCTCATCCTCAGTCATCCCCTTCTCCTCCTGCCCCAATTCCTCCCAGCGTCAGGGTCTTTTCCAATGAGTCAACTCTTCACATGAGATGGTCAAAGTATAGGAGTTTCAGCCTAAGCATCAGTCCTTCCAGTGAACATTTAGGACTAATCTCCTTTAGGATGGACAGGTTGGATCTCCGTGCAGTCCAAGGGACTCTCAAGAGTCTCCTCCAACACCACAGTTCAAAAGTATCAATTCTTCAGCACTCAGATTTCTTCACGTTCCAACTCTCATATCCATACATGACCACAGAAAAAACCATAGCCTTGACTAGATGGACCTTTTGGCAAAGAAATGTCTCTGCTTTTGAATATGCTATCTAGGTTGATCATAACTTTTCTTCCAAGGAGTAAGCGTCTTTTAATTTCATGGCTGCAGTCACCATCTGCAGTGATTTTGGAGCCCAAAAAATAAAGTATGACACTGTTTCCACTGTTTCCCTATCTATTTCCCATGAAGTGATGGGACCAGATGCCATAATCTTAGTTTTCTGAATGTTGAGCTTTAAGCCAACTTTTTCACTCTCCTCTTTCACTTTCATCAAAAGGCTCTTTTGTTCCGCTTCGCTTTCCACCATAAGGGTGGTGTCATCTGCATATCTGAGGTTATTGATATTTCTCCCGGCAATCTTCATTCCAGCTTGTGCTTCTTCCAGTCCAGTGTTTCTCATGATGTACTCTGCATAGAAGTTAAATAAGCAGGGTGACAATATACAGCCTTAATATATTCCTTTTCCTATTTGGAACCAGTCTGTTGTTCCATGTCCAGTTCTAAGTGTTGCTTCCTGACCTGCATACAGGTTTCTCAAGAGGCAGGTCAGGAGGTCTGGTATTCCCATCTCTTTCAGAATTTTCCACAGTTTATTGTGATCCACACAGTCAAAGGCTTTGGCATAGTCAATAAAGCAGAAATAGATGTTTTTCTGCAACTCTCTTGCTTTTTCGATGATCCAGCAGATGTTGTCAATTTGATTTCTGGTTCTGCTGCCTTTTCTAAAACCAGCTTGAACATCTGAAAGTTCATGATTCACATATTGCTGAAGCCTGGCTTGGAGAATTTTGAGCATTACTTTACTAGCATGTGAGATGAGTGCAATTGTGTGGTAGTGTGAGCATTCTTTGGCATTGCCTTTCTTTGGGATTGGAATGAAAACTGACCTTTTCCAGTCCTGTGGCCACTGCTGAGTTTTCCAAATTTGCTGGCATATTGAGTACACTTTCACAGCATCATCTTTCAGGATTTGAAATAGCTCCACTGGAATTCCATCACCTCCACTAGCTTTGTTTGTAGTTATGATTCCTAAGGCCCACTTGACTTCACATTCCAGGATGTCTGGCTCTAGGTGAGTGATCACACCATCGTGATGATCTTGGTCATGAAGATATTTTTTTGTACAGTTCTTCTGTGTATTCTTGCCACCTCTTCTTAATATCTTCTGCTTCTGTTAGGTCCATGTGATTTCTGTCCTTTATTGAGCCCATTTTTGCATGAAATATTCCCTTGGTACCTCTAATTTTCTTGAAGAGATCTCTAGTTTTTCCCATTCTGTTGTTTTCCTCGACTTCTTTGCATTGATAGGCTAGGAAGGCTTTCTTATCTCTCCTTGCTATTCTTTGGAACGCTGCATTCAGGTGCTTATATCTTTTCTTCTTTGCTTTTTTCTTCTCTTCTTTTCACAGCGACTTGTAAGGCCTCCTCAGACAGCCATTTTGCTTTTTTGCATTTCTTTTCCATGGGGATGGTCTTGATCCCTGTCTCCTTTCAGTTAGTTCAGTTCAGTTCAGTCACTCAGTCGTGTCCGATTCTTTGCAACCCCATGAGCTGCAGCACACCAGGCCTCCCTGTCCATCACCAACTCCCGGAGTTCACTCAGACTCACGTCCATCGAGTCAGTGATGCCATCAGCCATCTCATCCTCTATCGTCCCCTTATCCTCCTTCCCCCAATACCTCCCAGCATCAGAACATTTTCCAATGAGTCAACTCTTCTCATGAGGTGGCTAAAGTACTGGAGTTTCAGCTTCAGCATCATTCCTTCCAATGAACACCCAGGACTGTCTCCTTTACAATGTCTCAAACCTCTGTCCATTGTTCATCAGGCACTCTTTCTATCAGATCTAGTCCCTTAAATCTATTTCTCACTTCCACTGTATAATCATAAGGGATTTGATTTAGGTCATACCTAAATGGTCTAGTGGTTTTCCCTACTTTCTTCATTTTAAGTCTGAATTTGGCAATAAGGAGTTCATGATCCAAGCCACAGTCAGCTCCCAGTCTTGTTTTTGCTGACTGTAGAGAGCTTCTCATCTTTGGCTGCAAAGAATATAATCAGTCTGATTTCAGTGTTGACCATCTGGTGATGTTCATGTGTAGAGTCTTCTCCTATGTTGTTGGAAGAGGGTGTTTGCTATGACCAGTGCATTCTCTTTTCAAAACCCTGTTAGCATTTGCCCTGCTTCATTCAGTACTCGAAGGCCAAATTTGTCTGTTACGCCAGGTGTTTCTTGACTTCCTACTTTTACATTCCAGTCCCCTAGAATGAAAAGGACATCTTTTGTGGGTATTAGTTCTAAAAGATCTTGTAGGTCTTCATAGAACCATTCAACTTCAGCTTCTTCAGCATTACTTGTTGGGGCATAGTCTTGGATTACTGTGATACTGAATGGTTTGCCTTGGAAATGAACAGAGATCATTCTGTCGTTTTTGAGATTGCATCCAAGTACTGCAATTCAGACTCTTTTGTTGACCATGATGGCTACTCCATTTCTTCTAAGGGATTCCTGCCCACAGTAGTAGATATAATGGTCATCTGAGTTAAATTCACCCATTCCAGTCCATTTTAGTTTGCTGATTCCTGGAATGTCAACATTCATTCTTGCCATCTCCTGTTTGACCATTTCCAATTTGCCTTGATTCATGGACCTGACATTCCAGATTCCTATACAGTATTGAATTTCACAGCATCGGACCTTGTTTCTATCACCAGTCACATCCACAACTGGGTATTGTTTTTGCTTTGGCTCCATCCCTTCATTCTTTCTGGAGTTATTTGTCCACTGATCTCCAGTAGCAGATTGGGCACCTACCGACCTGGGGAGTTCCTTTTTCAGTATCCTATCATTTTGCCTTTTCATACTGTTCATGGGGTTCTCAAGGCAAGAATACTGAAGTGGTTTCCCATTCCCTTCTCCAGTGGACAATGTTTTTCAGACCTCTCCACCATGACCTGTCAGTCTTGGGTGGCCCCACACGGCATGGCTTGGTTTCATTGAATTAGACAAGGCTGTGGTCCATGTGATCAGATTGGCTGGTTTCCTGTAATTATGGTTTCAGTGTGTCTGCCCTCTGATGCCCTCTTGCAACACCTATCATCTTATCTGGGTTTCTCTTACCTTGGACATGGGGTATCTCTTCATGGCTGCTCCAGCAAATCACAGCCACTGCTCCTTACCTTGGATGAGGTTGCCCCTCCTGACCTTGAACGTGGAATAGCTCCTCATGGCCCTCCTGCACCCACACATCCGCCGCTCCTAGTAGCTTACATACTATGGTAACTGAAACTAGAATCTTGCTGTTGAGGGATTGGTATTATTCAACTAAACTATGGAAACTGAAATCCACGCCTATTAGAACCATGCAGGTGAAGAATGCCTTCCTGCTTTGCAAAATTGCAAAGAACATGAGTGGCAATTTGAGGTGACATTTTTGATCAGAGGAGGATTTTTTTTCAGGGGGGGAAATTACAGCCTGTCCATATAATGATGGGAATGATCCTAAAGAAAGAAATAATAGGCAATAGAGAAGAAAGATATATTTACAAGCTCAACCTCCCTGCATAGGTAAAAAGGGGATAAAATCTAGTGTATAAGTGTAGGACTGGTTTTAGGAACACAAACAGTTCTTCCATTTTAAATATGAAGTGGAATACATGGTCGTGGACACTGGTAGGCTGTGGTGGAAAAACAGGTTCTGTCTTGCTTGCTACTATTTTCTCAGCAGAATAAAAAGCCAAGTTTTTAAATGAGAATAAAGAAGGACTTTGAAGTAGTAAAGCCTTGAGGAAAAGAGAAACTGTGAAATGTATTTTGTCTTGGAGAGAAGAAAAGTGAATTGACGATGGAAATGAAGTAAGATTTCTGAACGCTCTAAGAATTACTCAAGATTAGTGATTAAAGAGGTCTGTCAGCTTACTTACATGTTTTGCTCCAGTCATTTCTCTCTGTCTGAATCCTATAAAAAAAAAAAAAAAAGCCTATTTTCCTCCTCTTATTTCCAACTAAAACCTCACAGCCACTGAGATTCTATGCTCAGAGAATACAGATTGACTCCAGTGGCAATCCACTCCAGTACTATTGCCTGGAGAATCCCATGGACAGAGGAGCCTGGTAGGCTACAGTCCATGGGGTCACAGAGAGCCGGACACGACTGAGTGACTTCACTTTCACTTTCCAGTACTACACATGTACCCCAGCTCCTAAGACAGTTTCTGTCTTATCACCACTAAGTACGTAATAGTCAAAGAAATCAAAAGCACAACCCAAGAAAGTTGTTACAGTTATAACAATAAGTAGAAAAATACATTGATTTATCCTATTCCAGTTATTTAACATCAACTGAAAAATAAATATTTTTTAGAAAATTTTGAAGCAAGACACTCACAGATCAAATAATAATTTCTTTGTTCTTTCACCTAAATTTCTATGGCTTCCTGACTTTATTTTCCATATTGTGACTTCCATATAAATGAAAAATTTGAAACAGTTGAGTAGATTTTGAGTTGAAGGCAAAATGCAGTAAAATAAACCAACTAAAAGAAAATCCAGAAGTCAGGCTGGGTTCAATGCATGGGTCACACAGTAAAAAGTCAACAAAGCAGGAATATCTCTTTTCATGTAATAATCATCACAGAAAAATTAAAAATGCTGTGAAGACTTTGATGTCCTAACAAGAAAGATACCTTATATCTTTCTGAGATCAATGTAGTGTTTAAATAACTGAACTGAACTGAACTAAATGAAAGAATAAATTTAATCAAAAAAGGAGTTGGCAAATTATTCATCTCTGAATAACAAAACAAAAAGCCTATTCTGAATTCCACCCATCTCCTTTATCCCACTTCAATTTTTTTCCTTATCAGTACCAAGTAAAGCCTAAAGACAAGGCTGCCCTTCCATCTCTCAACATACCCAGCTCTCCCCAACCTTATGAGTTTCCCACACACCTTGCAACTTCTTACTACAACACTTCACCCCATTACTTCTTTTAGCTGGATCCTATACAACTGAGCTGAGCACCAAAGAATTGATGCTTTTGAACTGTGTGTTGGAGGAGACTCTTGAGAGTCCTTTGGACTGAAAGATGATCAAACCAGCCAATCCAAAAGGAAATCAGTCCTAAATATTCATTGGATGGGCTGATGTCAAAGCTGAAGCTCCAATACTTTGGCCACCTGATGTGAAAAACTGGCATCACCGACTTGACATCAGTTTGAGCAAGCTCCAGGAGTTGGTGATGGATAGGGAGGCCTGGTGTGCTGTAATCCAAGGGATCACACAGAGTGACTGAACTGATACTGATATGCAACTTTCAGATCACACCATAGGTATTATTTCCTCAAAGACCTTTCCTTTCTTCCACCAAGTAATTTGTTTCCCTATCAATAACCTCAGATATGCAGATGACATCACCCTTATAGCAGAAAGTGAAGAGGAACTCAAAAGCCTCTTGATGAAAGTGAAAGAGGAGAGTGAAAAAGTTGGCTTAAAGCTCAACATTCAGAAAATGAAGATCATGGCATCCGGTCCCATCACTTCATGGGAAAGAGATGGGAAAACTGTGGAAACAGTGTCAGACTTTATTTTGGGGGGCTCCAAAATCACTGCAGATGGTGACTGCAGCCATGAAATTAAAAGAGGCTTACTCCTTATAAGAAAAGTTTTGACCAACCTAGATAGCACGTTGAAGAGCAGAGACACTACTTCGCCAACAAAGGTCCGTCTAGTCAAGGCTATGGTTTTTCCTGTGGTCATGTATGGATGTGAGAATTGGACTGTGAAGAAAGCTGAGCACCAAAGAATTGATGCTTTTGAACTGTGGTGTTGGAGGAAACTCTTGAGAGTCCCTTGGACTGCAAGAAGATCCAACCAGTCCATTCTGAAGGAGATCAGCCCTGGGATTTCTTTGGAAGGAATGATGCTAAAGCTGAAACTCCAGTACTTTGGCCACCTCATGCAAAGAATTGACTCATTGGAAAAGACTTTGATGCTGGGAGGGGTTGGGGGCAGGAGGAGAAGGGGACAACCGAGGATGAGATGGCTGGATGGCATCACTAACTCGATGGACGTGAATCTGAGTGAACTCTGGAAGTTGGTGATGGACAGGGAGGCCTGGCATGCTGCAGTTCATGGGGTTGCAAAGAATCAGACACGACTGAGTGACTCAACTGAACTGATCCTCTTCCTACCTCTCAAAACACCTTATGTTTTACTTCACAGGACATAGCACAATTTGTAATAAAACATTCTCAAACACTTATTTATAAACTGTGGCCCCCACTGGATTATAAACCTTACGTGGGTAGGAATGAGTATGGTTTAGTCCTGGCATGGACAACAGCTAGCTCAGTGCCTGGAAGGTGGTGGGCAGGAATACTTATTCATAGACCAAGTACAGTATTCACAAATAAGTACAGTACTTTTCACAGAAGACCATAATCGGAGGCAGAGGATTATCTCCTGTGTTGAAAGGTTTTGAAGAAACAAATCAAGGAGAAAAAAAAATAGAAGCCCCACAACTATTACTGGAGTACAAAACTGAGCAAGGGATCCAGAGAAGCCACTAGAAGACATGACTGGGAGTCAGATTACCTCGGATTCACAGCTTCAGATCCATGGCCCAGTCACTTAGCAGCCATGGCGACTTCGAGAAAGGAACAACCTCTCTTAATCTCAAATCCGAAATCAGGAAAGGCGAATACTACATAACATCTAAACAGAAGAGGCTCTCTGGCATCTCCCCTCTCATTTTTCAGATGCAACTTGCCACAGTATAGTTTAACAGCCCTAAACCTTTTAAGGTCATAGAAATCATACACAGGCACACACAAAACAATTTTTTTTTTTTAATCTCAGGAGTTTTACTTGATTATTACCAGCCCCTGGCTTTATTTTAGATAGCTAAATTACCCATTTGGGTACCTCTTAAGATCTCTGAATACTGAACTTCCCATTTCATCCTTCCATTTTATGTGGTAAGACTCTCATATGGAAACAAAGAAAGTTATATTAGTACAAAGAAAAACATAATCTCTTATTATGTGGAATTATTAAAGTGGAACAATATACATGAGATGTTGCTCCCCAGGAAATCAAGAGAATGATTTAATTTTGAAAATATATTTTGCCCTTTCTAATTAAAATTTCAGATCGCACATTTCTGATTAGGTATGCTTATGCAGTATTTGTGCTTGAGTTCTTCCTGTGTTTTGATTACCAGACAATTATTGAAAGCTGCATTAGCTAGAGCCCATTGAATATGTCATAAATAGAGCTATCTACTGCCATTTCACTATACATTTCACACACCACCATCAGTTACCCCCTGAAGTCTAAAAGGATCTAATTTCTTCCAATAGTTCTTTGAGAAAGAACACATTATAATGTAAACCTACAAATTTGGAGTCGGAAAGTCTGGGTTTGAATCCCAGCTTTGTTATTTACTAACTATCCCATTTTGAGCTAGATCATTTGCTCTTTCTGAATCTCAGTTATCTCAACTTTAAATGAAGGGCACTGGAGTAGATAAACTCTCAGTGTGAAAGTCGCTCAGTCATGTCCAACTCTTTGCGATCCCATGGACTGCAGTCTGTCAGGCTCCTCTGTCCATGGAATTCTCCAGGCAAGAATAATGGAGTGGGTTGCCATTTCCTTCCAGGGGATCTTCCCAACCCAAGGATCAAACCCGGTTTCCCACATTACAGGCAGATTCTTTACCATCTAAGCTCCTAGGAAGCCCATAGATAAACTCCAAAACCCACTGTAATTCTAAAAGTGCAACAGAGCCGACCAATTGTAAGTGCTCAATAAGTATTTTGCCTTGGGTTTATGCGGGGTTCAGGAGGTGTTTTTATTGAATTACAGTTGATTTACAATGTTGAGTTAATTTCTGACGTGCAGAAAAATGATTGTTATACCTATATACACATATATTCTTTCTCACTATGGTTTATCACAGGTTATTAAATATATATATATAGTTCCTTGTGCTATAAAATAGGACCTTGTTGTTTATCCATTCTGTACATAATAGTTGCATCTGCTGGTGCCAAATTACCAATCTAACTCCCCACTCTTTGACAACCACAAGTCTGTTCTCTATGTCTGTGAGTCTGTTTCTGTTTTGTGCACTTAGTTGCTCAGTCATGTCTGACCCTTTGCGACCCTATGTACTGTAGCCTGCCAGGTTCCCCTGACAATGGGGATTCTCCAGACAAGAATACTGGAGCAGGTTGCCACGCCCTCCTCCAGGGGATCTTCCCAGCCCAGGAATCAAACCCAGGTCTCCTGCATTGCAGGCGGATTCTTTACCATCTGAGCCATCATTTGTGTCATATTTTAGATTCCACATTTAAGTTATATCATATAGTATTTGTGTTTCTTGCCTTGGGTTTTTATTGAATCTGAATTTAAAACTCAGGGGGAAGAATAAAAATGGGAGCATAGGAGGTGGTCAGTAGCAATTTACCCTCAACATGGTCTAAACTAGCCCTCCTTGTTTCTGACAAAGCAGTGTGAAACAGCTGGCACTGCTAGGATGGGATGACCTCCTCCATTCTCCCTTCTGCTTCTAGACAGGATAGCATTTAAACCACCCCCAGAGTGACTATGCTTATTCTCAAGAGCTCAACAATGGAATGGATTCCATCTATTTCTCTTTTTTTTTTTAATTTAAATTTATTTATTTTAATTGGAGGCTAATTATTTTACAATATTGTATTGGTTCTGCCACACATCAACATGAATCCGCCATGGGTGTACACTTCAAGCACTAGCTCCCGTGCACTAGAGCTGTCCTTTTCAGAAAGTGCTATTTTATTTTTAAGTTAATGTCTATGTTCATTTAAAGAAAAAGGGCTTGTGTACTCATAGGAGTGAGCTTCTGATGATTTTAGAAAGTAGTGTTGCAATAGGGGTCCTGAACATGCCTAGATTCAGCCTCACTAATCACCTCCTGTTTTATTCAGGACTCTTTTCTGGATAAGTGACAGAAAGCCAACTCAAATTACTGAAAGAAAAAAAAAAAAGTAGGAACATGCTTATGTAATGGAAAATCCAGGAATTTGTCTACATTCAGGCTCAGTAAGAATAGACACTCAAAACAGTGGCCTTGGAGAGTCTCTTTCTCTTTTCACTCTTTCTTCTGCTTCCTTCTGTGTTAATGGCAATCTCTTCAGAAAGTGCTTTCCTTCAACTCCTGACCTCAGAAAGATAGGGCCACTTCTCTCTTCTCAACCTTCTCATCAGACCCAGTGACAACTATCCCTTACTCCACTTCTTTTTTTTTTTTTTAATTTTTATTTTTACTTTATTTTGCTTTACAATACTGTATTGGTTTTGCCATACTTTGACATGAATCACACTTCTTTACACACAATTTCCAATGAAGAGAGGAAGATGCAAGAAATAGTAGCCAAATGGGAAACCAAATGGCCCCTCTCCCCACAATCAATCAAGATACAATTCTCTGCTGACACGTGACAGCTGTAGGCTACAGCTTAGTCCTGGAGACCTTATTAAGGTTTCCTACTTTCTCTTCTTCCAACTGAAGATGGTGGATTCTGAAAAGCCAGCCCTGGCTTATTGAAC
The DNA here is from genome assembly GCF_023091745.1 of Budorcas taxicolor. Taxonomy (NCBI): domain Eukaryota; kingdom Metazoa; phylum Chordata; class Mammalia; order Artiodactyla; family Bovidae; genus Budorcas; species Budorcas taxicolor. The sequence continues at coordinate 4,221,207 of NC_068915.1, read as the reverse complement.
CAATCAATTTCAGAGACAGAAGAGGGAGAGGAGAAAACTTAAGCCTACTTCATAAAAGGAAGGACGGTGCACAGGGACCCTACCAATTACAAGGTGAGCCCCAAGGAACAACCCCCTCAGCTCTCCATTCACCTGTTGGAAAAAAGGTGAGTAGAACTGACCGGGACCTGGCAAAAAATGCCCCATAAACCTTTATGCCCATCTCTGGGGGTTCAGCATGGTTCTCACACACAAATAAGATATCCAAATTTGAACTGCTTGAAGTTACACAGTAAGAAGAGGAGCAGAGGAAATTCCTTTTCTGCAGAAAAGAATTGTGAGCTGGCCAAGCTGGAGGGGCTCCCTTCCACCAACACTCCCCACCAAGTGAAGCCGGTTTGTCCTAGGGCTACATCCCGCCACAGTCTGTTTCCCACTTGGTTATAACCCGACCTTCAAGAGAAGCCAATCTGTCCTCTAGAGCCTGTACTCTGCGATTGCCACCCGCAGGCACTGCCAACCACTTAATCGTGTTTTGATTTTGTTCTCTGGCTTCAGGAAGGGTATTTCCATTTCGATAGTCAACTGGCAGATCTGCATTTTCTCACTGTTTGGAATCTAGAATGTAACTATTTCAAGTGTATCTATGAAATGCACATTTCTTAATATACTTTTCATTTATTACACTTTTTTTTTTTAATTTTCAAGCTATAATTTCTGTACCCACTTTCTCCACTTCACAACCTGACCTCTCCCATCTCTGTGACCATGAGGCCATGGTTCAGTGACAATTCCCTGTGGAGGTTTCTTCAAACCCACGCCTGGTCCTTGCCCTCTCTGCTTTTCAGAGTAGCTAGATGCCATTCATCCAATGTGAACTCTCTAGATTTCTCTTTCCTTTGTCTCAAAGTTTAATTAACATTCTCCCTGCATCCTCTCTCCATTCTGCTTGAAAGGGGCCCTATTTCAAGGCTGATGACCCTCTTGTGTTCTTGATCTCAAGCCCCCAATTTGTTCTTGCCCTCTCTTTTCTGCCTTCCATCTGGATATTTCCCTCAGCCCAGAAATATGCTTGTCTCTGCATTTAAAAAAGTAAACAATTCAATAAATACAAATTGAAAATTTTCCCTCAGATATTACTTTTCCATCAAGCAATCATTTCCTCTCTTTCCTGTAACTCTTAGATTGGTTAATAGCTGAGTCTTCCTTTGCTCTTGACCAATTCTAACCTCCAGTTTGCTCCTCGTTGTTGTAAGTTAACTTCCATAAACCTACTGTCCTTTAACTCCACTCCTCAGCTCCCCTTTCATTCTAGTTAACTCTCATGAGGATAGAGATCTTGTGACCATTTTATCCCAGCATTTCTCACATCTAACACAAATTTTATGCTCAGTTAATATTTGTTTGGTTAAATGGAAACAATGTCAATTTTCATTTTCTTGGGCTCCAAAATCACTGCCGATGATGACTGCAGCCATGAAATTAAAAGACTCTTTCTCCTTGGAAGAAAAGCTATGGCAAACCTAGACAGCATACTAAAATCAGAGATATCATTTTGCCAACAAAGGTCCATCTAGTCAAGGCTATGGTTTCTCCAGTAGTCATGTACGGATGTGAGAACTGGACCATAAAGAAGGTTGAGCACCAAAGAATTGATGTTTTCAAATTGTGTTGCTGGAGAAGACTCTCAAGAGTTCCTTGGACAGAAAAGAGATCATATCAGTCAGTCCTATAGGAAATCAACCCTGAATATTCACTGAAAGGACAGATGCTGAAGCTGAAGCTCCAATACTTTGAAGCAAAGAGTTGACTCACTGGAAAAGACCCTGATGCTGGGAAAGATTGAGGGCAGGAGGAAAAGGGGGCAACAGAGGATGAGATGGTTGGAAGGCATCACTGACTCAATGGACATGAGTTTGAGCAAACTCCAAGAGATAGTGAAGACAGAGAAGCCTAGCATGCTGCAGTTTATAGGGTGGCAGAGTCGGACATGACTTCTCAACTGAACAACAACAAAGATGAAGATGGCAATGAAGGAGGTGTGCATTTGAGGCCATCAGAGCACATGAAAAGGCTTCCCAGGTGGCGCTAGTGGTTTAAAAAAAAAAAAAAAAAGAAACCCTTCTGCCAGCGCAGGATACGTAAGAGATTATAGGTTCAATCCCTACATCAGGAAGGTCCCCTGGAGAAGGGAATGGTAACACACCCCTGTATTCTTGCCTGAGGAATCCCACAGACAGAGGAGCCCATGGGGGGCTACAGTCCCAAGGACTGCACAGAGTCAGACACGACTGAAGGAACCTAGCATGAGCACATGAAAAAACTCACAGTCTAGTGTGTTAAAATTGGAAAAATAGTCTTGAGGAAGATAGTCACTGGAAGTGTTTCAAAAGATTTAGTCTCTGATGTGAGTCTTGAAGGTAGAGTACTAATTAGGTAAAGAAATGATTAGAATACAGAAATATAGAGAGGAGAATTTAGCACAATGTATGACAGGGACTTTCTAAGAGGCAAGAATTTGTGATTCAAATCTGCAATACCCAATGTGTCTTGCTCTATGTTCTCTAATGGAAAATCTTTACATCCCTCTAACATCACACACATTTATATCTATTACACAAGGCTATCCAGGGGTGACCTATAATATCAAAAATAGCTGGTACACGTTGAGTATATACTAAATGCCCAGTATGGCTCTAAATGCTTTTCTTCTTAATTGATTCTCAGGAAAATCCTTTTAAGTATGAATTATTATTCCTCTCACTTTATAGTTGAGGAAACTAAGGTCCAGAAGGAATTGGACCTGAAATATAGCTCTCTAGTCAGAAGTTATGCTCTCATTCATCATACGGTATGGTCTCCTTTGGGGCTTAAAATATTTTGCCTTCACCTTCATCCTTGTGGGATTTATGTAACTTTGGAATTTGCTCATCAGATAATGTAAATAAAGACCCAAGACATATCCTTTGTGCTAAGCTATCCAAAACTTCTGTCCCTAATTGAAATTTTTAAAGGCTCATGAGAGGGGGAAACAGTGGAAACAGTGTCAGACTTTATTTTGGGGGGCTCCAAAATCACTGCAGATGGTGATTGCAGCCATGAAATTAAAAGACACTTACTCCTTGGAAGAAAAGTTATGACCAACCTAGACAGCATATTAAAAAGCAGAGACATTACTTTGCCAACAAAGGTCTGTCTAGTCAAGGCTACGGTTTTTCCAGTAGTTGCGTATGGATGTGAGAGATGGACTGTGAAGAAAGTTGAGTGCCGAAGAATTGATGCTTTTGAATTGTGGTGTTGGAGAAGATTCTTGAAAGTCCCTTGGACTGCAAAGAAATCCAACCAGTCCATTCTAAAGGAGATTAGTCCTGGGTGTTCTTTGGAAGGAATGATGTTAAAGCTGAAACTCCAGTATTTTGGCCACCTCATGTGAAGAGTTGACTCATTGGAAAATACTCTGATGCTGGGAGGGATTGGGGGCAGGAGGAAAAGGGGGCAATAGAGGATGAGATGGCTGGATGGCATCACCGACTCGATGGATGTGAGTTTGAGTGAACTCCGGGAGTTGGTAATGGATAGGCAGGCCTGGGGTCACAAAGAGTCGGACATGATTGAGCGACTGAACAGAACTGAACTGAACTGAACTGAGAGGGTTTCACAGACAACACATGTTAAATGATCTAAATTAAAATGTAGCCACAAAATGTATGCAAAGATTGGTGGAATTATCCACATACCTTTCCTGATAATGATCTAATAGTTGTCATGGATTGTGGGTTGTTATGGTGATGAAAGGAGACTGAATTTTAAGGAAATATAAAATGATAAAATGTGGAAGAAGCTTTAAAAAATTATAAAACCATTCATCCAAAGATACCTACTTCAACGTATCTACTTTGTATCAGAAAATATTCTAAAATTGGCTACGTAAAAATCACCTGATTTTCTCTTCTTATCCGAAAGAACACAAGTGGTTAGAACTAATATAAAGACACAGTTGCAGAAACTTTTTAAAATCAGATTTACCAGACAAGTATCAAAAAAAAAAAAAAAATGTGGTGTGAAAGATGAAACAGAAAAAGTGCCTTCTAAGCTACACAGAGCAGCTTGGACTTTAACTTACAAGATTAAGGCCAGTTGAAATACTTAAGATCACATTAGTCAGGGACAGCAAGACTACAAGGTGTGTTTTGTCTGCCGTGCATCCTATATCAGCATTCAGAAGCTAACAGCTGGAAGTAAGTTTAGAAGTATCAAGTTCAACCCTTCTTATCACTTCTTTTCCTAGATAAATAAAAGTTCAGTTCAGTTCAGTTCAGTCACTCAGTCGTGTCCGACTCTTTGCGACCCCATGAATCGCAGCACGCCAGGCCTCCCTGTTCATCACCATCTCCCAGAGTTCACTCAAACTCACGTCCATCAAGTCAGTGATGCCATCCAGGCATCTCATCCTCTGTCGTCCCCTTCTCCTACTACCCCCAACCCCTCCCAGCATCAAAGTCTTTTCCAATGAGTCAACTCTTCACATGAGGTGGCCAAAGTACTGGAGTTTCAGCTTTAGCATCATTCCTTCCAAAGAAATCCCAGGGCTGATCTCCTTCAGAATGGACTGGTTGGATCTCCTTGCAGTCCAAGGGACTCTCAAGAGTCTTCTCCAACACCACAGTTCAAAAGCATCAATTCTTCGGTGCTCAGCTTTCTTCACAGTCCAACTCTCACATCCATACATGACTACTGGAAAAACCATAGCCTTGACTAGATGGACCTTTGTTGGCAAAGTAATGTCTCTGCTGTTGAATATGCTATCTAGGTTGATCATAACTTTTCTTCCAAGGAGTAAGCGTCTTTTAATTTCATAGCTGCAGTCACCATCTATAGTGATTTTGGAGCCCCCAAAAATAAAGTCTGACACTGTTTCCACTGTTTCCCATGAAGTGATGGGACCGGATGCCATGATCTTCGTTTTCTGAATGTTGAGCTTTAAGCCAACTTTTTCACTCTCCTCTTTCACTTTCATCAAGAGGCTTTTGAGTTCCTCTTCACTTTCTGCCATAAGGGTGGTGTCATCTGCATATCTGAGTTTATTGATATTTCTCCTAAGGCAGAAATGGTGAATTGGTTTACACACGACCTGATTAGTGACAGAAACGGGTTTCCTAAGCTCCTAACTCCAACATCAATGTTTTTTCTGCAACTGAATACTTGTCTACTCAAAGGTTCCAGTTTGGCAAAGTTTGATCCTATGAGAAACTATGGTTATTTTCATTTTCTCCTTTTTGTTACCAGAAATTTCTTATGATCCTTTAAAAACTTAAAAGGAACCAATGACATGATGGTGGCTGGGGAGGAGGTGGATTGGATCAGTGAAAGAGAACAGCCTCGGGTAAAGAAGAGCATTTACCACTGATACCATTTAGAATTGTCAGCACGTGGTAATTATAAAAGCTAGAGCATATTTTGGTCAGTTTTATTACCATTTTCCAATTTAAAACAACACACTGTCTTATTGCCAACACATGGGGTGGCAATTCAAAACTGTGTCAGTAGTAGAACATGTTTCTCTGGGCTCTGGAAAGCACAAAAAGGACAAAAGAAGCAAATACATTCAAGCAGTAAATTACACCAAATGTAAAATGATCTCCACTTCCCAATAAGTAGACCCTACAAATAAAAAATTTTGGCTTCCTTGAAAATATAAAAACTAAAAAACTAAAAAGCCTCTTGATGAAAGTGAAAGAGGAGAGTGAAAAAGTTGGCTTAAAGCTCAACATTCAGAAAACAAAGATCATGGCATCCGGCCCCATCACTTCATGGGAAATAGATGGGGAAACAGTGGAAACAGTGGCAGACTTTATTTTTGGGGGCTCCAAAATCACTGCAGATGGTAAGTGCAGCCATGAAATTAAAAGACGCTTACTCCTTGGAAGAAAAGTTATGACCATCCTAGATAGTATATTCAAAAGCAGAGACATTACTTTGCCGACTAAGGTCCGTCTAGTCAAGGCTATGGTTTTTCCAGTAGTCATGTGTGGATGTGAGAGTTGGACTGTGAAGAAGGCTGAGTGCTGAAGAATTGATGTTTTTGAACTGTGGTATTGGAGAAGACTCTTGAGAGTCCCTTGGACTGCAAGGAGATCCAACCAGTCCATTCTGAAGGAGATCAGCCCTGGGTGTTCTTTGGAAGGAATGATGCTAAAGCTGAAACTCCAGTACTTTGGCCACCTCATGCGAAGAGTTGACTCATTGGAAAAGACCCTGAAGCTGGGAAGGATTGGGGGCAGGTGGAGAGGGGGACGACCGAGGATGAGATAGCTGGATGGCATCACGGACTCAATGGACACGAGTCTGAGTGAAGTCTGGGAGATGGTGATGAACAGGGAGGCCTGGCGTGCTCCGATTCATGCGGCCGCAGAGTCGGACACGACTGAGCGACTGAAATGAACTGAACTGAACTGAACTGACAATATAACATTTTAGGACTGTAGATAAAACAGTAAGATCACTCCATAAAAGTAGAATTTGTTCATTTTGTTATATATGTATTTTAAATTGTTTGTTTCAGTTCAGTTCAGTCACTTAGTCATGTCCAACTCTTTGTGACCCCATGGACGGCAGCACACCAGGCCTCCCTGTCCATCACCAGCTCCTGGAGCTTGCTCAAATTCATGTCTACTGAGTCACTGATGCCATCTAATCATCTCATTCTCTGTCCTCCCCCTTCTCCTGCCTTCAATCTTTCCCAGCATCAGGGTCTTTTCCAGTGAGTCAGCTCTTTGCATCAGGTGGCCAAAGTGTTGGATCTTCAGCATCAATCCTTCCAATGAATATTTAGGACTGATTTATTTTAGGACAGACTGGTTGGATATCCTTGTTATCCAAGGGACCCTCAAGAGTCTTCTCAAAAACCACAGTTCAAAAGCATTGATTCTTCACTGCTCAGCTTTCTTTATGGTCCACTCTCACATTCATACAGGTGTATGATGTAAAATGACAATAAACATGACAATTTTAAAACACTGAATTTTTCCCCATCCTTACACTGCACGAAGATATTTATTCAAGCTCTTCACATGCAACCTTGATAGCACTGCCTCCCTAATCACTAGAACCACTGAACAGTTTCCACAGTATGGCACTTCATTTCCTTCTAAATTACTACATATTTCATATTTTCTCTGAATCTCTGTAGAAAGCTATCTCCAGAACTTTTACACAAGGCAAAATTAGTCATTCCCATAAGCTCTAAAAAATTTGTTTAAATTGGAGTATAATTGCTTTACAATGTTGTGTTAGTTTCTCCTGTACAACATCATGAATCAGACATCAGTTCAGTTCAGTTCAGTCACTCAATCATGTCTGACTCTTTGCGACCGCATGAACCACAGCACATCAGGCCTCCCTGTCCATCACCAATTCCCGGACTTCACTCAAACTCATGTCCATTGAGTTGGTGATGCCATCCAGCCATCTCATCCTCTGTCGTCCCCTTCTCCTCCTGCCCTCAGTCTTTCCCAGCATCAGGGTCTTTTCAAATGAGTCAGCTCTTCGCATCAGGTGGCCAAAGTATTGGAGCTTCATCTTCAACATCGGTCCCTCCAATAAACACCCAGGACTGATCTTCTTTAGGATGGATTGGTTAGATCTTCTTGCAGTCCAAGGGACTCTCAAGAGTCTCTCCAACACCACAGTTCAAAAGCATCAGTTCTTTGGCGCTCAGCTTTCTTCACAGTCCAACTCTCACATCCATACATGACTACTGGAAAAACCATAGCCTTGACTAGAAGGACCTTTGTTGACAAAGTAATGTCTCTGCTTTTTAATATGCTGTCTAGTTTGGTCATAACTTTTCTTCCAAGGAGTAAGCGTCTTTTAATTTCATGGCGGCAGTCACCATCTGCAGTGATTTTGGAGCCCAGAAAAATAAAGTCTGACACTGTTTCCACTGTTTCCCATCTATTTCCCATGAAGTGATGGGACTGGATGCCATGATCTTCGTTTTCTGAATGTTGAGCTTTAAGCCAACTTTTTCACTCTCCTCTTTCACTTTCATCAAGAGGCTCTTTAGTTCCTCTTTACTTTCTGCCATAAGGGTGATGTAATTTGCATATCTGAGGTTATCAATATTTCTCCCTGCAATCTTGATTCCAGCTTGTGCTTCTTCCAGTCCAGTGTTTCTCATGATGTACTCTGCATATAAGTTAAATAAGCAGGATGACAATATACACCATTGATGTACTCCTTTTCCTATTTGGAACAAGTCTGTTGTTCCACGTCCAGTTCTACCTGTTCCTTCCTGACCTGTATACAGGTTTTTCAAGAGGCAGGTCAGGTGGTCTGGTATTCCCTTCTCTCTCAGAATTTTCCACAGTTGATTGTGATCTACACAGTCAAAGGCTTTGGCATAGTCAAGGAAGTAGAAATAGATGTTTTTCTGGAACTCTCTTGCTTTTTTAATGATCCAGCAGATGTTGGCAATTTGATCTCTGGTTCCTCTGCCTTTTCTAAAACCAGCTTGAACATCTACCCCCTCCCACTCAAACCTCCCTCCCACCCCCACCATCCCACCCCTCTACATCACAACAGAGCACTGAACTGAGCTCCCTGTGCTATACAGCAGCTTCCCACTAGTTATCTGTTTTACAAATAGTAGCATACATATGTCAGTGCTATTATTTCAGTTTTTCCCACCCTCTCCTCCTTCCCTCTGCTGTGTCCACAAGTCTATATATCTGTCCTGCAAATAGGTTTATTGGTACCATTTTTCTAGATTCCATATGTATGTGATAATATACAATATTTACTGGGTTTTTTTTTTTTTCTGATTTAATTCTCTCTGTATGACACACTCTAGGTTCATCCACAAAACTACAAATGACCCAATATCATTCTTTTTCATGGTTAAATAACATTTCCCTGTTATATGCCCAATATATTCTTTATCCATTTATCTGCCAATGGACATTTAGGTTGTTTCCATGTCCTGGTTATTGTAAATAGTGCTGCAATGAACACTGGGGTACATGTGTCTTTTTGAATTATAATTTTCTCAGGGTATGTGACCTGTAGTGGGAATGCTGGGTCATATGGTAGTTTTATTCCAATTTTCTTAAGGAATCTCCATACTGTTCTCCACAGCAGTTGTATCAGTCTACATTCCCATCAACAGTACAAGAAGGATCCTGTTTCTCGACATTTCTCCAGCATTTATTGTTTGTACATATGTCATGGTTAAGTGGAGATTACACCAAGGATGCAATGAATCTTCAATAATGCAAATATATCAATGTGAGAAAACCATATTAACAAATTGAAAGATAAAAAAATATGACAATGTCAATAAATGCAGCAAATGCTTTTGACAAAATTAAACACCGACTTATGATAAAAGCTCTAAAAAAATTGGGCATAGAAGGAACTTATCTCAACATAATAAAGGCCATATATGGTAAACCCACATTGGAAATTATTCTCAATTGTAAAAACCTGAAAGTATTTCCTCTAAGATCACAAACAAGACAAGGCTCCTCACTCTCAATATTATTATTTGGCATACATCTGGAAGTCCATAGTTCTGGAAGTTCATGGCAATCAGAGAAGAAAAAGAAATAAAAGGAATCCAGATTGGAAAAGAAGAAGTATAACTGTTATTGTTTGCAGATGACATGATACTATACACAGAAAATTCTAAAGATGGCATCAGAAAACTACTAGAGCTAACCAATGAATTCAACAAAGTCACAGGATACAAAATTAATACACAGAAATAAATCTCTTGCATTCCTATACACTAACAGCAGCAAATAAAAAAAGAGAAATTAAGGAATAATCCCTTTCAACACATCAAAAAGAATAAAATACTTAGAAATAAATATGCCTAAGGATAAAAAAGATCTGTATGCAGGAAACCGTGAAAGAAATCAAACACAACACAAACAGATGAAGAGGTATACCCTGCCTTTGGATTGGAAGAATCAATATTGTGAAAATAACTATACTGCCCAAAGCAATCTACAGATTTAATACAATTCCTATCAAATTACCAATAGAATTTTTCACAGAAATTGAATAAAATATTTACAATTTTAATGAGAACACAAAAGACCCCAAATAGCCAAAGCAATCTTGAGAAAGAAAAATGGAGCTGGAGGAATCAACCTTCCTGACTTCAGACTATACTACAAAGCTACAATAATCAGGACAGTGTGGTACTGGCACAAAAACAGAAATATAAATCAATGAAACAGGATAGATAGCCTAGAAATAAACCCACACACCTACGGACACCTTACTTTTGACAAAGGAGGCAAGAATATACGATGGAGAAAATAGAGCCTCTTCAATAAATGGTGCTGGGAAAACTGGACATCTATATGTAAAAGAATGAAATTAGAAGACTTCCTAACACCATACACAAAAATAAATTCAAAACGGATTAAAGACTTAAATGTAAAGCCAGAAACTATAAAGCTCTTAGCAGAAAACATAGGTAGTACACTCTTTGACATAAATTGCAGCAAGATCTTTTTTGACCCACTCCTGGAGTAATGGTAGTAAAAACAAACAGGACCTAATTAAACTTTAAAACTTTTGCGCAGCAAAAGAAACCATAAACAAGATGCAAAGACAGCCTTTAGAGTAGGAGAAAATATCTGAAAATGAAGCCGCTGACAAAGGATTAATCTCCAAAATATACAAGCAGCACATGCAGCTCAATATATTAAAAAAAAAAAAGACATTTTAGTTAGAGAAAGGCAAGCCCATAAACTTTTAAATAGTGACTTTCATTTTGTTTTGTTTTTAGTTTATACTGTAGTTGATAATTTTTTGCTGGAAGGTTTTACTGTATTGCTTTTTAAAATGGCATACACACCGAGGAAACCAGAATTGAAAGAGACACATGTACCCCAATGTTCAGCGCAGCACTGTTTATAATAGCCAGGACATGGAAACAACCTAGATGTCCATCAGCAGATGAATGGATAAGAAAGCTGTGGTACATATACACAATGGAGTATTACTCGGCCGTTAAAAAGAATTCATTTGAATCAGTTCTGATGAGATGGATGAAACTGGAGCCGATTATACAGAGTGAAGTAAGCCAGAAAGAAAAACACCAATACAGTATACTAACACATATATATGGAATTTAGAAAGATGGCAATGACGACCCTGTATGCAAGACAGGAAAAAAGACACAGCTGTGTATAACGGACTTTTGGACTCAGAGGGAGAGGGAGAGGGTGGGATGATATGGGAGAATGGCATTCTATCATGTATACTATCATATAAGAATTGAATCGCTAGTCTATGTCTGACGCAGGATACAGCATGCTTGGGGCTGGTGCATGGGGATGACCCACAGAGATGTTATGGGGAGGGAGGTGGGAGGGGGGTTCATGTTTGGGAACACATGTAAGAATTAAAGATTTTAAAATTAAAAAAATTAAAAACTATTAAAAAAAAAAAAAGAAAGGTTTATTTTAAGCAATATCCAACCTTGAAATTGTGAGATTAGACTCCAAGGAATAATTACTAAATCCTTGAATATCATGCCTCCATTTTAACCTAATCTGTAAATGACCTCACCTTATCTTTGGGCATAGAAGTTAAGTAATTCAGTCTCAAGCTGGCATTAAGAAGAAAGCAATGACACACAGTGCTGTGGGAGAACATAAGATCTCTCTGCTTTCACTTTAAGAGTATTAACAGTAAATTTGATAAGAAAGATGTTTGACTAATAAATGAAGACAAATCCAAATACCTGTAGAATAGACTATGCTGTGAAAACTTTGACTGTTGATTAAATTATTTCCTTTAAATTTTAGGCTAGGCAGAGTATTAGAATTTTTAAAAATGAGAGAAATGTAACTCTTATCTTTAGCCTTCTATGGCATCTTGGGCAAATCAACTAGACTTGTTGGGTTTATTTTCTTAACTGTAAAATAGATGCTTAAATCCCAGGTCCCTATAAAATTCTATGAAGATGACATTTTAAAGTTATGTGAGAAAGACATCTGAATTTAACTATCTGTCAAAAGACATATTCAGAGTACATGAGCCATCTAAAAAGCCAAAAACAAAAAACAAAAAAAAAAAGAGGTGGGGGGAGGGACAATTCATATTTTTAACAATAGGTAAAGACTTGAAAAGGCACTTCAGAAGAAAAGGACATTCATATTTCCAATAAGCACACAAAAAGATGCTCATCTTTGGTCATAAGAAATGCAAACTGAAAATGCAATGTGGTAACACTACATCCCACTAGAATGATTTTTTTAAATTACCAAGTATTTGCAAAGACATAGAGCAAATAGAACTAATGGGAATGTAAAGTAGTATAGCCATTTCATAAAACTGTCAATATGTGCTAAATCTGAACATGATCCAGCACTTCTACTCTTAGATGTATGTCAACAACATAAAATATTCATATAAACTTTACACATAACAGAAAAATCTAGAAACAACCTTAATGTCCATCAGTAGTAGAACGAGTAAACTAATTGTAATGTTATATACTGAAACTTATATACAATTATGAAAAAGACTGAATTACTGCTACATTCAACAGCATGCATGAATCTCAGAGATATTAACAATGTGAAAAAGAAGCCAGACACAAAAGAATATTTTATTTACATGCAGTTCAAAGACAAGCAAAATTAATCCTTGGTGACAGAAATCAAAACAGTGGTTACCTTTGGGAGCAGAATACTGATTGGGAGGCTGAGAATGTTTTAAATTTTGATTTAGGTTGTAGTTGTATGGTTTTATTCATTTATAAAAATGCATTAAGCTTTATTATACCCATTGTTAATTAAAATTAGATTTATAAAATTTATCATTTTACAGTATTATATGATGTCATATGAATTAGAAGATGATTGCTGCTTGGCAGGAAAGCTATGACAAACCTAGATGGTGTGTTAGAAAGCAAAGACATCACTTTGCCAACAAAAACCCATATAGCCAAGGCTGTGGTCTTTCAGTAGTCATGTACAGAAAGAGCTGGACCATAAAGAAGGTGGAGTACTGAAGAACTGATGCTTTCAAACTGTGGTGCTGGAGAAGACTCAAGAGTCCTTTGGACAGCAAGGAGATCCATCTTGAAAGAAATCAACCCTGAATACACATTGGAAGGACTGATGCTGAAGCTGGAGCTTCAATACTTCGGCCACCTGATGTAAACAGCCTACTCACTGGAAAAGACTCTGATGCTGGGAAAGATTGAAGGAAGAAGGAGAAGAGGGCAACAGAGGATGAGATGGTTAGATGGCATTACTAGTTCAATGGACACGAGCTTGGGAAAACTCTGGAAGATGGTGAGAGACAGGGAAGCCTGGCATGCTGAAGACCAGGGGATCTCGAAGAGTCAGACACAACTTGGCAACTGAACAATAACATGATGTCAAAAAATTCACTCCCCAAATTTTTATGATTGAAAAAATATAGATCTGAAGTTTGCTAACTAATTCAGTAAGGATCATGTCTGCAAGTCAAGATTCCCAACCCAGAGAAAATAGCCCCATTGGGATGAAGCCCTAAGGCATCATCAAGAGTAACAAGAAAAAGATTGGTGACAACTTTGATGACATGAACCTCTCTGAGTGCCTCCTCCATGACATCTACACCTATGGTTTTGAGACAACTGCCATCCAGCACTGAACCATTCTTCATTGTATCAAGGACTATGATGTGACTGCTCAAGCCCAACTGGGATTGGTAAAATGGCAACCTTTGCCATATCAATTCTGCAACAGAATTAATTTGATCTAAAGACCATCAGGCCTTGGTCCTAGCAGCCATTCAGAGTTGGCTCAGCAGATACAGAACGAAGTCACAGCATTAGGAGATTATATGGGTGCCCTCTGCCATGCCTCCATTGGGGGTACACCCACTGCGAGTACTAATGTGTGTGCTGAGGGGCAGAATATACAGGTAGGAAGCTCTCATTTCACTGTGGGTACCCTAGGCCATAGGTTTGATATGCTTAAAAAGAGACATCTTTCTCTCAAACACATTCAGATACTTATACCAGATGAAGTTGATGAAATGATTAAGGACCAGAATATCTATGACATATTCCAAAAGCTTAATAGCAAAACCCAGGTGGTTCTGCTGTCAGCTACAATGCCTTTCAATGTGCTTGAAGTGACCAAGAAGTTCATGAGGGACTCAATTCAAATTCATGTCAAGAAAGAAGAGTTGACCCTGGAGGGTATCCACCAATTCCACATCAATGCGGAACGAGAGAAGTGGAAATCAGACTCACTGTGTGACTTAAACAAAACCTTGACCATTACACAGGCAGTCATCTTCAACACCTGAAGGAAGGCCTCCTGGTCCACTAAGAAGATGCAATCCTGAGACTTCACTGTCTCTGCCATGGGCAGAGATATGAACCAAAAAATGAAATGTAATCATGACGGAGTTCCCCTCTGGCTCTAGCAGAGTATTGATTACCATTGACCTACTGGCTAGAGGTATCAATGTGCAGCAGGTTTCCTTAGTTATAAACTATGATCTTCCCACCAACAGGAAAAAGTAAGTCCATATAATCAGTCATGGTGAACATTTTGGTGGTGGTAGTGTGGCTATTAACATGGTGACAGGCCTTGCAGACAATTCCTGCAACATCTCCAATGAAGAGCTGCCCCTCAGTGTGGCTGACTGCATCTGACAGCAGCTGTTCTACTATCTAGCCCCAGCCAGGAATCGACCTTGGGGGACCAAGGAGCAGCAAGAAGGGGGAGGAAGGGAGCCAAGGGCTGGACATCTTGCCATTTTTTTTCTTTGAATAAATGTTGCTTTTGGGGGCAAAAGAAGGAACCATGAATATTCTGGAAACCCATTTCTTTGGGGGTAGGCCCCAAAACACTAATCACTTTCCCTAACCTAGTCAGCCTCTGAACTCCAGAGGCTCTCTCCCCCCTGGCTGAACTCTTCTGGAAAATTGTTCAAAGGTGGGGAGGGGGCTGTAAGCTGTCACTCGTTTCACATACTGGACCAAATCTGGAGGGAGGGCACCTGAGTTAGCTGGGCAGCAGATCGCCCCAGGTGACAGGGGTAGCCCCTGTTACATTGATTTGTATAGTACTGATTCATATATACCAATTCAGGAAATCAATTAAATGAGTTGGAAATTAAATGACTTAGAAACTGAAAAAAATTATTCTTTTAATTACTATTTCTTCAGTTTAAGTATCAATTTTAATATTTTATTTTTAAATCAAATGTTTAGTGTATGATCCCATTTTCCTAAAATTATTTCTACTTATATAGCCAAATATGCAATTTTCACAAAATATTCACCAAATGTTAATGATTTTTCTCCAGATGGTGAAATTGAGAGAAAAACTTACTTTTGTCATATCTTTTCTATATTGTTTGATTTTTTTATAATGGAATGTATAATTTTAACAAAAATCATAGAGCCATTATGCTTTAAGAAAGATGAATAAAGCTATATTGATAACATGCCTGGTGACTGGCCCTGGGAAAGATAATCAATGGAGTTTGAGTAACTCAACATTGGCAACACAACACATAGCCAGCATCATTCTAAAATCCCTGCCTACTTTTTGCTCCTTTCTCTTTGCCAGCTGCACTGTTGTTAATGACTGCTGCTGCTAAGTCACTTCAGTCATGTCCGACTCTGTGCGACCCCATAGATGGCAGCCCACCAGGCTCCACCGTCCCTGGGATTCTCCAGGCAAGAACACTGGAGTGGGTTGCCATTTCCTTCTCCAATGCATGAAAGTGAAAAGTCAAAGTGAAATCACTCAGTCATGTCCGACTCTTAGTGACCCCATGGACTGCAGCCCACCAGGCTCCTCCGTCCATGGGATTTTCCAGGCAAGAGTACTGGAGTGGGTTGCCATTGCCTTCTCTGGTTGTTAATGACTGAGGATACCACTAAGAAGCTCTGTAGCTCATCTCAGGGCTGAACCTGTTCCATGAGCCCATGGCTACCATATGATCCGGCAATCCTACTCCTGGGCATATATCTAGAAAAAACCATAATTTGAAAAGATAGGTACCCCAGTGTTCACTGCAGCACTATTTATGATAGCCAAGACATGGAAGAAATCTAAATGTCCATTGATGGAGGAACAGATAAAGAAGATGTTATATATACACACACAATGGAATATTACTCAGCCACTAAAAAGAATAAAATAATGTCCCTTGAAGCCATATGGATGGACCTAGAGCTTGTTATACTGAATGATACAAGTCACACAGAGAAGGACAAATATCATTTGATATTGCTTAAAAGAGGAATCTAAAAAAAAAATAGTACAATTGAACATATTTTAAAAACAGCAACAGAGTCACAGATATAGAAAATAAACTTATGGTTGCCATGAGGAAGGGGAGGAAGGATAGACTGGGAGGTTGGGACTGACATATACACACCACTGTATATAAAATAGGGAACTAACAGGAACATACTGTATAGCGTGGATAACTCTATTCAATACTCTCTAATGACCTATGTGGAAATGGAATCTAAAAATGAGCGGCTATATGTACAACTGACTTACTCTGCTATACACCTGAAACTAACACATTATAAATTAATTTACTACAATAAAAATTAATTTAAAAAAAAAATCCTTTGGCTACTCTTCCCCTACTGGTGTCACCCTTACCCTTCTCCCAGTCACCTCTCCCACAGTGGCAATTATGGCCTACTTTTCCAGGTCCTTTAGCCATCCACACTGCTACGGACAGGATGCCTCTTCCTGCTGAGATAGGCTCTAATGCATATGTGCTTTCTTTTCCCTGAGTCAAGCTGAACCCATGAAGATTATAGGAAGTCTGAATATATGCATTATTTCCCACAGCAGAGGGCTGTTGACCCCCAAATTGGGGATATTTGTCAAAGTTGATGCTATTACTTTTACAATCTGATTATCTTTCCTAACTGGAGGAAGGGTTTCCCTTTGTAGATCTTTTTTAAGAGACAAGGTCTCAAGATGGCAGAGGAAAAGGGTGGAGAGACCACTTTCTCCCCCACAAATTCATCCAAAGAACATTTAAACGCTGAGTAAATTCCACAAAACAACTTCTGTATGCCAGCAGAGGACATCAGGCACCCAGAAAAGCAGCCCATTGTCTTCAAAAGGAGGTAGGAAAAAATATAAAAGAGAAAAAATGAGAAATGTCTCTGCTTTTGAATATGCTATCTAAGTTGGTCATAACTTTTCTTCCAAGGAGTAAGCGTCTTTTAATTTCATGGCTGCAGTCACCATCTGCAGTGATTTTGGAGCCCCAAAAAATAAAGTCTGACACTGTTTCCACTGTTTCCCCATCTATTTCCCATGAAGTGATGGTACCAGATGCCATGATCTTCGTTTTCTGAATGCTGAGCTTTACACCAACTTTTTCACTCTCCTCTTTCACTTTCATCGAGGGGTTTTTTAGTTCCTCTTCACTTTCTGCCATAAGAGTGCTGTCATCTGCATATCTGAGGTTGTTGATATTTCTCCCTGCAATCTTGATTCCAGCTTGTATTTCTTCCAGTCCAGCGTTTCTCATGATGTACTCTGCATATAAATTAAATAAGGAGGGTGACAATATACAGCCTTGACATACTCCTTTTCCTATTTGGAACCAGTCTGTTGTTCCATGTCCAGTTCTAGCTGTTCCTTCCTGACCTGCATACAGATTTCTCAAGAGGCAGGTTAGGTGGTCTGGTATTTCCATCTCTCTCAGAATTTTCCACAGTTGATTGTGATCCACACAGTCAAAGGCTTTGGCATAGTCAATAAAGCAGAAATAGATGTTTTTCTGGAACTCTCTTGCTTTTTCCATGATTCAGGGGATGTTGGCAATTTGATCTCTGGTTCCTCTGCCTTTTCTAAAACCAGCTTGAACATCTGGAAGTTCATGGTTCACATATTGCTGAAGCCTGGCTTGGAGAATTCTGAGCATTACTTTACTAGCGTGTGAGATGAGGGCAATTGTTCGGTAGTCTGAACATTCATTAGCACTGCCTTTCTTTGGGATTGGAATGAAAACTGACCTTTTCCAGTCCTGTGGCCACTGCTGAGTTTTCCAAATTTGCTGGCATATTGAGTGCAGCACTTTCACAGCATCATCTTTCAGGATTTGAAACAGCTCAACTGGAATTCCATCACCTCCACTAGCTTTGTTTGTAGTTATGATTCCTAAGGCCTACTTGACTTCACATTCCAGGATGTCTGGCTCTAGATTAGTGATTACATCATCGTGATTATCCAGGTCGTGAAAATCTTTTTTGTACAGTTCTTCTGTGTATTCTTGCCACCTCTTCTTAATATCTTCTGCTTCTGTTAGGTCCAGACCATTTCTGTCCTTTATTGAGCCCATCTTTGCATTAAGTGTTCCCTTAGTATCTCTAATTTTCTTGAAGAGATCTCTAGTCTTTCCCATTCTGTTCTTTTCCTCTATTTCTTTGCATTGATTGCTGAAGAAGGCTTTCTTATCTCTTCTTGCTATTCTTTGGAATTCTGCATTCAGATACTTATATCTTTCCTTTTCTCCTTTGCTTTGTGCCTCTCTTCTTTTCACAGCTATTTGTAAGGCCTCCCCAGACAGCCATTTTGCTTTTTTGCATTTCTTTTCCATGGGGATGGTCTTGATCCCTGTCTCTTGTACAATGTCACAAACCTCATTCCATAGTTCATCAGGCACTCTATCAGATCTAGACCCTTAAATCTATTTCTCACTTCCACTGTATAATCATAAGGGATTTGATTTAGGTCATGCCTAAATGGTCTAGTGGTTTTCCCTGCTTTCTTCAATTTAAGTCTGAATTTGGCAATAAGGTCTTCATGATCTGAGCCACAGTCAGCTCCCAGTCTAGTTTTTGCTGACTGTATAGAGCTTCTCCATCTTTGGCTGCAAAGAATATAATCAATCTGATTTCGGTGTTGACCATCTGGTGATGTCCATATGTAGAGTCTTCTCTTGTGTTGTTGGAAGAGGGTGTTTGCAATGACCAGTGCATTTTCTTGGCAAAACCCTATTAGTCTTAGCCCTGCCTCATTCCGCATTCCAAGGCCAAATTTGCCTGTTACTCCAGGTGTTTCTTGACTTCCTACTTTTGCATTCCAGTCTCCTAGAATGAAAAGGACATCTTTTGTGGGTGTTAGTTCTAAAAGGTCTTGTAGGTCTTCATAGAACCGTTCAACTTCAGCTTCTTCAGCATTACTGGTTGGGACATAGACTTGTATTACAGTGATATTGAATGGTTTGCCTTGGAAACGAACAGGATCATTCTGTCGTTTTTGAGATTGCATCCAAGTACTGCATTTCGGACTCTTTTGCTGACCATGATGGCTACTCCATTTCTTCTGAGGGATTCCTGCCCACAATAGTAGATATAATGGTCATCTGTGTTAAATTCACCCATTCCAGTCCATTTTAGTTTGCTGATTCCTAGAATGTCGATGTTCATTCTTGCCATCTTCTGTTTGACCACTTCCAATTTCCTTGGTTCATGGACCTGATATTCCAGGTTCCTATGCAATATTGCTCTTTACAGCATCGGACTTTGCTTCTATCACCAGTCACATCCACAGCTGGGTATTGTTTTTGCTTTGGCTCCATCCCTTCATTCTTTCTGGAGTTATTTCTCCACTGACCTCCAGTAGCATATTGGACACCTACTGACCTGGGGAGTTCCTCATTCAGTATCCTATTATTTTGCCTTTTCATACTGTTCATGGGGTTCTCAAGGCAAGAATACTGAAGTGGTTTGCCATTCCCTTCTCCAGTGGACCACATTCTGTCAGACTTCTCCACCATGACCCACCCATCTTGGGTTGCCCCGTGGGCATGGCTTGGTTTCACTGAGTTAGACAAGGCTGTGGTCCTAGTGTGATTAGATTGACTAGTTTTCTGTGAGTATGGTTTCAGTGTGTCTGCCCTCTGAAGCCCTCTTGCAACACCTACCATCTTACTTGGGTTTCTCTTAGCTTGGGCGTGGGGTATCTCTTCACGGCTGCTCCAGCAAAGCACAGCCGCTGCTCCTTACCTTGGACGAAGGGAATCTCCTCACTGCCGCCCTTCCTGACCTTCAACGTGGGATAGCTCCTCTAGGCCCTCCTGCACCAGGGCAGCAACCGCTCCTTGGACTTGGGTTGATCTTCCCGGCCGCCGCCCCTAGCCTTGGGTGCGGGGTGGCTCCTCCCGGCCTCTGCCCCTGGCCTCAGGCGCGGGGTGGCTCCTCCCGACCGCGGTCCCTGGCCTCAGATGTGGGGTGGCTCCTCCTGGCCCCTGACCCTGGCCTTGTACGCGGGGTGGCTCCTCCAGACCATTGCCCCTGACCTCAGACGCGGGGTGGCTCCTCTCGGCCGAGCTGAGTGTGCCAGCCATCGCAGCCGCTTGTGCTGAGTGTGCCGGTGGTTACAGCCGCTTGCGCTGAGTGTGCCGGCTGTCACAGCCAGAGCTAGAAGGGGGGAAATCGCAGCCCCAGAGAGGCATTATCTGTCAAACTGCAAGCATGATTCTTTGCTAAGACTTCTTGGGGTTCTGGATGGTCAACATCCACCTGAAAAGGTGCGCCAGTTATACACCCAGAAAACCAAGCAGCAGGGACGGGGGAGGGGATAAGTCACAGCGACCGCCCTCGCCAAACACCTCATCACCTGAGCTTCTCGGACCTGGGAAGGGCACAAAACGCAGGCACAACTGAGTCTGTGCCTCTGAGGACTACTTGATTGCCTGAACCTGAGCGGCTTAGACCTGGGAGGTTCATGCAGCCCAGGGCGGGGCTCGGATGGTTCCCAGTGGAACAACCTAGAGCCTGAGCTCTGTAGGAAGGGAGGGCACACGTGCTGTGAGTGGTAGCAGGCCCAGTGTGGCTGAGGCACTGCGAGCACACACCAGTGTTATTTGTTTGCAGCATCCCTCCCTCCCCACATCATGACTGAACAAGTGAGCCTTAAAAAAGTGTCCACCACCGTCCCCCTTGTGTCAGGGCTGATATCAGACACTGAAGAGACCAGCAAACAGAAGAAGCTAAAACAGAGGACACCGCCTTGGAAGTGACAGGTGCAATAGATTAAAACCCTGTGGTTAGTACCAACTACATAGCAATCACAACAAACTGTTGAAAATTCTTAAAGAGATGGGAATACCAGACCACCTGACCTGCCTCCTGAGAAATCTGTATGCTGGTCAAGAAGCATCAGTTAGAACCAGACATGGAACAACGAACTGGTTCCAAATCAGGAAAGGAGTATGTCAAGGCTGTATGTACATCATGTGAAATGCCAGGGCAGACGAAGCACAAGCTGGAATCAAGATTGCTGGGAGAAATACCAATAACCTCAGATATGCAGATGACACCTCCCTTATGGCAGAAAATGAAGAACTAAAGAGCCCTCTTGAGGAAAGTGAAAGAAAGACGAGAGTGAAAAAGCTGGCTTTAAACTCAATATTCAGAAATCTAAGATCATGGCATCTGGTCCCATCACTTCATGGCAAATAGATGGGGAAACAATAGAAACAGTGACAGACTTTATTTTCTTGGCCTCCAAATCACTGCAGGTGGTGATTGCAGCCATGAAACTAAACTTGACTTCCTTCTTGCCCCTTAGAAGAAAAGCTATGACCAACCTAGACAGCATATTAAAAAGCAGGGACATTACTTTGCCAACAAAAGTCCATCTAGTCAAAGCTATGGTTTTTCCAGTAGTCATGTATGGATGTGAGAGTTGGACTAAAGAGGAAACTGAGTATGGAAGAACTGATGCTTTCGAACTGTATGCAGTGGTGGAGAAGACTCTTGAGAGTCCCTTGGACTGCAAGGAGATCCAACCAGTCCATCCTAAAGAAAATCAGTCCTGAATACTCATTGGAAGTACTTATGCTGAAGCTGAAGCTCTAGTACTTTGGCCAACTGATGCCAAGAGCTGACTCATTTGAAAAGACCCTAATGTTGGGAAAGATTGAAGGCAAGAGGAAAATGGTACTGTGGGAAAACATCCAGATGTCTTTTTGAAGCTTTGAGAAAACAACAGGAAATACAGTTTAAAGTAACCAGGGTACATGGGTTGATTAGCTGAGGTCAGTGAGACCCGCATGAACAGTGAAAGGACAGGAGGTGCGGACTTAGGAATAACAGGTCAGCGCAAGTTAGAATGCTGCCTGTGAACACATTGATTGTTCTCTGATATTCTTGCAAGGATCGCTACCCCTGCTGTGTGATGTCCTTGGTACTAGGAGATAACATAAAGATACAAAGAAGAACATTAACCCTGGGATGTGACTGGGGGCATGGGAACCATGTGTTATCTATAAAACTAGACATCACCAGCATACCAAGAGCTCAATAAAGGCGATGTGGAATTGGTCAGTTGGACTCTTGATCCTTGAGGTTTTGAGTCCCCCGTCACATCTTTCTTGCTATTCTGTCTCCGCATTTTCTTATGTTCTGCCGCACCCATTTCTCACCCCATTTAGCTGACATGGTTGGATGGAATCACCGACTAGATGGACATGAGTTTGAGCAAGCTCTAGGAGTTGGTGATGGACAGGAAAGCCTGGCATGCTGCAATCCATGTGGTTGCAGAGTTGGACACAACTGAGTGACTGAACTGGACAGAAAGCCTAATCCCCCTTCCATTACTTTTTTCTCAAGTGAAGCCTGAAGAAAACTAACATTACTGCTTCTTGAGCCTATATCACTGAAAAAGGTTCCAGTCATTGCCATCTCCCCATATCATCCACCATCTCCCTGGGATAACTGCTTTCCATCACTCCCAGAGAGTTTCCATATACACTGGGTCTGTTGAGTTGATGCTTTCCCCTTGAAGTCCCTCAGCTTTTATGAAATCCATTCATTAAAGAGCAAAAGTCAATCTTTTTTTCCTAGATCACCTTGAGGTTTTGTAAAAGGGTGACATTTACGAACATACTTGTATCTGGAAATAATTTAAGATCTTCCTGCCAAAGTTCATTGTTCTTTCAAATATTCTATATCTTGGCTATTATGTATTGGGCACATCTATACTTGACATACAAATTCATAATTGTGAAGGTAAAAATCAATCGACAACCCAATATCCAAGGGCCACTGCCATTTCTACCTTAGTTTCTTACTCCTGAGCTGCTATTTAAATGCAAGACTAAATGAAACCACACCAGAGATTGGGAGGGAATTATATACGTCCTTGTCCATGATTGACTTCCTGATTTATCAGAGGATATAATGGATATCTGCCATATCTTGAGGTTGCATAACCTGTACACAACCTCACATATATGGGAATTTCCAACCATTAAAGTTCTGCCTCCTGCAGGTAAAAGAGTTTACCCAGAGCCTTCACAACTTGGACTCAGGTAATGACCGAGGGTTCTGCCAGTCAACTGCTCAAGGCAAGGCTAACAGGAAGAGGGAAGAGTTGAGGGGAGTACATTCATCCAAGGTAAATATGATATGACATTGATCTGCTTTGAAATAGAACATTAGCAGCCAGTCTTGAGTGATGTGAGCTGCCACACCTGCCCATCAGTAGCAGGGCATGGTTTGAACAATCTGCTGGCTTTTCAGCCTTGAAATCTGCTAAATCTCCTAGAGATTTGTATAGCCACATAACTGTTGGTAATAAATTTACATTTTAAAAAAACTAATTAAAGCAGGACCCCCACTAAGAATCCTGAGTAAGAGATAGTAGGGAAATTGTTTGTACAATGAATTATTTTTATATCCCTTCCTATTAAACAAAGAAACTTATCATGACATGAAATACCCTTAAAAATCCTAGTTCGTGAAATTATCTATTACTAATAGTCCTTCCTACATAAAATGTCTCCCCCCCAAAATATTATTCATAGTGGTAATAAATAACTAGCTCTCGGGTTGCAAGAAGTATTTTTTTTTTCTTAAGAAACTAAATCTCACTGAATGCTGTTCACATTCATCTTCAAGGAAGGTAAATAATACCATTGTTTAGTCTGAAATGAACCATAAAAAAAAAAAAAGATTGTGTTATCTGTGATGTATTGAACCAGTAATTATTGTTCAATAAGTATCATTCAGTAACTATGGCACTGCACCAATTGTGTAGGAGATAATTTTATTTTTTTTCAATACTTACATAGAACTAAAGCTTATTTATTGTTAACTATCTTTGTGAGTCTGTTACTACACTGTCAAAGAGCTAACAGTCACTTTGTTATCTTGCTTTTGAGTTTGTTGACTTCTTCAGCTAGCTGCTGCTGCTGCTGCTGCTGCTGCTGCTGCTGCTGCTAAATCGCTTCAGTCGTGTCCGACTCTGTGTGATCCCATAGACGGCAGCCCACCAGGCTCCCCCGTCCTTGGGATTCTCCAGGCAAGAACACTGGAGTGGGTTGCCATTTCCTTCTCCAATACATGAAAGTAAAAAGTGAAAGTGAAGTCGCCCAGTCGTGCCCGATGCTTAGCGAACCCATGGACTGCAGCCTACCAGGCTCCTCCATCCATGGGATTTTCCAGGCAAGAGTACTGGAGTGGGGTGCCATTGCCTTCTCCGTCTTCAACTAGACAAATATTTAAAAGATTTATGTGGTATATGAAACTCATTATAGTTTTGTGTAGAAGGGTGAAATATAAAAAAAGCTCAAGCCCCTCTATACGGCTCCTATCTCTAAGCCAAGGCAAAGACTCAGTAGGAATCATTTTACTTGGGCAATGTGTTTAAGCTTAAAAGCGGCATATATAAGCATTATACCTACAGAAAAAATTCCCACGTAAAGAATAACTAATAATCCCATAACATGCTTTATATCTTTATCCATCTATTAAATTCTACTGCACCTTCTTTAATTTACCCTCGTACGAGTTGGTCAGGGTTCATAGTCCCAGACAACACAATCTTCTTTACCTGGTTAAAGAAGAAAGGAATTACTAAATGATATGAATCATTCCTAGAATTGCTGAGTGAGCTGTGAAAACGGACCATGTGGTGACCTCACTAACCATAGCACAGAACTGGGCCTCTCAAGGAGTTTCTATCTTTACCTCCACTTGATGGATTCATGTTTCAATCAGTTGGCTGGTGTTAGACCTTCCCAATAACAACAGTTCAAGCTCCAAAATTATGCCACTTCCTCTAGTTTTCCACCCCAGCAAACTGGATCTTCATAGTCTGCCTCTCATGAAACTCAGCTTCATAGCAGTTTTTTGTTTTGTTTTGTTTTGTTTAGCTTTTACTTTTGTGTGAATGCATCTGTACATAGTACAGGCCCTAAGTCATGTATTATGGGAGTTTGGGAAGATGTTCGTTTTGGATTTTCAGCTCTTACATTATGAAAGAACTTCCCTTGTTGCTCAGCTGGTAAAGACTCTGTCTGCAATGTGGGAGACCTGGGTTTGATTCCTGGATTAGAAAGATCCCCTGGAGAAAGGAAAGGCTACTCACTCCAGTATTCTGGCCTAGAGAATTCCATGGAATTCCATATATAGTCCATGGGGTCGCAAAGAGTTGGACATGACTGAGTGACTTTCACTTCACATTATGAAAAGATATAATAGAAGGGAGTTGAAATAAGAGTTGAATCAAGCCTTATCTGTAACATGCTTCATAATCACTTTCACATGTTTCCACTGAAGCCAGAAGAATCTTTGAAATGGAACACTAATGTTTTCCA
Source organism: Budorcas taxicolor (assembly GCF_023091745.1). Taxonomy (NCBI): domain Eukaryota; kingdom Metazoa; phylum Chordata; class Mammalia; order Artiodactyla; family Bovidae; genus Budorcas; species Budorcas taxicolor. The sequence goes on along the minus strand of NC_068915.1, from coordinate 4,195,602 downwards.
CCCCTCATAAAATCCTTCTGGAAATCCAAAGATACTCAACATGGTAATTCCGCAGCATGACTTATAGACCTTTTGTAATCTGACCCCTGTCCAGGTCTCTAGTCTCATCTCTTTCCCTCATACATGCATTTTCTCTCAAGAAATCAAGGACATTATTTGGTTACAAGCTTCCCAATCTTTGCAGAATCTGTTCCCTCTGCCTGGAACTTCTTTCTCTGTCATTTTCTCTAATTCCTACTAGCCCTTCAAATTAGATTTCATATTATCACTTGTTGCCAAAGATTCCCACCTCATATAATCTTACTCATCTGATTTTCTGTAATACCCTAGGCAGATTGATACAGCACAGACTTCCACATTAAACCATAACTAAGGCAAGAATTAAAATCTATTACCTCTATAACCCCAGTACTTACCCCAATGCCTAACTTATAAAAAGATTTTTAAAATAAATGGAGAATGAATAAATGAGTGTAGTCAAATGCAATGCAGCACAGGGCTAAGGGAGGGAGTTTCCAAACATGTGCTTAGGAACAGAGTTAGAGGTGACAGTGCTTTCATAAAAACAGATGGAATAACAGTCAGCAATGTTGTCTAATCTCTCTGATTTACAGAGGAGGAAGTAAAGGAACATTAAGTCATTTTCTCAAGATCACACAAATATAATCTGAGCAGGATACACAAGTGTTTCATTTCTAATTTCTTCCTTGAATAACTCTGGACCACTGACACAGTCAAGCAGACATAAGCCAGTCCAGAGTCTAAAGAATTAGGCTTTAAAAGTCAAGTAGGGACTTAAATCTTTGAGTCTATTAAGGATGAACTCATGTATTTTCAAGCAAACTATTATCAGGAGACTCTCCAGAGTCCTTTCTCAAAATGAATTTAGAGTTTACAACTAACCTTTGTGACTTTTAAGCAGAAAACTAAATAAAGCTGCTAAAGGACAGGGAGGCCTGGCGTGCTGTGATTCATGGGGTTGCAAAGAGTCGGACAGGACTGAGCGACTGAACTGAACTGAAAGGATATAATGAGATAAAGTATGAAAAAGGAAATACAAGGCATTATCATGATTAAATATGTTTCTTTTATAACAATATTTGCCCTATGATAGAAAGTGAATAAATATCTTTTAAAAAATTATAGGCTTGTAATTCATTTTATGAGGCTCCATATACCTTGGCTTAAGAGGAAAAAATTGAGAGAAAAGCTGTCTATCCTAGTAAAGACTGTGGCTTAATATTTCTTTTCCTGATAAATAATTCTGCATGCCTCCAAACAGAAGAAAAATAATTTTAAAATATTTTTATTTTTGTACTTGATTTAACTTTAATAAGATGTAACACTTTAAACTGCAGTCTTAGAGAAATTTACACTCTATTTAGTATCATCACCATCTGTTCAATTCAGTATTTTGATTCTTAATGAGAAAACCTGTGAAATGTCATCAATAAATGTGAAAACTTAGATGAAATTTAACAATTACTAGAAAAATATAATTTGTGAAAATTGAGTTAAAGGAAATAAAACCTTTGAATAGACAGAGAGCTATTAATGGGCTTCCCAGGTGGCTCAGTGGTAAAGAATCTGTTTGCCAATGCAGGAGACACAAGAGAGGCTCATTCTATCCCTGGGTCAGGAGATCCCCTGGAGGAGGGCATAGCAACCTACTCCAGTATTCGTGCTTGGAGAGCCCATGGACAGAGGAGCCTGGTGAGATACTGTCTATAGGGTCGCAAAGAGTCAGACACAACTGAAATGACTTAGCATGCATGCATGCATAGCTATTAAAGGAATTGAACTAATAACTCAAAATCTTTCCACAAGGAAACTAGGCCTAGAGGATTTTATCAACAGTCAATGACAGATAATTCTAATCTGATGCAGTCTCTTGATTCCCATCAGGTTGGTCTAAACCTTATAACAAAAGCAAGGCAAGAACAAATGAAGAAATAAAAACCTATCAAACTCATGATATAGGTGTAGAAATCCTAAACAAAACATTAGAAAACCAAATCCAATCAATAGCTTATAAAATATGATAAAGATGGGTTTACCTAAGGATTGCAATAGAAGTTTTATATTAGAAAATCTATTGGTGTTACTTACCACAATAACAAAATTAAGTAGATAAATCATATCATTATGTCTATAGACACAAAAAGGCATTGAATTAATTCAATATTTTACTCGTGATAAAACTATAACTATTGTAAGACAAGTTCTGCAACTTGAGAAGTATATCAAACAAAAATGTATGGCAAACTTCACACTCGGCAATAAAGATTAAAAAGTAATAAGTAAGTAATAAGGCAAGAAAAGAATGAAGTGTCACAGATTGAAGACTGTGATCAATTCTACCACCTGGGCTTTTAAAATAAGCAGATAAGTTATTAGAATAATGAAAGAGCTTGACAATGATATCAATTTAAAAAATCAACTGCATTTCTATATACCAGTGACAAGATAGGCCATGTAATTTACAAAGATAAGCCATTTAGAATAGAGATGGGCTGTATTTTTGTATATATTATAAAATATATACAAAATTATAATTGCGCTCATCTCACATGCTAGTAAAGTAATGCTCAAAATTCTCCAAGTCAGGATTCAGCAATACATGAACCATGAACTCCCTGACATTCAAGCTGGTTTTAGAAAAGGCAGAGGAACCAGAGATCAAATGGCCAACATCTGCTGGATCATCAAAAAAGCAAGAGAATTCCAGAAAAACATCTATTTCTGCTTTATTGGCTATGCCAAAGCCTTTCATTGTGTGGATCACAATAAACTGTGGAGGATACTGAGAGAGATGGGAATACCCGACCACCTGACCTGCCCCTTGAGAAATCTGTATGTAGGTCAGGAAGCAACAGTTGGAACTGGACATGAACAACAGACTGGTTCCAAATAGGAAAAGGAGTACGTCAAGGCTGTATATTGTCACCCTGCTTATTTAGCTTCTATGCAGAGTACATCATGAGAAACGCTGGACTGGAAGAAACACAAGCTGGAATCAAGATTGCCAGGAAAATATCAATAACCTCAGATATGCAGTTGACACCACCCTTATGGCAGAAAGTGAAGAGGAGCTAAAAAGCCTCTTGATGAAAGTGAAAGAGGAGAGTGAAAAAGTTGGCTTAAAGCTCAACATTCAGAAAATGAAGATTATGGCATCTGGTCCCATCACTTCATGGGAAATAGATGGGGAAACAGTGGAAACAGTGTCAGACTTTATTTTTTGGGCTCCAAAATCACTGCAGATGTTAACTGCAGCCATGAAATTAAGAGATGCTTACTCCTTGGAAGAAAAGTTATGACCAACGTAGATAGCATATTCAAAAGCAGAGACATTGCGTTGGCAACTAAAGTCCGTCTAGTCAAAGCTATGGTTTTACCTGTGGTCATGTATGGATGTGAGAGTTGGACTGTGAAGAAGCCTGAGTGCCGAAGAATTGATGCTTTTGAACTGTGGTGTTGGAGAAGACTCTTGAGAGTCCCTTGGACTGCAAGGAGATCCAACCAGTCCATTCTGAAGGAGATCAGCCCTGGGATTTTTTTGGAAGGAATGATGCTAAAGCTGAAACTCCAGTACTTTGGCCACCTCATGCGAAGAGTTGACTCATGGAAAAGACTCTGATGCTGGGAGGGATTGAGGGCAGAAGGAGAAGGGGACGCCCGAGGATGAGATGGATGGATGGCATCACTGACTCGATGGACATGAGTCTGAGTGAACTCCGGGAGATGGTGATGAACAGGGAGGCCTGGCGTGCTGCGATTCATGGGGTCGCAGAGTTAGACACGACGAGCGACTGAACTGACTGACTGATATAAGATATTATAAAACTTCACTGAAAGGCATTAAAGAGGACCTAATAATTGTAAAGAGATATCATGTTCATTGGTAGGAGACTCAGTATTGTAAAAATGTTCATTTCAGTTCAGTCGCTCAGTCGTGTCCGACTCTTTGCGACCCCATGAATCGCAGCACGCCAGGCCTCCCTGTCCATCACCAACTCCCGGAGTTCACTCAGACTCACGTCCATTGAGTCAGTGATGCCATCCAGCCATCTCATCCTTGGTCATCCCCTTCTTCTCCTGGCCCCAGTCCCTCCCAGGTTCAGAGTCTTTTCCAATGAGTCAACTCTTCGCATGAGGTGGCCAAAGCTGAAACTGGAGTTTCAGCTTTTACATCATTCCTTCCAAAAAAATCCCAGGGCTGATCTCCTTCAGAATGGACTGGTTGGATCTCCTTGCAGTCCAAGGGACTCTCAAGAGTCTTCTCCAACATCCCAGTACAAAAGCATCAGTTCTTCGGCACTCAGGCTTCTTCACAGTCCAACTCTCACATCCATACATGACTACTGGAAAAACCATAGCCTTGACTAGACTGACCTTAGTTGGCAAAGTAATGTCTCTGCTTTTGAATATGCTATCTACGTTGGTCATAACTTTTCTTCCAAGGAGCAAGTGTCTTTTAATTTCATGGCTGCAATCACCATCTGTAGTGATTTTGGAGCCCCAAAAAATAAAGTCTGACACTGTTTCCACTGTTTCCCCATCTATTTCCCATGAAGTGATGGGACCGGATGCCATGATCTTCGTTTTCTGAATGTTGAGCTTTAAGCCAACTTTTTCACTCTCCTCTTTCACTTTCATCAAGAGGCTTTTTAGCTCCTCTTCACTTTCTGCCATAAGGGTGGTGTCATCTGCATATCTGAGGTTATTGATATTTTCCTGGCAATCTTGATTCCAGCTTGTGTTTCTTCCAGTCCAGCGTTTCTCATGATGTACTCTGCATAGAAGCTAAATAAGCAGGGTGACAATATACAGCCTTGACGTACTCCTTTTCCTATTTGGAACCAGTCTGTTGTTCATGTCCAGTTCCAACTGTTGCTTCCTGACCTACATACAGATTTCTCAAGGGGCAGGTCAGGTGGTCGGGTATTCCCATCTCTCTCAGTATCTTCCACAGTTTATTGTGATCCACACAATGAAAGGCTTTGGCATAGTCAATAAAGCAGAAATAGATGTTTTTCTGGAACTCTCTTGCTTTTTCAATGATCCAGCGGATGTTGGCCATTTGATCTCTGGTTCCTCTGCCTTTTCTAAAACCAGCTTGAACTTCAGGGAATTCTCGGTTCACATATTGATGAATCCTGGCTTGGAGAATTTTGAGCATTCCTTTGCTAGTGTGTGAGATGAGTGCAATTGTGCGGTAGTTGAGCATTCTTAGGTATTGCCGTTCTTTGGGACTGGAATGAAAACTGACCTTTTCCAGTCCCGTGGCCACTGCTGAGTTTTCCAAATTTGCTGGCACATTGAGTGCACCACTTTCACAGCATCATCTTTCAGGATTTGAAACAGCTCAACTGGAATTCCATCACCTCCACTAGCTTTGTTTGTAATGATGCTTTCTAAGGCCCACTTGACTTCACATTCCAGGATGTCTGGCTCTAGATGAGTGATCACACCATCGTGATTATCTGGTCGTGAAGATCTTTTTTGTACAGTTCTTCTGTGTATTCTTGCCACCTCTTCTTAATATCTTCTGCTTCTGTTAGGTCCATACCATTTCTGTCCTTTGTCAAGCCCGTCTTTGCATGAAATGTTCCCTTGGTATCTCTAATTTTCTTGAAGAGATCTCTAGTCTTTCCCATTCTGTTCTTTTCCTCTATTTCTTTGCATTGATCATTGAAGAAGGCTTTATTATCTCTTCTTGCTATTCCTTGGAACTCTGCATTCAGATGCTTATATCTTTCCTTTTCTCCTTGGCTTTTCACTTCTCTTCTTTTCACAGCTATTTGTAAGGCCTCCCCAGACAGCCATTTTGCTTTTTTGCATTTCTTTTCCATTGGGATGCTCTTGATCCCTGTCTCCTGTACAATGTCATGAACCTCAGTCCATAGTTCATCAGGCACTCTATCTATCAGATCTAGGCCCTTAAATCTATTTCTCACTTCCACTGTATAATCATAAGGGATTTGATTTAGGTCATACCTGAATGGTCTAATGGTTTTCCCTGCTTTCTTCAATTTCAGTCTGAATTTGGTAAGAAGGAGTTCATGATCTGAGCCACAGTCAGCTCCTGGTCTTGTTTTTGTTGACTATTTAGAGCTTCTCCATCTTTAGCTGCAGAGAATATACTCAATCTGATTTCGGTGTTGACCATCTGGTGATGTCCATGTGTAGAGTCTTCTCTTTTGTTGTTGGAAGAGGGTGTTTGCTATGACCAGTGCATTTTCTTGGCAAAACTCTATTAGTCTTTGCCCTGCTTCATTCCGCATCCCAAGGCCAAATTTGCCAGTTACTCCGGGTGTTTCTTGACTTCCTACTTTTGCATTCCAGAGGAGCCTGGTAGGCTACAGGCCATGGGGTCACAAAGAGTCGGACACAACTGAGCGACTTCCCTTTCCCTTTCCTCTATAATGAAAAGGACATCTTTTGGGGGTGTTAGTTCTAAAAGGTCTTGTAGGTCTTCGTAGAACTGTTCAACTTCAGCTTCTTCAGCGTCACTGGTTGGGGCATAGACTTGGATTACTGTGATATTTAATGGTCTACCTTGGAAACGAACAGAGATCATTCTGTCGTTTTTGAGATTGCACCCAAATACTGCTTTTCGGACTCTTCTGTTGACCATGATGGCTACTCCATTTCTTCTGAGGGATTCCTGCCTGCAGTAGTAGATATTATCGTCATCTGAGTTAAATTCACCCATCGCAGTCCATTTTAGTTCGCTGATCCTAGAATGTCAACGTTCACTCTTGCCATCTCCTGTTTGACCACTTCATATTTGCCTTGATTCATGGACCTGACATTCCAGGTTTCTATGCAATATTGCTCTTTACAGCAATGGACCTTACTTCTATCACCAGTCACATCCACAGCTGGGTACTGTTTTTGCTTTGGCTCCATCCCTTCGTTCTTCCTGGAGTTATTTCTCCAATGATCTCCAGTAGCATATTGGGCACCTACTGACCTGGGGAGTACCCCTTTCAGTATCCTATCATTTTTGCCTTTTCATACTGTTCATGGGGTTCTCAAGGCAAGAATACTAAAGTGGTTTGCCATTCCCTTCTCCAGTGGACCACATTCTGCCAGACCTCTCCACCATGACCCACCTGTCTTGGGTTGCTCCCGGGCATGGCTTAGTTTCATTGAGTTAGACAAGGCTGTGATCCTAGTGTGATCAGATTGACTAGTTAACTGTGAGTATGGTTTCACTGTGTCTGCCCTCTGATGCCCTCTTGCAACACCTATCATCTTACTTGGGTTTCTCTTACCTTGGGCATGGGGTATCTCTTCACGGCTGCTCCAGCAAAGCACAGCCGCTGCTCCTTACCTTGGATGATGGGTATCTCCTCCCGCCACCCTTCCTGACCTTCAATGTGGGATGGCTCCTCTAGGCCCTCCTGTGCCCGCACTGTCACCACTCCTTGGACGTGGGGTTGCTTCTCCCGGTTGTTCCCCCCGGCCTCGGGCATGGGGTTGCTCCTCCCAGCCGCTGCCCCTGGCCCCGGGCACCACCCCTGGCCTTGGATGCAGGGTGGCTCCTCTCGGTGGTCGCCCCTGACCTCGGACTTGGGGTAGCTCCTCTGGGCCGCTGCCCCTGACCTTGGACATGGGGTAGCTCCTCTCAGCCCTTCCGATCACGGTGCCCATGCAGTCGTTCTTCAGCTTGAAGGAGAGTGGTGGTTCTCGAATACCCGCACCCTCAGGCTGTAAAAATATTAATTCTCCCCAAATTGATATAAATTAAAATTTTAATCAGTGTTGCACATGAGCTTTTCATGGAGTATAAAAAATGGATTATAAAGTTTATACTGAGATACAAAATGTCAGGACTAGATAAAACACTCAAAGGATAAATTAAGTATGGCAGCAATTTATTCTATCAAATATCAAGATTTATTTTAAAGTTTTAGAAATTAAAATAGTGTAGGCTGATATTGAGGAAAGAGATAGAAGCCAATCAAATAGAATAGAAAGTCTAGAAACAAATCTACCTAAACACGGAAACTTAAGCTATGACAGAGTTGTCATTGTAACTCATTAGAAGAGGATGAATATTCAATAAACAGTTTTTGGACAACTGATTACCTATGTGGAAAAGAATAAAATTGAATTCCCTACACACACACAATAATCATTTCTGGATGAAGTAGTTTTAAAAAGCAAAACAAAGTTTTCAGAAGAAACACAAATGACTGTTTTTACCTTAGAGAGAAAGAAACAAGGCATTGTTTGGTAAGAAGCACAAAGATGCTTAGCAAAACATATAACCCTCTGAGACTGAGGGAAGAAATAGAAAGCCTGGGCAGACCAATAAATAAGGAGTTTGAAGGAGTAATCAGAAAGCTCCCAAGACAGAGAATGGCGTCAAACTTTCAAAAGCTCTATGTTAAAGTCAGAAAAAAGTTTTTATGAAGTATCAGCACTCATACAACAGCAGACTTAAACTTTAAATAAAACAAACAAGTCTGAGTACTGGAACTTACTTTCTCATTTTACATGATCTTCTAGGAAGTTCAGTCACCTGGCATGCCTACTTCACTTCTTTAAAGACGAAGAGTATGCTAAAAATATGTTTCACCTTTGTTTCTTTTTCTGCCACTGTAACTTTTTGAATGTATTAAATGTAGCTTTGATATGACACTGTGAATGGTATGGTGAACTTGAAAGTGTTTCTAGTCTTTAAGATAAAATTGAATGTTTGGTATTTAATTGCTTAACTGTTAAAAGTTTCTATTAATAATGAAACAGGTGGAGGCAGAATTGAAACTGCAGAGTAGGAAAAGTCCGAGCTCGCCTCCCACAACAAACGCATCCAAATTACAACTACATGTGGAGCAACTTTCTCTAAGTATAATCTGAAAACTAGAAGAATACCTCTGCTATGAAAAGGGTTATAAAGAAAGAACTGCTGCTGCTAAATCGCTTCAGACATGTCCGACTCTGTGGGACCCCATAGATGACAGCCTACCAGGCTCCCCTGTCCCTGGGATTCTCCAAGCAAGAACACTGGAGTGGGTTGCCATTTCCTTCTCCAATGCATGAAAGTGAAAATTGAAAGTGAAGTCGCTCAGTCATGTCCGACTCTTCGGGACCCCATGGACTGCAGCCCACCAGGCTCCTCCGCCCATGGGATTTTCCAGGCAACAGTACTGGAATGGGTTGCCATTGCCTTCTCCAAAGAAAGAACTACATGGATTTTAATAGAAGAGGGGGTGAAGAAACCTGGTTATGACCCATACTCCTGGCAGATGACCCAGAAGAAGAGAGAGATATCACAGGCTAGAGGCTCTTCAGGGTTTTGAGCCCCACATAGACACCCCAGTCCAGGAATGCAGCATTCATATGTGTACCTTTGGCTGGTTTAAAGATCAGTGGGGTTTCCTAGATGGCTGTAAGAAACCAAGAATATTCTCTTGGAGAGTGCATGCAAGGCATGCTTGCTCCCACTTCCAGCACAGCGGCAGCAGACTGAAAACTGCCTGGTATGCCCTGGGCAGCCGACTAGAGACACCCCAGCCAAAGCTGCAGTCTGTACCAGGGCTCTGGCTTCTGCACCTCCGGCTCTGGCCCTGCTCCCTGACCAGGCAGCAGCCATTGTCATGCACAAGGAGAAGCCAAGGTTCATACGAGGCTCCTCAGTCTAGAGGATGACTGCCACCATCCCAGGAAGAACGTGAGCTCTCCCAGGACTGCAGTTGCAACACTTCAGGCCCTGATCCCAACCCTGGACCACGTGGCAACCACAATCATGCCAAGGAGAAGCTGAGTTTCCTCAGGACTGTGACTCCAGCCCTCAGAATTTGGCCTCACCCTTGGCCTGAGCAGTGACCACCATCACGCAAGGGAGAAGCCAAGCCTCCTTGGGTCTATGGCTCCAGCCCCTCAGACCCCAACGTGGCAGAGACCACCATTTCATGAGAGAAGCCTGGGCTGACCCTGGGCTTTGGTTTTAGCCCCTCCAGGGCTAGCGTTACTCCCCACCAGTGTGTCAGCCACAGGTGACCACCAGAAGATTCAATCCACACTGTATCCAAGTCCAGTTCCCTTATCAAAGCCGCTGGGCACAAAATGCATAAGATGGGAACATATCTCAACATAATAAAGGTTATTTAAGACAAACCCACAGTAACATCTTACTCAGTGAATGAATATTAAGGCTTTTGCTCTAAGGTCAGGAATAAAATAAGTATGTCAGCTCTCACCACTGTACTAAATATTCCATTGGAAGTCATATCCACAGCAATCAGACAAGAAAAGGAAATAAAAGGCATCCAAATTGGAAGTAAAGGAGTAACACTGTAACTCAGTTTACTTGCAGATGACAGGATACTATTTATGTATAGAAATGCTGAAGACTCCACCAAAAAATAATCTTAGAATTCATCAATAAATTCAGTTACAGGATTACTGGTATAACTATTAGTAATATTACTATAGAGATATTACTATACAGATATCTATGGCATTTCTATACATGAATTATGAACTCTCAGAAAGGGAAATCAAAAAACAACCTCATTTACAATTCAATAAAAAAAAATGCCCAGGAATAAATTAACCAAGGAGATGAAAGACATGTTCTCTGAAAACTAAAGACATTGATTAAGGAAAATGAAGATAATATAAATAATGGAAAGACATCCTGCATTGATGAATTGGAAGAACTGTTAAAATTTCCACACTACCCAAAACAATCGACAGATTTAATGCAATCCCTATCAAAATACCCATGATTTTGTCACAGAACTAGAACAAATAATTCTGAAGCTTGTTTTAAACACAAAAGCCCCTGAATAACCAAAACAACCTAGAGAAAGAAAAACAGAACTGGGTAAACCTTGCTCCCTAACTCCAGACTATACTATAAAGCTAGAGTAATCAACATAGAATGTTAGTGGTACAAAAACAGACACATAGATCAATGGAACAGAAAGACAGCCCAGAAATAAACCCACACACGTGGTTAATTAATCTATGACAGAGGAGGCAGTCTCCTCAATAAGCGGTGTTGGAAAAACTGGGCAGCACATGTAAAAGCATCAAAGTAAAACACTTCCACACACCAAATATAAAAATAAACTCAGATGGATTAAAGACCTAAATGTAAGACCTGAAACCATAACACTCCTAGAAGAAAAGACAGGCAATAAGCTCTTTGACATTGGTTTTATTAATTTTTTTTTTAATTTGTCTCCACAGGCAACGAAAACAAAAACAAAATAAACAAATAAGACTTAATCAAACATATAAGCTTTTGCACAACGAAGGAAACCATCAAAAAAAAAAATGAAAAGGCAACCTATTGAATAGGAGAAGACTTTTTGCAAATGATGTATCTGATAAGGGGTTAATATTCAAAGTGTACAAATAACTTGTTGAAGTCAACATCAAACAAAATCCCAAACAAATCAATCAAAAAACAGACAGAGGGCCTTAAAAAACTAAACATCTTTTCATACAATTATTACTCATTTGTGTTTTGTCCTCTGTGAAATATCTAAGTCTTTGATATTTTTGCAAACATATATTGTGAATTGTTACTGATGGCTTAATGTGGTGTACATATCTTTTCCTATTTTATGAATTGTTTTTTATCCTGTTCATGGTATATATATGGTATCATATCTATAAATTTGTATATGTGTTCAGTCATGCCTGACTCTATGCTCCCATGGACTGTAGCACGCCAGGCTCCCCTGTCTATGGACCTTCTAAGCAAGAATACTGGAGTAGTGGCCATCTCCTCCTCCAGATCATCTTCCTGACCTAGGGAGTGAACCTGCGTCTCCTGCACTGCAGGCAGATTCTTTACTGCTGTGCCACCTGGGAAGAGCTTTCGAAATTTAACATAGCTAAATTTATATTGTTTCCTTGACAGTAGGAACTTCTGTATGCTTTGAGAAATTTCTCCTTATCCTGAAGTCCTAAAGATATTCTTATTTTTCTTTTTTTGTCTGATTGGAGTTTGATTTGTTTTCTTTTTAATATTTTAATTTTATTGGGCTACAGTTGATTTACAATGAGGTGCTAGTTTCAGGTGTTAGTTAGCAAGGTGACTCAGTTATACATATGCATATGCATATACTTTTTTAGATTTTTTTTTCTCATATAGGTTATCACAGAATATTGGTTAGAGTTCTCTGTGCTATACAGTAGGTCCTTGTTGGTTATTTATCTTATATATGGAAGTGTGTGTGTGTCTTCATCCTGAACTCTGAATTTATTCCCCCGATCCACGTTTCCTCTTTGGTCACCATAAGTTTGTTTTCAATTTCTCTAAGTCTGTTTTATAAATAAGTTCATTTGCATCTTTCTAAAATTACATTCCACATATGAGTGGTATCATATTTGTCTTTCTCTGTCTGACTTACCTCACTCAGTATGATGATTTCTAGGTTTATCCACGTTGCTGAAAATGTCATTGTCTTGTTCTTTTTCAAGTTTGAGTAATATTCCATTGTATATACATACTACCTCTTTTTTTAGGGTTTCTTTTTAAAATTTATTTGTAATTGGAGGGTAATTGCTATACAATGTTGTGCTGGTTTCGGCCATACATTAACATGAATCAGCCATAGACATACCTATGTCCCTTCCCTCTTGAACTTCCCTCTAACCTCCCACCCCTTTAGGTTGTCACAGAGCACCAGTTTGAGTTCTCTGCATCATAGAGCAAATTCTCACTGGCTATCCATTACTATCTTGCACATGGTAATGTATATGTTTGCATGCTATTCTCTCAACCCTTCCACTAACTTCTTCCCTCACTGTGTGCACAAGTCTGCTCTCTACATCTGCATCTATTCCTGCTCTGCAAATAGGTGCATCAGTACCGTCTTTCTAGATTTCATATATATGCACTAATATACAATATCTGTTTTTCTCTGACTTACTTCACTTTGTATAATAGGCTCTAGGTTCACTCACTTCATTAGCACTGACACAGATGTGCTGCTTTTTATGGCTGAGTAATCTTCCATTGTATATATGTACCACGGCTTCTTTATCCACTCATCTATCGATGGACACTTAGGTTGCTTCCATGTTTCAGCTATTTTAAATAGTGTTGCAATGAACACTGGGATGCAAGTATCCTTTCACATTATGGCTTTCTCCAAATACATACTCAGGAGTGATACTGCTGGATCATATGATAGTTCTATTTTAAGTTGAAAGAATCTCCATACTGTTCTCCACAGTGGTTGTACCAATTTACATTCCCACCAGCGATGTTAGAGGATTCCCTTTCCTCCATACCCTCTCCAGATTTTATTGTTTGCAGACTTTTGGATGATGGCCTTTCTAACCAATGTGAGATGATACCTCATTGTAGCTTTTTCATTTCTCTTATAATTAGTGATGATGAACATATTTTCATGAGCTTTTTGCCCATTTGTATGTCTTCTTTGAGGAAACGTCTATTCAGATCTTCTGCTCATTTTTTGATTGGGTTGTTTGTTTTTTTGACATAGAGCTTCATGAGCTGTTTGTATATTTTGGAGATTAATCCCTTGTTAGTTGCATAATTTGCAAATATTTTCTCCCATTCTGTGGGTTGTCTTTTCATTTGGTTGACAGTTTCCTTTGCCGTGAAGAAGCTTTTAAGTTTAATTAGGTCCCCTTTGCTTACTTTTGTTTTTATTTTCATTACTCTAGGTGGTGGATCAAAAAATATATTGCCACTATTTATGTCAAAGACTGTTCTGCCTAAGCTTTCCTCTAGGAGTTTTATAGCGTCCAATCTTACATTTAAGTCTTTGATCCATTTTTAGTTTATTTTTGTGTATATTGTTCTAATTTCATTCTTTTACATGTAGCTGTCTAATTTTCCCAGCATTGCTTGTGCTTTTCATGGTGTTTTGTGCTTCCAAATAAATTTTAAAATTTATATTTCCTTTTAAATGCTGTACTATTTTACATTTCATATGTTAGTTTTGCTTCACCTAGAAGTCATTATTGCATATTGTGAAATGTAGAGAATTGATGAAACATTTCCATGGAAATAACCAATTTTCCAAAAATTATAGGTAATTTTCCCAGTGTTCTACAAATAACAAATTTCTATATACACTTAGGTCTGTTCTGGCCTATTTCTCGTGCCATCTCTCCCCTCCCCCACTCCATTCCCTGGTCTGTCTTTTGTGCCTACACTACACCATCCTAATGGCCATACTTTTATAGAAGATATGGTACCTAGAGCAAGTAGCCCTGCCTTGGTTCTTCAAAGATTGTCTTGCTATTGTTGTTGTTGTTTAGAGGCTAAGTCGTGTCTGACTGTGACTCCATGGACTGCAGCACTTCAGGCTTGCCCATCCTTCACTAGCTCTCAGACTTTGCTCAAATGCATGTTCATCTCATCCTCTATTGACTTCTTCTCCCCTTGCCATCAATCTTTCCGAGCATCAGGGTTCTTTCCAGTGATTATTTAGGGTTGATCTCCTTTAGGATTGACTGACTTGATCTCCTTGCTGTCCAATGGACTCTCAAGAGTCTTCCCCAGCACCACAATTCAAAAGCTTCAATTCTTTGGCGCTCAGCTTTCTTTATGGTCCCACTCTCACATCTGTACATGACTACTGGAAAAACCATGTGTGTTAGCTATTTACTCTTGTCTGACTCTTTTGCAACCCCATGGACTGTAGCCCACCAGGCTCCTCTGTCCATAGGCTTTTCAGGCAAGAATACTAGAGTGGGTTGCCGATACTTTACTGTTTAAGCCACCGGGAACCATAACTTTGACAAATTACACATTTGCCAACAAAGTGATCTCTCTGCTTTTTAATATGCTGTCTAGGTTTGCCATAGTTTTTCTTCCAAAGACCAGGTATCTTTTAATTTTATGGCTGCAGTCACTGTCTGCAGAGATTTTATAGCCCAAGAAAATAAAATCAGTCACTGCTTCCACTTTTTCCTCTATTTTCCAAGAAGTTATGGGATCGGATGCCATGATCTTTGTTTTTCGAATGTTGAGTTTTAAGCCAGTTTTTTTTCACTCTCATCTTTCACCCTTATCAAGAGGCTTAACCTGCTATTCTTAGACCTTTGTTATTCCATGTAAATTTTAGGATTCCTATTGTGATTAAGATTGAAATTGCATTGACTTTAAAAATCAATTTGATTTTCAAATTGATTTGCTCTTGCTATCACTGTTTTGATCATCATGAGGACATTTTCAAGTCATCTGGAAACAGTTTCTGTGTATATTACCAGGTTCATGTTTTTTAGTTTCTGGGTTATTTAAGATACATTTTCTTGGCATCTCTGTAGGATACTCCAGAAACTTTGTATAACCCAGAACTAATCATTCATGTAACTCTGAGATAGTGAGAGGCTTTTTGTTTTGTTTGTACTACAGTTGAATATTTTTAGTGAAAAAACTTACTTTAATGCTTTTTAATATATACTTTGAAAAAAGATTATTTAATGCTATTTCAAACTTTGAAATTGTGAAATATTGAGTGTACATCTCTCCATTTTTTCAGTCTCCTGGGCTCTTATTTACTGACTGTCAATAAAGGCTTACACTTTTCTCTATAGTTGTCATGCACGTTTTGTTAGATTTACTCCTGGATACCCTATATGTTTTTGTTTCTATTGTAAGTGAATGTTATTTTCAGTCCTAAATGTTCATTGCTAGTGTTATGCTGCACTTTTTTACCTGTAATAATTTGGAATATTTCCATGAGGTATATAATCAGAACAAAAAGAAACAGTTACTATTAATCAGCATTTTATGAATAAAAATAATGAAAACTAGAAAAACTGATTATTGAGCCCTTCTGTTCTAAGCATTGAATTAGGAACTCTACACATTATCTCACTTTACTTATATTGTGTGTGAATGGGTGCTCAGTGCTCAGCTGCGTCAGACTCTTTGTGACCCCACGGACTGTAGCCTGCCAGTCTCCTCTGACCATGGGATCCTCCAGCAAAAATGCTGGAATGGGTTGGCATTTCCTCCTCCAGGGGTTCTCCCAACCCAGGAATTGAACCCATGTCTCCCACACTGGCAGGCAAATTCTTTACCACTGAGGCACCCAGGAATCCCTTATTACCTATATTAACTCTTGTTAAACAGTGTAAGAGAACATTTTATTCTCATTTTATGGTTCAGGAAACTGAGGCTCATATGATTAAGCAAATTTCATTATGATGTGAAAATGGAAGGGAAGAATAGGAAAACGAAAGGAATGAAGGTGAGGACAGGCAGTAGAAGATGAGAGAAGGCAGGAAAGGCGAGATGGGGAGAGAATTACAGGAAGCAAAGAGCAGCCTGGGGAAACGGAGAAGCACAAGGGAACATGGGTTAAGTTCCCCGTAACTCCTGAGCCTTCTTCCTGCTCAGCACCCACCCACCCACAATATGAGACAAGAATTCATCTAAAGGTCTCCTTGATTTCCTGTTCCCTGAGGCCTTCACTAATTTTACCAAAATACATGCTTTCTTAAAATGCTATTGATTTGTACATTTGAAATTATTTCCAAATGCAGAGTTAAAAATAATAGACAACTTTAGTCAAGAAGAGCATTGTTTGCAAGGAATTCCCAACCCCCTGGAACATGTTGAGTTCCTGTAATTACAGGCAGAGCTGGCTTTCCTTGCCTTCTGTCCCTGCTTCAGGTGGTCCCTGGTTATCACAGAATTAACTGTCATTCCACCTGGACAGAATTTTCCTGGGTCCTGCACTCAGGGCTACTTTCTCTCCACATTATTACCCTCCCCTATTAAAACCAGCGCCTGTGCATTTCAAACCCGGAAGACTCTCCTCTCTCACAGCAGACTAATGTAAATCGGTTCTTTTTATTCTGGGTTTTTTAAGTTAATTTTTTTCTAGACTATAGTTGCTTTACAATGTTGTTAGCTTCCACTGCACAGCAAAATGAATCAACGATACCTATACATATACCCACATGACCCAGAAATCCCAGAGAAAACCATAGTTCAAATAGACAACATGCATCCCAATATTCATAGCAGCACTATTTACAATAGCCAGAACCTGGACACAACCTAAATGTCCAACAACAGAAGAATGGATAAAGATGTGGTACATATATATAGAATGGAGTAATACTCAGCCATAAAAAGAATGAAATTAGCTCATTTGTAGAGAAGTCCATGGACCTAGAGAGTGTCATACAGTGTAAAGGAAGTCAGAAAAACAAATATTGTATATTAACACATATATGTGGACTCTAGAAAAATGGTATAGACGATCTTACTTGCCAAGCAGAAATAAAGACACAGATGTAAAGAACAAATGTGTGGATACCAAGGGGGAAAGAAGTGTTGTATGAGAAGTTAGGATATACACTATGGATACTATGTGTAAAACACACAAATGGAAACATACTGTACTGCCCAGGAAACTACTTTACACACTGTAAATCAGTTCTTGATAGCCTAAATTCATGTCTCCTTTAAAATATGTCAGAGAAAAGAAAAATAGAAAAATAACGTGAAGTATATAATTTAAAAAATATTGTGAATACGTGGGTCCTAAGCCAGGTCCCAAATGACACTATGTCAGTAGCTGTCTACTCTCTCTTCTACAAAAGCTTGTCTTGCTAGAATGATAAACAGATGGGAGGCAGAGGAAAGCAACAGAGAGTCTTTTTAGCATAATACCTCAAGGATGTAACACTGACAGAATTTTTTTTAATATTATGATACATTATGCTAAAAATTGAGCAATATTAGCAGGACTTGATCAATCAAAGGAGCACAAAGACTCCATCAATACAATAAGCACCAGGATGTACACTGAGAGACAGTCTGTCTGAGCAGGGGCAGCTTGTTCCCTTGTATATCTCCCTGAAGTTGGACCAGGAAGCTCTCTTTTTCTTTATTCTTTTCTTCTACCTGCCACATCTGAAGCGCCCTCATTCCAGGTGCTTCCAGGGAAAAACTGAAATGAACTGAAAAACTGACAGCTCAAATCAAAGCCTGAAAGATGAAGAAGCAGATTTCCATGAGCGTCTGTGTATGAAGGGAAAGAGGCAGGCATGGGACCGGTGGATGAAAACAAGCAGAGTTGGTGTCAAAGGCAGAAAAAAGAGGGTGACTCCTGCTCATGGTTGTCATGTTGGAAGTGGCTAAGGGATTGAAGGAAAGAAACCAAGAACAGTCTTGCACAACTTCCTGCTTCTCCTGGATGTGCCTGATTACTTATTAGTGAGATTTTTTTTCAATAATGAACAGTATTTTTTCTTTGCTATTCTAAGCATTAAAAGCATAGCTAAGGGATATATACATAAACATTTCCTTCGTAGATTACATAAGCAGGTCATCATCACTTTATGATACAACAAAGAGGAAAGACTTCCTCTCACTATTTTGCATTTTATGAGATCAGGCTGGAAATCATTTTCTACTTATTTTCTCCCCCTGATCTTTTCTGCCACTTTTCAGATCAACAAAATAGAATGATGATGTCTCACAACTTTCCTACAATTTGTATCACGTGATTCCTTAAGAATGACCTCCTTCTCAATAAGTGAATCTCAACCCTTGTACCTGCTGAATAGATTCATGTTTATTCATTTAATCATTCATTCAACTGATAATAACTAAGCATCTGTTGTATATCATGTTCTCTTCTAAGGGCATGTCCTAAGTCTCTACTCCATCAATGATGAGAAAACTGACATAGCCTGAAATTTATTAAAATAAGCTTTAGAAAAAATAATTCAGGCTTAGTTGTTTATGTCATTATTGCCTTTCTACAGAGATATTCTTACAGCCTAAACTAAAATTGACAAACAAAAATGAATTCTATAATTGCATAATTACAATTCTATAATTATATACAGTTACAATTATTCTTCCATCTTTTCCCAATCCCAACTCTCTGCTTTTCAATAAAATCTCTATTAATGCTAAAGAGAAAAATTCTATGGATATTTTTATATCATAAACAAAAAGTTATTTCACCAAAACATTCACGTATTCTAGAAGCCCTTGCACATTCATATATGATGATTGCAACTTGTGAAAACAAGGAAATAAAGAGTAATATTTCTAGGTGATAATTCTTTTGGTATAAAAACCAGAAGATAACTCTGCACACATTATTTATTAGAAAGATAACAATATACTCATGGGATTGAGGAAAAGGTTGAAGAACCGGTGTCAGAAAGGAACAGGAACTAGGCAGCTTGAGAGAGTTGCAGCAGCAGGACTGTCACCTACAGAAGCAGGTGACCTGCTAAGGTGAGTAAAATCCAGCCATCCTCAGACCTTGTTTCCTCTGAGCATAATTCATGTTCTAGGTAGGCAATGGGTCACAGGGAATATCCTGCTCCAGCTGAGTGCCTCGAGAACAATTCACCAGGCTAACTTCAAAGGAGCACAGGCAGTATATTCATTTTTAGCAACTGATATAACAAATCACACAATCTTGGTGGCCTAAAACAGCATAAATCTATTCTATCATAGTTCTGGAGGCCAGAAGTGGCGCATCAGTTTACACTGGGCTGAAATAACAGTCTAAGAAGAGTCCTGAGCCACTGAAAAGAATTGGTTCCTGACTCTACCAGCCTCTGATGGCTGCTGGCATCCTTTGGCTTATAATCACAAAACTCCAATCTCTGCCTCTGTGGTTACATCACCTTCTTCTCATAAAACCTGCCTCTGCCACTTGGGATAATCCAGAAAAATCTACCATCTAAAGATGGTAGATTATTACCTTAATCTAGACCCAGCTACAAGTCCTTTTTTGCCATAAAGTTACATTCCCAGGATCCCAGGGTTAGGATCACCTCAATATCTTTGGGAGGCTATTTTTTAGCCTACTACAAATAGAAAGAGAGTCAGGGTGTTAACCTCAAAAAACAGACTAGCCCGAAGTCGGAAGCAATCAAGATGTCCTTCAATATGTAGATGAATAAACTGTGCTAAGTTTACAATGGAATATCATCTACAATAAAAAAGAGAGGAGCTGTTAAGCCACAAAAGGACATGTAGGAAATTTAAAAGGAAATGGCTACATGAAAGAACCCAGTCTGAGAAGGTTATACAGTGTATGATTCCAACCATAACACATTCTAGGAAAAGGAAAAACTACAGAGATGGTAAAAAGATCAGAAGTTTACAGGTGCTCTAAGGGGGTGGGGGTGGTAGTTGGAAAAATAATTAGGTAAGCACAGGATATTTCTAGGACAGTAAAACTATTCTGTGTAACACAGTAAAACTAGATGCACGGCATTATGCAGTTAACAAAATTCAAAAACTATGTAACACAAAGAGTAAATCCTGATGTAAACATTGGACTTCAGTTGACCATAAGGTATTAATTTTGGTTCATTAGTTGTAGCAAAGGCACCGCATAATTGCAAGATGTTAATAAGAGGGGAAGCAGTGGTCGTGGGGAGAGATGGGGATATATAAGACCTCTCTGTACTTTCTGTTCAGCTTTTCCATAACCTGAAACTGCTCTAAGAAAGTCTATTAGTTTTTTAAATAAAAGCATATGCTTGGCAGCAACAATAATAATAGTAAACACCGTGTCTCAAAGTCAAATCATTATAGCAGCCAATCCAGGTCTTCCCTGATTCTGATGGAACACTGGACAAACCAGTGAATTAATCACTATGTATAATATTAGGAGAACAAATACATGAATAACTATAGATCATAAATAATCAAAGTGTACTATCATTTATGAAAATAGAAAATGATTTAAATAGGAAATAAACTGCTTTTCCTGACCCTTCTCTCATTCCCAAATATACAATGTGTACAGGTAATAAAACAGATGTAAATATTTTATTTTTTCCCTTCCCCAGCTTACCTCTTGGAGAAGTGTTAAAAACAAGAGGAGAATTAAAGACTTGAACATTAGACCTGAAATCATAAAACTCCTATAACAAAACATGGGTGGTTAGATCCTTGATGGCTAGGATGGTTAGATCCATAGGTGGTTAGGTCTTGGTGGTGATTTTTTTTAATTTGGCATCAAAGGCAAAGGCAACAAAAGCAAAAATAAGTAAATGAGACTACATCATAAAAGCTTCTGCACAGCAAACTAATCCATCAACAAAATGAAAAGGCAACCTACTAAATGAAAGAAAACATTTGCAAACCATATACTGATAAGAGGTTAATATCATATATATATATAAACTAAATCAACTCAAAAGGAAAAAAAAATGTGAGTAAAACAATGGGCAGAGGTGAGTGTGGCTAACATGACAAAGTAAAAAGACCCTAAGGTCACTCTTCCTGTGGGCACAAAAAAAATTACAATTACTTACAACTATCAATGATAAATACCTAAAGACCTAGCAGAAAAGATTTTCAACAACTGAAGAGCCACATGAGATGAATAGGAGGAACAGAGACACAGTACAATCAAGACCACACACCCAAAGAAGGATAACCACAATAAAGAGATTCTCTCCAGAGTGAAAGGTCTCAGCCACACATTGGGTTCTCAGGCCTGAGAGTCCTCCACCAGGAAAATAAGTATACCCAGAATGTCAGACTTTGAAGGCCAGCAGGGCTTAAGTATGGGAGAGCTGGCAGGCCATAGGAAAGAGACTCTACTCTTAAGGGATGTACACAAACAAAATCTCACATGCTCTGAGTTCTTCTAGTGCACAGGAAGTCATTTGAAAGGATCCTGAGTCAGACCCAATTGCACACCAACAATCCAATACTCACTACACACAGCAGGGACTGGTAGCCAGTTAGTCAGTGACCAGGCCCACCTACCAGCACGCCCAATGTAGCCAGCCCTGCCACAACAGAAGGGACCCTTGAGCCCATATTGGGGCAATCCTAGAGCATACAGCTCTGATGACCAGAGGGAAGTGAGCTGCTATGCCACATAAGACATCTCCTATATATGGGCAATTCTCCAAGATCAGGAAGCATAAGAAACCTGCCCAATACTATAAAGAAACAAAGACAATTAGGTAAAATAAGACAGAGGAATATGTTCCAAATAAAGGAATAAGGCAAAACCTTAGAAAAATAACTAAACAAAGTGGAGATAAGCAATCTACCCAATAAAGAGTTAAAGGTATGGTCATAAAGATGCTCAATGAATTCAAGAGAAGGATGGACGAAAACAAGGGGAATTTTAACTAAAAGTTGGAAAACATAAAGAAGAATCAAACAGGTGAAATCAAACAAACTGAAATTTTTAAAAAGCAATAGAAGGAATCAACAGTAAATGATACAAAGGAATGGATCCATGAACTGGAAGACAAAAATGGAAATTACCTAAGCTAAATAAAAAAAAAGAAGAAGAAAAGAATTTTTAAAAAATAAAGGTAGTTTAAGAAATATATGAGACAAAAAATAAAGCACACTATCATTTACATTATAGAGGTCCCAGAAGGAGAAGAGAAAAAGAGGCAGAGAACTGCTTTGAATAAATAGCAGAAATAAATAGGGTTTCTTTTCCCTAACCTGGGGAAAGAAACAGACATCCAGGTCCAGGAAGCACAAAGAGTTCCAAACAAGATAGAACTAAAGATGTTCACAACAAGATACACTGTAATTAAAATGTCAAAAATTAAGTATAAAGAGAGACCTTAAAAACAGCATGAGAGAAACAACTAGTAGGTAAAAGAGAACTCTCATAAGACCATCAGCTGATTTTACAGCAGAAACTTTGCAGGCCAGAAGGAACTGGCACAATATGGTCAAAGTGATGAAAGGAAAAACCTACAAAAAAGAATGTGTATGTTCAGTCACTAAGTTGTTTCTGACTCTTTGCAACCCCATAGACTGGGGCTTTCCAGGCTCCCCTGCCCATGGAATTTCCCAGGCAAGAATGCTGGAATGGGTTGCCATTTCTTTGCATATCAGGGCTATCATTCAGATTTGAAGGAGATCTAGGGATTTTTACAGACAAGCAAAAGCTTAGATCAGCACCACCAAACTGGCTTTATAATATATGTTAAAGTGATTTCTCTAAATGAAAAGACCACTATGAAAAATATGAAAATTATAACAGGAAAAAAAACCCTCATAGGTAACAGAAAGAAACAGTAAATGTAGTAGATAAATCACTTATAAAGTTAGTAGGAAGGTTAAAAGCCAAAAATAATAAAGAATAACTGTATCACAAAAAGTATTTAAGGGAAACATAAAACAAAAAGATGCAAAATATAATGTCAAAGATATTAAACATGGAAGGTGAATAAAATGCAGAGTTGTTAAAGGCATTTGAATATCAACTTAAACTATACTTAAAATTTTTTAATACGCCTTAAGCTTTATATATATATATATATATATACACACACACACACACACATATATAGTTATAGAGACAGAGATATAGTTATGTATATAGATCACATGCTAGGTGACAAAATAAGTCAATAAATATAAGACTAAGGTTTTTTTCAAGCAACCTTTCTGCCCACAACACTGAGACTAGAAATTAAATGTAAGAAAAAAACTGGAGAAAACACAAGCACATGAAGCCTAAACAATATGCTACTAAACAACCAATGGGTCATTGAGGGACTCAAAGAAAAAATTTTAAAAATCCCTGGAGACCAATGAAAATGGAAACACTAGAATCCAAAATCTACAGATGCAACAAAAGCAGTACTAAATGGGAAGGTTATAGCAACACAAGGAAACAAGAAAACTCTCAAATATGCTATCTAAAGGAGCTTGTTCCTAAAGGAAGTAAAAAATAAATAAATAAATAAATGAAGAAGAAGAAGAAGAAACAAAACCCAAAGTTTGCAGAAGAAAGATATAATAATGATCAGAACAAAAATACATAACATGGAGACCAAAAAAGCAACAGAAAAAAAAAAAAAATGAAACTAAGACCTGGTTCTTTGAAAAGATTGCTGTTGATGTTTAGTCATAAGTCATGTCCAACTCTTATGACCCCATGGACTGTAGCCCTCCAGGCTCCTCTATCCATGGAATCTCCTAGGCAAAAATCCTGGAATAGATTGCCACTTCCTTCTCCATTGAAAAGATCAACAAATTTGGTAAATCTTTAGCCAAACTCATCAAGAAAGAAAAAGAAAGGGATCAAGCAAAGAAGTCTAAATGAAAGAGAAGTGACAACCAAAACTACAAAACTACGAAGTATCACAAGAAATTACTATGAAGAGTTATACATCAATAGAATGGACAACACAGAAGTAGTGGATAAATTCCTATCCTATTACTAGAAACATACTATCTTTGAAGACTCAAATAAGGAAGAAACAGAAAATCTGAATAGATTGATTGCCAATAATATATACTAGTAATTTTTTTTAACTCCCCAAAATAAAAGTTCAGGCTTCACAAGTAAATTTTAGTGAAAATTCATATAACACCTAACACATATCTTGTTTGACCAAGTCCAAAAAATTGAAGAGGGAGGAACACTTCTGAACTCATTCTATGAGGCCAGCATCACCCTGACAGACATCACACACACAAAAAGAATATTACAAGCCAATATCACTGATGAACATAGATACAAAAAAACCTTCAACAAATATTAACAAACCAATTCATAATACAATAAAAAAGATTCCCTGATAGCTCAGTTGGTAAAGAATCCATGTACAATGCAGGAGACCTCTATTCAATTCCTAGGTCGGAAAAATCCACTGGAGAAGGGATAGGCTATCCACTACAGTATTCTTGGGCTTCCCTTGTGGCTCAGCTGGTAAAGAATCTGTCCACAATGTGAAAGACCTGGGTTCAATCCCTGGCTTGGGAAGATCCCCTAAAGAAGGAAAAGACTACCCACTCCAGTATTCTGGCCTAGAGAATTCCATGGATTTTATAGTCCACGGGGTCGCACAGAGTCAGACACAACTGAATGACTTTCATTTCACTTTGTGATCAAGTGGGATTTACTCCAGAAATATCCACAAACTCAACAGGATACATGACATTAACAAATTAAATAACACATTAAAAATAATATGACAAGCCCACAGGCAGCATAATACTCAACAGTGAAAAGCTATAAATACTTCCTCTAATATCAGGACAAAACATGGATTGCCTACTCTCCCCACTTCTATTCAACATAGTATTGCAAGTTCAATTCACAGCAACCAGGCAAAATATAAGACATCCAAAATGGAAAGGAAGAAGTATTAGATTGGTGCAAACGTAGTTGTGGTTTTGCATTGCTGCACTTTGCCATTTGATATTGGAATACATTCTTAAATAAATGTAGTAATATTATACATCATTTTAATGCACATTTCTTCCTTTATGTTTTTTGCCAATGAATTATTACTTGCTGTTTATTTTATATTTTAGACTATGGAAATGTTGCTTCCCTTGTGGCTCAGCTGGTAAAGAATCTGCCTGCAACATGGGAGACCTGGGTTTGATCCCTGGGTTGGGAAGATCCTATGGAGAAGGGAAAGGCTACCCACTCCAGTAATCTGGCCTGGAGAATTCCATGGACTGTATAGTCCATGGGGTTGCAAAGAGTCAGACACAGCTGAGCGACTTTCATGGAAATGTTATACAAAAAGCAAATTAGAGCGACTTTCTTATTCAAATTCAAAATGGATCATAAAGCAGCAGAGACAACTTGCATCATCAGCAACACATTTGGCCCAGGACTGCTAATGAATGTACAGTACAGTGGTGGTTCAAGAAGTTTTGCAAAGGAGACAAGAGCCTTGAAGCTGAGTGCATAATATCCAGCCATCAGAAGTTGACAGTGACCAAAGGAGAGCATCCTCAAAGTTGAAAGTGAAAGTGAAAGTGAAAGTCGCTCAATCATGTCAGACTCTTTGCAGTCCCTTGAACTATACAGTCCATGGAATTCTCCAGGCCAGAATACTGGCATGGGTAGCTGTTCCCTTCTCCAGGAGATCTTCCCAGCCCAGGGATCAAACCCAAGTCTCCCACACTGCAGGCGGATTCTTTACCAGCTGAGCTACCAGGGATGCCCTGGTAAGATGTGAGAGGATCATCGAAACTGATCCTCTTACAACTACATGAAAAGTTGCCCAAGGATTCAACATCAACCATTCTATGGTCATTAGGCACTTGAAGCAAATTGGAAAGGTAAATCTAACCAGTCCATCCTAAAGGAGATCAGTCCTGGGTGTTCATTGGTAGGACTGATGTTGAAGCTGAAACTCTAATACTTTGGCCACCTGATGTGAAGAGTTGACTCATTTGAAAAGACCCTGATGCTGGGAAAGATTGAGAGCAGGAGGAGAGCGGGATGACAGAGGATGAGATGGTTGGATGGTATCACTAACTCAATGGACATGGGTTTGGATGGACTCTGGCAGTTGGTGATGGACAGGGAGGCCTGGCGTGCTGCAGTTCATGGGGTCACAAAGAGTTGGACATGACTTAGAGACTGAACTGAACTGAACTGGAAAGGTAAAAAAGCTCGATAAGTGGGTGCCTCATAAGCTAACTGCAAATCAAAAGAAGAAATCATTTTGAAGTATTGTTTTCTCTGATTTTATGCAACAACAAACCATTTCTATGTTGGATTGTGATGCATGACAAAAAATGGATTTTACACGACAGCTCAGGGGTTAGACTGAGAAGAAGCTCCAAAGCACTTCCCAAAGCCAAAGCTGTGCCACACAAAATGTCATGGTCACTGTTTGGTGGTCTGCTGCTGTCTGATCCACTACAGCATTCTGAATCCCATCGAAACCATTACATATGAGAAGGAATGCCTAGAAAATAAATTGACACACCTAAAACTGTAATGCTTGCAATGCCTGCAACTGGCATTGACCAACAGAAAGGGCTTAATTCTCCTCAACAACAGCACCCAACCACACATTGCACAACCAATGCTTCAAAAGTTGAATGAATTGGGCTATGAAGTTTTGCTTCATTCATCATATTCACCTGGCCTCTCACCAACTGACTACCACAAGCATCTGGACAACCTTTTGTAGGGAAAATGCTTCCACAACCAGCAAGATGCAGAAAATGCTTTCTGAGAGTTTATCGAATCATGAAGCACAGATTTTTTTTTTTTTTTTGCAAAAGGAATAAACCAACTTATATCTCATTGGCAAAAATGTACTGATTGTAATGATAATTATTTTGATTACTAAAGATGTGTCTAGCCTAGTTATAATGATTCAAAATTCAGAGTCCAAAATGACTATCACTTTTGCACCAATCTAATAAAACACTCACTGTTTGCAGATGATGTGATACTATCTATCAAAATTTTAAAGATGATGTAAAAAAAATTTAGAACTAAACATGAATTCAGTAAAGTTTCAGAATATACAATTAATATAAAACTGTTATGTTTTTATATACTAACAAACTATCAGAAATTATAATTAAGACAATTCCATTTAAAATCAAATCAGAAATAATAAAAATACCTAGGAGTTAAAAACATGTACCTGGAAAATGATATGACACTGATGAAAGAAACTGAAGATGATATAAACAAACAGAAACAGACTAGGTTCACGGATTAGAAAAATTAATATTGTTAAAATGAAGGCCAACTATAGATTCAGTGTGATCTCTATAAAAATACCAATGTCATTTATCACAGAACTAGAGCAATGATTCTAAAATTTGTATGGAAACAAAATGACTCAAAATAGCCAAAACAGACTTGAGAAAGAGAACAAGGCTAGAGGTAACACGCTCCCTGACTTCAGGCTATACTCAAAGCTACAGTAATCAAAACAGATACTGGCACAAAAACCCGACACACATCAATATAACTTAATAAGGGTCCAGAGATAAACCCATATACTTACAGTCAGTTGATCTATGTCAAAGTAAGCAAGAATATACAATTAGGAAAAGACAGCCTGTTCATTAAATGGTATTGGGAAAACTGGACAACTATATGCAAAAGAATCAAACTGGGGACTTCCATAGTGGTCCAGTAGTTAAGAACCTGCCAGCACAAAGGACGTAGGTTCAGTCCCTAGCTGGGGAACTAAGATTTCACATGCCATGGGGCAAATAAGCCCACGTGCCACAACTGAAAAACCCATGCTCCACGACTGAGAAGCCTGCGTGCTGTAACCAGGAGCCCATGCACCACAGTGAAGACCCAGCACAGCCAAAAAATAAGTAAATCGTACTGGATTATCTTCTCACCCCATATACAAAAATAAACTGAGAATGGATTAAATGCTTAAATGTAAGACTTGAAACCATGAAACTCCTACAAGAAAATAAAGATAGTGTGTTCTTTAACACTGATCTTAAATAAATTATTTTTTTGTATGTGTATCCTCAGGCAACAGATACAAAAGGAAAAATAAGCAAATACTTGACTACATTAAACTAAAAATAATTTTCACGTGAAAAAACTATTAATAAAATTAAAATACAGACTACTGAATAGAAGATGATATTTGCAAATGACATATCTGACAAGCTGTTCATATGTAAAATATACAAAGAACTCATAAACCTCAACATTAAAAAAAAAACAAACCTAATTTTAAAAATGGACAGAGGATTTGAATAGATATTTTCCCTAAAAAGACATATATATATGACCAGCAGACATGAAAAGATGCTGAACAACTTTATGCTCAGCATCTTTGGTGCTCAACTAATCATTCAGTTCAGTTCAGTTCAGTCGCTCAGTCGTGTCCGACCCTGCGACCCCGTGAATCACAGCACGCCAGGCCTCCCTGTCCATCACCAACTCCTGGAGTTCACTCAGACTCACGTCCATCGAGTCAGTGATGCCATCCAGCCATCTCATCCTCTGTCGTCCCCTTCTCCTCCTGCCCCAAATCCCTCCCAGCATCAGTCTTTTCCAATGAGTCAACTCTTCGCATGTGGTGGCCAAAGTACTGGAGTTTCAGCTTTAGCATCATTCCTTCCAAAGAAATCCCAGGGCTGATCTCTTTCAGAATGGACTGATTGGATCTCCTTGCAGTCCAAGGGAATCTCAAGAGTCTTCTCCAACACCACAGTTCAAAAGTATCAATTCTTCGGCACTCAGCCTTCTTCACAGTCCAATTTTCACATCCATACATGACCATTAGAAAAACCATAGCCTTGACTAGGCAGACCTTAGTCGGCAAAGTAATGTCTCTGCTTTTGAATATGCTATTCAGGTTGGTCATAACTTTTCTTCCAAGGAGTAGGCATCTTTTAATTTCATGTCTGCAGTCACCATTTGCAGTGATTTTGGAGCCCCAAAAAAATAAAGTCTGACACTGTTTCCACTGTTTCCCCATCTATTTCCCATGAAGTGATGGGACCAGATGCCATGATCTTCATTTTCTGAATGTTGAGCTTTAAGCCAACTTTTTCACTCTCCTCTTTCACTTTCATCAAGAGGCTTTTTAGTTCCTCTTCACTTTCTGCCATAAGAGTGGTGTCATCTGCATATTTGTGGTTATTGATATTTCTCCCGGCAATCTTAATTCCAGCTTGTGTTTCCCCCAGTCTAGCGTTTCCCTTGATGTACTCTGCATAGAAGTTAAATAAGCAGGGTGACAATATACAGCCTTCACATACTCCTTTTCCTATTTGGAACCACTCTGTTCTTCCATGTCCAGTTCTACCTGTTGCTTCCTGACCTGCATACAGATTTCTGAAGAGGCAGGTCAGGTGGTCTGGTATTCCCATCTCTTTCAGAATTTTCCGGTTTATTGTGATCCACACAGTGAAAGGCTTTGGCATAGTCAATAAAACAGAATATGTCAATAAAGCAGAAATAGATGTTTTTTCGAACTCTCTTGCTTTTTCCATGATCCAGTGGATGTTGGCAATTTGATCTCTGGTTCCTCTGACTTTTCTAAAACCAGCTTGAACATCAGGAGGTTCATGGTTCACGTATTGCTGAAGCCTGGCTTGGAGAATTTTGAGCATTACTTTACTAGTGTGTGAGATGAGTGCAATTGTGCGGTAGTTTGAGCATTCTTTGGCATTGCCTTTCTTTGGGATTGGAATGAAAAGTGACTTTTCCAGTCCTGTGGCCACTGCTGAGTTTTCCAAATTTGCTGGCATATTGAGTGCAGCACTTTCACAGCATCCTCTTTCAGGATTTGAAATAGCTCAATTGGAATGCCATCACCTCCACTAGCTTTGTTTGTAGTGATGCTTTCTAAGGCCCACTTCACTTCACATTCCAGGATGTCTGGCTCTAGATGAGTGATCACACCATTGTGATTATCTGGGTCATGAAGAATTTTTTTGTACAGTTCTTCTGTGTATTCTTATCACCTCTTCTTAATATCTTCTGCTTATGTTAGGTCCATACCATTTCCATCCTGTATCGAGCCCATCTTTGCATGAAATATTCCCTTGGTATCTCTAATTTTCTTGAAGAGATCTCTAGTCTTTTCCATTCTGTTCTTTTCAGCATCTTTGGTGCTCAACTAATCATTAGGGAAATGCAAGTGAAAACCACAAGGAGCAAATTACTTCACACATGTCAAAATGACTATTATTTAAAAGATAATAATCAAGAAGTATTTGTTAGCATTGTAGAGAAAAGGGAACCCTGCTACATTCTTTGTGGTATTATAAACTGGTAAAGCCACTACAGAAAACAGTATGGAATTTCCTCAGAAAAATTAAAATAGAACTACCATATGATTCAGCAATTTCACTTCTGGGTATTTATCTGAAGAAAATAAAAACCCTAACTCAAAAGCATATATGCATGTTAATATTCAATACAATATTATTTACAATAGCCAAGACATGGAAGTAATCTCAGTGTCCACTGATATACAAATGGATAAAGAAGATAAACACACACACACGCACACATATATATGCACACATATACACACAAATACATACATATATACCACATTGTACATATAATGACATATATAATAAAATATGACTCTCAGCCATAAAAAAAGAAGGAAATTTTGCCATTTACAACAATGTGAATGGGCTTAGTGGGTATTATATCAAGTGAAATAACTCAGAGAAAGACAAGTACCATATGGTCTCACTTATATGTAGAATCCAAAACACAAAACAAACAGAACAAAATGAAAAAAAGACTCATAGGTACAGAGAACAAACTGGTGGTTACCAGAAGGGAGAGGGTTAGGGTGTGGGGGAAATAGGTATAAAGGATTTGGAGGTACAAGTCTCTAATTTTACAGTAAATAAGTAAAATTCGGGAGTTGATGATGGACAGGGAGGCCTGGCGTGCTGCGATTCATGGGGTTGCAAAGAGTCAGACACGACTGAGTGACTGAACTGAACTGAAGTAAAATTTTATTTGAGCATAAAATATAGCATAGTTGATCTATCCATAGGTGTGACTGGGGTATTAAAGTCTCCCACTATTATTGTGTTATTGTTAATTTCCCCTTTCATACTTGTTAGCATTTGTCTTACATATTGTGGTGCTCCTATATTGGGGGCATATATATTTATGATTGTTATATCTTCTTCTTGGATTGATCCTTTGATCATTATGTAGTGTCCTTCTTTGTCTCTTTTCACTGCCTTTGTTTTAAAGTCCATTTTATCTGATATGAGTATTGCCACTCCTGCTTTCTTTTGGTCTCTGTTTGCATGGAATATCTTTTTCCAGCCTTTCACTTTCAGTCTGTATGTGTCCCTTGTTTTGAGGTGGGTCTCTTGTAGACAACATATATAGGGGTCTTGTTTTTGTATCCATTCAGCCAGTGTTTGTCTTTTGGTTGGGTCACTCAACCCATTTATGTTTAAGGTAATTATTGATAAGTATGATCCCATTGCCATTTACTTTATTGTTTTAGGTTCGTTTTGGTTGGGTCACTCAACCCATTTATGTTTAAGGTAATTATTGATAAGTATGATCCCATTGCCATTTACTTTATTGTTTTAGGTTCGAGTTTATACACCCTTTCTGTGTTTCCTGTCTAGAGAATATCCTTTAACATTTGTTGGAGGGCTGGTTTGGTGGTGCTGAATTCTCTCAGCTTTTTCTTGTCTGTAAAGCTTTTGATTTCTCCTTCATATTTGAATGAGATCTTTGCTGGGTACAGTAATCTGGGCTGCAGGTTATTTTCTTTCATCACTTTAAATAAGTCTTGCCATTCCCTCATGGCCTGAAGAGTTTCTATTGAAAGATTAGCTGTTATCCTTATGGGAATCCCCTTGTGTGTTATTTGTTGTTTTTCCCTTGCTGCTTTTAATAATTGTTCTTTGTGTATGATCTTTGCTAATTTGATTAATAGGTGTCTTGGGGTGTTTCGCCTTGGGTTTATTTTCTTTGTGACTCTCTGGGTTTCTCGGACTTGGGTGATTATTTCCTTCCCCATTTTAGGGAAGTTTTCAACTATTATCTCCTCAAGTATTTTCTCATGGTCTTTCTTTTTGTCTTCCTCTTCTGGGACTCCTATGATTCGAATGTTGGAGCATTTCATATTGTCCTGGAGGTCTCTGAGATTGTCCTCATTTATTTTAATTCGTTTTTTCTTGTTTCCTCTCTGATTCATTTATTTCTACCATTCTATCTTCTACTTCACTAATCCTATCTTCTGCCTCCATTATTCTACTATTTGTTGCCT
This sequence comes from Budorcas taxicolor, assembly GCF_023091745.1. Lineage (NCBI taxonomy): Eukaryota > Metazoa > Chordata > Mammalia > Artiodactyla > Bovidae > Budorcas > Budorcas taxicolor. The sequence goes on along the minus strand of NC_068915.1, from coordinate 4,163,136 downwards.
CCAGAGTGTTTTTGATCTCATTTATTGCATTATTCATTATATATTGACTCTTTTTTATTTCTTCTAGGTCCTGTTAAACCTTCCTTGCATCTTCTCAATCCTTGTCTCCAGGCTATTTATCTGTGATTCCATTTTTATTTCAAGATTTTTGATCATTTTTACTATGATTATTTGGAATTCTTTATCAGGAAGATTCCCTATCTCTTCCTCTTTTGTTTGGTTTGGTAGGCATTTATCCTGTTCCTTTACCTGCTGGGTATTCCTCTGTCTCTTCATCTTGTTTATATTGCTACATTTGGGGTGGCCTTCCTGTATTCTGGCAGTTTGTGGAGTTCTCTTTATTGTGAAGTTTCCTCACTGTGAATGGGGTTGGACAGGTGTCTTGTCAAGGTTTCTTGGTTAGGGAAGCTTGTGTCGGTGTTCTGGTTGGTGGAGCTGAATTTCTTCTCTCTGGAGTGCAATGAAGTGTCCAGTAATGATTTATGAGATGTCAATGGTTTTGGAGTAACTTTGGGCAGCTTGTATATTGAAGCTCAGGGCTGTGTTCCTATGTTGTTGGAGAATTCACGTGGTATGTCTTGCTCTGGAACTTGTTTGCCCTTAGGTGGTGCTTGGTTTCAGTGTAGGTATGGAGGCATTTGATGAGCCCCTATCGATTAATGTTCCCTGGAGTCAGGAGTTCTCTGATGTTCTCAGGATTTGGACTTAAGCCTCCTGCTTCTGGTTTTCAATCTCATTTTTACAGTAGTCTCAAGACTTCTCCTTCTATATAGCACCATTGATAAAACATCTAGGTTAAAGATGGAAAGTTTCTCCACAGTGAGGGACACCCAGAGATGTTCACAGAGTTACATGGAGAAGAGAAGAGGGAGGAGGGAGTTAGAGGTGACCCAAATGAGATGAGGTGGAATCAAAAGAGGAGAGAGCAAGATAGCCAGTAATCACTTCCTTATGTGTGCTCCGCAGTCTGGACCGCTCAGAGATGTTCATGGATTTATACAGAGAAGAGAAGAGGGAGGAAGGAGACAGAGGTGCCAGGAGGATAAAGGGGGGAATGAAAAGGAGAGAGACAGATCCAGACATTAATCAGTTCCCTAAGTGTTCTCCACCGTCTGGAACACACAGAGATTCACAGAGCTACATAGAGAAGAGAAGGGGGAGGGAGGAGACAGAGGTGACCTGGTGGAGAAAAAGGAGAGTCCAAAGGAAGGGAGACAAGCCAGTAATCTCACTCCCAAGTAAAAATGGGTACTGGAGATTGGATTTTTAAAGGTACAAAATTGATAACAAATACCAAAAAGTAAAGATTTAAAATTTAGAGTAGAGGCTGGATTTTCAAAAATACAATATTAAAGAAAAGAAGAAGAAAAAACAAACTCACAAAAATTATTTTAAATATATATATATATATATGACGTTTGCTTTAAAAAATAAGGTCATTTTTTTCAAAAGTAATAGAAAGTTATAAAAATTAAAATTAAAGGAGTAATAAAAGACTTAAAATTTTTTTAAAAAAGTTTTTAAAAAAAGAAAAAAGAATGATCATAAAAATAGTAAAGATATATCTAGGACTTTCTCTGATGTTGTTGTGGGCAGTGTGGGGTCAGTTCATTTTCGGATAGTTCCTTGGTCAGGCTTATATTTCTCAAGATCTATAGGCCCCTTCCTATGTAGTCAGTATTAACTACAGGGTTTAAATATATTGCATCTGTCACTTACAAGGCAGTTTCCTCTGTTTTAGCTTCTTCTGTTTGCTGGTCTCTTCAGTGTCTGATTTCCACCTTGACACAAGGGGGGCAGTGGTGGACACTTTTTTTTAGGCTCACCTGTTCAGTCGCGCTGTGGGGAGGGAGGGACGCTGCAAACAAATAACATTGGCATGTGCTTGCAGTGTCTCAGCCACACTGGGCCTGCCCCCACTCAACTAAACAGAAAATTAACAAAGAAATGCAAACTTTAAATGATACAATAGACCAGTTAGACCTAATTGATATCTATAGGACATTTCACCCCAAAATAATGAATTTCACCTTTTTCTCAAGCACACACGGAACCTTCTCCAGGATAGATCACATCCTGGGCCATAAATCTACCCTTGGTAAATTCAAAAAAAAATGAAATCATTCCAAGCATCTTTTCTGACCATAATGCAGTAACATTAGATCTCAATTACAGGAGAAAAACTATTAAAAATTCCAACACATGGAGGCTGAACAACACACTTCTGAATAACCAACAAATCACAGAAGAAATCAAAAAAGAAATCAAAATATCCATAGAAACGAATGAAAATGAAAACACAACAACCCAAGACCTGTGGGACACTATAAAAGCAGTGCTAAGGGGAAAGTTCATAGCAATACAGGCATACCTCAAGAAACAAGAAAAAAGTCAAATAAATAACCTAACTCTACACCTAAAGCAACTAGAAAAGGAAGAATTGGAGAACTCCAGGGTTAGGAGAAGGAAAGAAATCTTAAAAATTAGGGCAGAAATAAATGCAAAAGAAACAAAAGAGACCATAGCAAAAATCAACAAAGCCAAAAGCTGGTTCTTTGAAAGGATAAATAAAATTGACAAACCATTAGCCAGACTCATCAAGAAACAAAGGGAGAAAAATCAAATCAATAAAATTAGAAATAAAAATGGAGAGATCACAATAGACAACACAGAAATACAAAGGATTATAAGAGACTACTATCAGCAATTATATGCCAATAAAATGGACAACGTGGAAGAAATGGACAAATTCTTAGAAAAGTACAACTTTCCAAAACTGAACCAGGAAGAAATAGAAAATCTTAACAGACCCATCACAAGCACGGAAATTGAAACTGTCATCAGAAATCTTCCAGCAAACAAAAGCCCAGGTCCAGATGGCTTCACAGCTGAATTCTACCGAAAATTTAGAGAAGAGATAACACCTATCCTACTCAAACTCTTCCAGAAAATTGCAGAGGAAGGTAAACTTCCAAACTCATTCTATGAGGCCACCATCACCCTAATACCAAAACCTGACAAAGATGCCATAAGAAAAGAAAACTACAGGCCAATATCACTGATGAACATAGATGCAAAAATCCTTAACAAAATTCTAGTAATAAGAATCCAACAACACATTAAAAAGATCATACACCATGACCAAGTGGGCTTTATCCCTGGGATGCAAGGATTCTTCAATATCTGCAAATCAATCAGTGTAATACACCACATTAACAAATCGAAAAATAAAAGACATATGATTATCTCAATAGATGCAGAAAAACCCTTTGACAAAATTCAATTATATCCATTTATGACAAAAACTCTCCAGAAAGCAGGAATAGAAGGAACATACCTCAACATAATAAAAGCTATATATGACAAACCCACAGCAAACATTATTCTCAACGGTGAAAAATTGAAAGAATTTCCCCTAAAATCAGGAACAAGACAAGGGTGCCCACTTTCACCACTACTATTCAACATAGTTCTGGAAATTTTGGCCACAGCAATAAGAGCAGAGAAAGAAATAAAAGGAATCCAAATTACAAAAGAAGAAGTAAAACTCTCATTGTTTGCAGATGACATGATCCTCTACATAGAAAGCCCTAAAGACTCCACCAGAAAATTACTAGAGCTAATCAATGAATATAGTAAAATTGCAGGATATAAAATCAACATACAGAAATCCCTTGCATTCCTATACACTAATAATGAGAAAATAGAGAAATTAAGGAAACACTTCCATTCACCATTGCAACGAAAATAATAAAATACTTGGGAATATGAAAGAAACTAAAGACCTATATATAGAAAACTATAAAACACTAGGGAAAGAAATCAAAAAGGACACTAATAGATGGAAAAATATACCATGTTCTTGGATTGGAAGAATCAATATAGTGAAAATGAGTATACTACCTAAAGGAATCTATAGATTCAATCCAATCCCTATCAAGCTACCAATGGTATTTTTCACAGAGGTAGGAAAAATAATTTCACAATTTGTATGGAAATACAAAAAAGCTCAAATAGCCAAAGCAATCTTGAGAAAGATGAATGGAACTGGAGGAATCAACCTGACTGACTTCAGGCTCTACTACAAAGCCACAGTCATCAAGACAGTATGGTACTGGCACAAAGACAGAAATATAGATCAATGGAACAAAATAGAAAGCCCAGAGATAAATCCACGCAACTATGGACACCTTGTCTTCGACAAAGAAAGCAAGAATATACAATGGATTAAAGACAATCTCTTTAAAAAGTGGTGCTGGGAAAACTGGTCAACCACTTGTAAAAGAATGAAACTAGAACACTTGCTAATACCATACACAAAAATAAACTCAAAAGGGGTTAAAGATCTAAATGTAAGACGAGAAACTATAAAACTCCTAGAGGAGAACATAGGCAAAACACTCTCCGACATATATCACAGCAGGATCCTCTATGACCCACCTCCCAGAATATTGGAAATAAAAGCAAAAATAAACAAATGTGACCTAATTAAAATTAAAAGCTTCTGCACAACAAAGGAAACTATAAGCAAGGTGAAAAGACAGCCTTCAGACTGGGAGAAAATAGTAGCAAATGAAGCAACTGACAAACAACTAATCTCAAAAATATACAAGCAACTCATGCAGCTCAATTCCAGAAAAATAAACAACCCAATGAATAAATGGGCCAAAGAACTAAACAGACATTTCTCCAAAGAAGATACAGATGGCTAAACAAACACATGAAAATATGCTCAACATCACTCATTATCAGAGAAATGCAAATCAAAACCACAATGAGGTACCATTTCACGCCAGTCAGAATGGCTGCGATCCAAAAGCCTACAAGCAATAAATACTGGAGAGGGTGTGGAGAAAAGGGAACCTTCTTACACTGTTGGTGGGAATGCAAACTAGTACAGCCACTACGGAGAACAGCATGGAGATTCCTTTAAAAAACTGGAAATAGAGCTGCTGTGTGACCTAGCAATCCCACTTCTTTGGGCATACACACCAAGGAAACCAGAATGGAAAGAGACATGTGTACCCCAATGTTCATCGCAGCACTGTTCATAATAGCCAGGACATGGAAGCAACCTAGATGTCCATCAGCAGACAAATGGATAAGAAAGCTATAGTACATATACACAATGGAGTATTATTCAGCCATTCAAAAGAATACATTTGAATCAGTTCTAATGAGGTGGATGAAACTGGAGCCGATTATACAGAGTGAAGTAAGCCAGAAAGAAAAACACCAATACAGTATACTAACATGTATATACGGAATTTAGAAAGACGGTAACGATAACCCTGTATGCAAAACAGAAAAAGAGACACAGATGTATAGAACAGTCCTTTGGACTCTGTAGGAGAGGGAGAGGGTGAGATGATTTGGGAGAATGGCACTGAAACATGTATAATATCATATAAGACACGAATCACCAGTCTAGGTTCGATGCAGGATACAGGATGCTTGGGGCTGGTGCACTGGAATGACCCAGAGGTGGGAGGGGGGTTCCAGATTGAGAACACGTGTACATCTGTGGTGGATTCATGTTGATGTATGGCAACACCAATACAATATTGTAAACTAATTAGCCTCCAATTAAAATAAATAAATTTAGATTTTAAAAATGATTGTAATAAAAAAAAATAAAATGTTGTAAAAAAATAAATATAGCATAAGGGAAGTGGTCAGTATAATTATGATAACTTTGCATGTAGACAGATTACTAGATTATAGATTACTAGAATTAAAATGATATTTTCATAACATATGCAAATATCATTGACTATGTAATACACCTACAACTAACATAATAGTGTACATCAACAATATTTCAATTTTTAAAAATGGGCAGAGGATCTGAATAAGCATTTTTCTAGAGACATACAAATGGCCAATAGGTATATGAAAAGATGCTCAACATCACTAATCATTAGGTAAATACAAATCAAAACCACAGAGATATATCCCTCCACATCTGGTAGGTTGACTCTCATCAAAAAGACAAATTACAGTGTTGGTGTGGATATTATGAAAAGGAAACCTTGTGCACTGTTGGTAGAAATGTATATTTATGCAGCAAATATGGAAAACAGTTTGAAGTTTCCTCAAAAAATAGAACTACCATATGATCCAGCAATTCCACTTCAAATTCATTTATATGAAGAAAGTGAAAACACTAACTAAAAAAGATATATGCACACCCATGTTCAATGCAGCATTATTTATAATAACCAAGACACAGAAACAGCCAAAATCCACCTACAGATGAATGCATAAAGAAAATGTGGTGTGTATATATACACACCACAATATATATACAAATTGTATTTGCATACATACATATACATGCATGAATATTATTCAGTCATATAAAATGAAACCTTGCCATTTATGATAACATGGATAGACCCTGAGATCATTATGCTAAATGAAATAAGTCAGAAAGAAAAAGATAAACACTCTAAGATTTCACTTATATGTGAAATGTAAAACAAAATTTTAAAAAATAATAAAAATAAAACCAAGCTCATGGATACAGAGTTGGACCATAAGGAAGGCTGAGCACCAAAGAATTGATGCTTTTGAATTGTGGCGCTAGAGAAGATTCTTGAACAGCAAGGAGATCAAACCAGTCAATCCTAAAGGAAATTAGCCCTGAATATTCATTGGAATGTCTGATGCTGAAGCTCCAATACTTTGGCCACCTGATGTGAAGAGCTGACATACTGGAAAAGACCCTGATGCTGGGAAATATTGAGGGCAGGAGGAGAAGGGGTGACAGAGAATGAGATGGTTGGATGGCATCACTGACTCAATGGACATGAGTTTGAGCAAATTCCGGGAGACAGTGGAGGACAGGAAAACTAGGCATGCTGCAGTCTATGGGGTTGCAAAGAGTTGGACATGACTTAGCAACTGAACACGGATACAGAGAACAGATTTTGGTTCCCTGAGGTAGGGGGAGGAGCGACAGGTGAAGTGGATGAAGGGGATCAAAAGGTACAAATTTCCAGTTATAAGATAAATAAACCATAGGGATGCAATGCACAGTGACTAGAGTTAACCATACTATATTGTATATTTTAAAGTATTTAAATATGCATATCTTGAAAGTTCTCATCACAAGAAAAAGAATTACTTGTAACTGTGTGTGGTGATGGATTTATTGTGGTGGCCATGTCCAATAAATACTAATGTTAAATTGTTCCATTATACACATGAAATTGATATTATTTTATATCAATTATATCTCACTGAGAAAAGTGAGAAGGACCAAAAGGCAGATGAAAATAATGGATGAAATAATGAATGGAAATGGACTTGAGAAATTTACAAATCATACCTTCATTCCCCAAACTAATTGTTCTTTAAAAATCCACCTTGCCCCACCCAATATCAGGAGAAAAATATCATCCTTTCAGTTTGCACATGAACCTGGGAATACATTAACAAGATTATGGCACTGCATGATATAACATGTGCACTCCCAATATAAGGCCACACTGACAGCACCTCTTTCAGAAGCCAAGGGAGGCAGTCTTGAAATTAGGAAAATTCCGTCCAATAATCACTTCTAAGGATTGATTTGTCCCAGAACATTTTTGCAGCTGAAATTTTAGCAGACACTTATTCTAAGCCTGCAACATGCTCACTTATTTCAAAATGACACTGCAGTTTCAAATATATCAGAACACTGTTGCTGATATGTGTTCTGATATGTGGCAGAACACATATCAGCCACATGTGTGTAGGCTGAGTAATTATACTTTACCAATCAGAAACCCTCATTAATTAGTATAGAGTATTTTCAAAGGTAACCCCAGAACTCATCCCCAAAGAAAATATTCTTTCTCAGACTTCTCTATGCAAAGTATTTTATGTACAAATGAGATTCAGCATATTTTCTACACAGTCCAGGTCAGATGAGAATCTTTGAGTCCTTACACTTTGCTATTTCATGAAAATCCTGCCGATTCAAAGAAAGTAGCACAGTCTCAAGGGAAGGAAAACAAGTGCAGGGTTCCTACTGCAGACTATTCTGACATTCTATCTCCTGTGCCTACGGTGTGTTATGAGAAATATATTTGCAGAATCACACACCAAGAAATACTATTTTCTGTTTTCTCATTTAATTCTCTGGAGTTATTATACGCATTTTTTGAAACCTGGCTCCCTTGTGATCTGCCTGTCCTATAGACAAATGCAAGAACCACCAACCCCTGATTTCACCACTTGCCCCAGAGACTCAAAACCAGCCTTGCCAACACATAACTAAGCAATCTCTTGTTTATCTTACTTTTCACACTGTGCAACTAATAAATATCTATTTTTTAAAACTCTCCTCATTTCCTAACATCATTATTTCAACACTTCTGAGAGTATCTGAAATACCAGAAAAACATTCCTTTTCCATGGTCCAATTATCAGAAAAATTTAGATTATATATTGGGTTTTTTTGGCCAAACCGATACTTTAAATGCTGGGTATCACTTGTTTACAAGCACAGAGATTTCCTGGTCTATCACAGAAAAATGGCAACCCACTCCAGTATTCTTGCCTGGAGAATCCCATGGACTGAGGAGCCTGGTGGGCTACAGTCCACAGGGTCGCAAAGAGTCGGACACAACTGAGCGACTTCACTTCACTTGCCTTAAGCATGAGCAATAACGTGAGAAGACGCTGCTTTGTGATTCTAAATGTAGTCGTGGGGCTGCCAGATGCACTGGCTCCAGTTCTCTCAACAGCCATAAATGAATAGCAGTGAACAAAAAGGAGATGGGTGTGACAGTCCAGTTTCTGTTCATCCTGGACTGGTGAGTGAAAGAGTGAAAGTGTTAGTTGCTCAGTCATGTCTGACTCCTTGCAACCCCATGCTGTAGCCCTCCGGGCTCCTCTGTCCTTGAAATTCTCTAGTCAAGAGTACTGGAGTGGGGAGCCAATCTCTTCTCCAGGGGATTGAACCTGGGTCTACTACATTGCAGGCAGATTCTTTACCATCAGTCTGAGCCACCAGGGAAGCTGCTTAATCAGAATGGTTAGGGGAACAATGAGCCTCGCTCTGTGGGCCCGCTATCTGCACTGGGGGCATCTATTTCTCGCTTCAGGTCTTAAAGTACTACAAGTTTAGTCTTTGCTTATACTCATATGCAAAGTATTTGGGTGGCCAACAGTCAACCAATTGATTTTCTCCCGAAGGCTTTGTTTCCATTCATTCCCCATTCAGAAGTATTTATTACCTACTACCTGCCCATTCTAGGCAGTGAGGAAAGAGCAGTAAACAAGACAGGCATGTCCTTCATCCAGTATGTTCTGAAAAGCAGAAGCCTCCTGCTGCCCACACTATCACTGCTGTTAGAATCTTCCCTAATCTGTCATATGTCTACACTCTCTTCCCAGCTAAAATATCAAGGGCATAATTCCTGTCACTGGAAAAGTGACTGGCTTGAAACTCTTCTTTAGAAGGCTTTTGGGATTTTGTGAGCTATGCTGCACACAGATGCTCTCCTTCAGTAAGTCATACAGGCCAGAACACTGTATCAATATTTATGCTGTGAGCTCCTTTCCTTCCCCAGCACCCACCAATCTCAGGAAGTGTTTCTGTATAACCACTTAAATCAGTTACTACTTTGGGCTTGCTTTCAAGGAGGTTCTAATGGAGATTCCAGAACTAGGTGATCAAATTTCACTATATGGATAGACATTCAGGCTCTCCCTAATTTACAGAATGAACATCATCCCTATGACTTGGTTATTTCTCCCTCTTCATAGGCTTATGATTGGCAATGATTAAATTAGGATATCAATTTAGGATGAGGAAAGAGTTCTACAAGATACATAACCCTTGCTGTTTTGCCTAATAGACACACACAATTTCTCTCATTTGGTATTACAACATAGGACATTGTATCAATAATTCACACTTTCCCATAAAAGACAGCATATACTTGAAGCTAGACTACATAAAAATAAAGCTACCAAAGACTTCCCTGGTGGTCCAGTGGTTAAGAATCCTCCTGGTAATGCAGGGGGCACTGATTTGATCCCTGGTTTGGGACAATCCCATATGTCTCAGAGCAACTAAGCCCGTGGGCCACAACTCCTGAAGGGTGCACATCACAAGGAAAAGCGGCCCCCACTCACAGCAACTAGGGAAAGCCTCTGTGCAGTAACAAGAACCCACCACAGCCAAAACATATATAAATAAATAAATCTTTAAAATATATTTCAAAAAATTAAACTGCTAATATTTTTATATCCTTCTTAATTAACAAAATATTGAAAACAGCCCTACTGTCCATCTAGGGTAGAATGCATGATATGGATTTCTGCAACTGGAAAACTATACAGCAAAACGAATGAACAAACTACAACTGCACTCCACAATATGGATAAATTTCACAACCAAAATGTTGAGCAATAGAAACTAGACCCCAAAGAATACCATAACGAATCCCATTATAGAAAGTTCAAGTGTGCAGAGATAGAAATAATCAATCTATAGTCTTACGTGTTATAACAGTTGTTACCCATGGTGGGAGATACGGAACAGCGACTGGAAGGGTTTCTTGATCTGAAAGCTGGTTGCAGAGACGAGCTCTTTAAAAAAAAAAAAAAAATGTAGTTCACTACATACATTTTATGTCTCAGTAGACAAAATAAACCATCATTAAACAACCTACACAAAATTTTAATCTGTTTCATGTGATATAATATCACTCACAGATGAAAATCATTCACAGATGCAAAAGATTTCTCATAACACTACCCAAATAACTTAGGACATCTGCAGCCATGAAATTAAACCTTTGCTACTGACTAAAAGTCAGTGACTGTGACTACCAAAAGCCTTTATGGTAATAGTCAAGAAAACAGAAAAGTTGGATGGGATGAAAATTAACGGAAAAGTAGAGGCAATTTTCATTGCACCTATACAAAAAATTCAAAGTTCCTAGATTAACAATTTAAGTAGCTACTAAGTATAAAACTCAGATAATCTACCATACATTACCCATTAATTCTAACATCAATACACCCGTGGTGGATTCATGTCAATGTATGGCAAAACCAATACAGTATTGTAAAGTAAAATAAAGTAAAAATAAAAATTAAAAAAAAATAAAAATAAAATAAATTTGAAGAATGATATCTTTGCATGAACTATTATAAAAGAATTTCATCAATTTCTACAGCTAAAAAAAAAAAAAAAACAGCTTTCAGAACTTTGCTAGATACAAGGAGAGGGGACTAAAATAACACAATGAGAGGAAGGGATGACACTAGAACAGGTTACTGGGATTCTAACACTGTGAGAGCCCATGGTCTCTAGCCACATTGCCTGCCACGTGGCTCCTTCCACCAAAGACAATTTATGTTCCAAATCTCCCTAAGCACTTTTATCTTCCGAAATCATTATGTTGTTTAATGTCAAGTGGCCCCTCTTCATTGCATGCATCCCCCACTCCCAGCTACCTGACAGTCATTGTAATTTCAAGACCCTACTTAACTTTCTGAAAATTTCCCCTAACTTTCACATTTCTCCTCTCACTCTGTTAGAATGCACGACTCTCCCTTTCATGCCCACACTCTGCCCCATACACATTATTGTTACACCCCTTTGAGAACACTTACAGGACTTATTTTTATGCTTGCCTTGTTCCCAGACCAGTAAAATGGGAACCAGCAGGCCTCTCTGACTCATCTTGCATCCGTGTCACTTAGTACAGTGCCCATGTCACCAAGTACGCCCCAGACACAGCTGATGCTCAGCAAATAATTCTTCAGTGAACCTGTCATCAGAATGCTATTCAACCAAAAATCTAACCTTCTGCTCAAATCAAACCACCATACCAGAGCACATGCATTTAATAGGATTTAGAGGAAAGTTTAAGAGATTCTGGGTGTTTTAAAATCTCATCCCAGAGTTAAACATGTTGATGAGTTCTTTGACAGACATCCATCAGTTAAGGATGATGAGTAGAACTGAAACCCCCACAAGAAATAACTTTATGTCACTTGTCGCATCAAAATATATAGCTTAAGAGATTTGAGGCATATTGTAGAATACAAAACAGCTCTGCATTCCTGACAGTCCTGGGATGCAGGTTAGAACCAAAAACACCTCATTTTTCTTTCTAATTTAAGCCTGTTTCCCAGTCCCATCCATCACCCCTACCCATAGACAATCATTTTAAGACCGAAGTGCGACTGTGTGTTCTGGAAAAATGTATAGGGTTGTTTTGTGTCCATGTGTTTTTACTTTACATAAATTATAACTTGTGATGCATATACATTCATATAAAGAGATACATATATGCACATATACTTACGTTTTTTTCCACTCTACTCAGTGCTTTAAGGCCTACCCACATCTAACAGCATCACTAATTACACAGCACGCAGGGGTGCAGCTAGCACATTCTATTTTCCTGTTACCATCAACCACTTTCTACCATCTCCCAACACCTCAAGTAATACTACAATAAAATCCTCAAACATGTCCTCCAGAAAACATATGTAAACATTTTACCAAGATATATACCCCGGAGCAGAACTGCTACATCACATTTTTACACACTTACTTGGACTAAGGGCAGCCTGTGCCCACCTATACTGCCACCATCAGTGCAAAAGGGCATAAGAATGCCTACATGTCCACATCACCATCAACACTTGGTAGTACCCAGATTTAACAGTTTTAGTGAAACATAACTGATGTATAATAAAATGTACTTGGAATATTCAATGGTAGAAATTTTAAAATATGTATACATGTGATTCTATATCAAGATAATGAATCACTCTCAGTAGTATTCTCATGATCTATTGTTGTCTGATTTTTGTTTGATTTTTGCACTGATGATTCTTATTATTTTATCTTATTATTCCTTGAGTTTCACTTGCTCTTTTTATAGTACATTAAGTCAAAGTTTTTGCTTGAAGATCTTTTCCTCTAAAATAAGTGTTTAGAAAGTCAGACTTCATCTTCAGTATTGTTTTAGAAACAACCCACAATTTATGGTATCCTGGGTTTCCACTTAAAGTGTATCATTTATTTTCCAAATATTGGGGGCTCTTCAGATAGCTGTCTGTGATTGATTACTGCTTCCATTTAATTATGATTAGAGAACATACTTTGTATTACTTGAATCTTTGTAAATTTATAAAGACTTGTGTTATGGCCTGGTCTATGTTTTATCTTGATAAATGTTCTATGTGCATTTGAAAAGAATGTATTTTCTCCTGTTGTTAGTTTGAGTGTTCTGTAAAAGCTAATTAGGACACTTTGGTTGATTAAGCAGTTTAAGAGCCTTAATTCCTTACTGCTTCTCTATTTGTTCTATCACTTACTGAAAGACATCTTGAAATTTACAACTATAAATTTTGCTCTATTTCTCCTTGCATTTCTGTTTTTGCTTCATGTGCTTTGAAATTCTGTTACTGAATGCATAAATATTCAGGATCGTTATATCCTTTTGATGAAATGACCCCTTTATCATTCACAAAAGATCCTCTTTATTTCTGATGATAGTTTAACCTGAAATCTTTGTCAGACATAAATATAGCAAGTCCAGCTTTCTTTGGATTACTGTGAGCATGGTTTATCTGTCTTTTATACCACTAACATTTAAAGTGATTATTAATAGGATTGAATTAAATCGATTATCTTGCAACTTGTTTTCCATTTGTTCTGGTCTTTGGTTTCTTTTTCTGCCTTTTTCTGGATAAATTGAGTATTTCTTTACAATTCCACTTAGTCTTTTTTCACTGCTCGTGGTTTGTAAGTCATCACTCTATGTTATGTTATTTTAGGGATTGCTTGAAGGTTTACAGCATACATCTTTAACTCATCAAGTCTGCCTCCAAGTAATATTGTCCTATTTCATGAATAATACACTTCTATTTCTCTCTTTCTAGGTTTTTGCTTTGTTGCCGGGAGCCGCATTAGGCATTACTGACAAAATGGAGGCATGGTCCCCAGCCCCTTCTCCTCATTCCGCAGCATGGATCCTGGAATGAAGGAGTTAGGCCTTGTAATTCTGACTTGTCTTTTCCTCTTCTCAGCTGAGTTGACTGAAAAGGAATATTAAGGTGCTTATTGTTCTTGCGAGGAGCATGAGAAGGCACAAAGCCTTTTGCAGCATTGCTCAGAAAATAATTCATAAAGTTAATCACTGACATTTGTTCAAGGACTTTTCGGAGACGGCGATGGCACCCCACTCCAGTACTCTTGCCTGGAAAATCCCATGGACAGAGGAGCCTGGTAGGCTGCAGTCCATGGGGTCGCAAAGAGTCGGACTCGACTGAGTGACTTCCCTTTCACTTTTCACTTTCATGCGTTGGAGAAGGAAATGGCAACTTACTCCAGTGTTCTTGCCTGGAGAATCCCAGGGACAGGGGAGCCTGGTGGGTTGCCGTCTATGGGGTCACACAGAGTCGGACATGACTGAAGTGACTTAGCAGCAGCACCAGCAAGGACTTTTACAAAAGAGTGTTCCAGGATAAGAACATAGGCTGTAGCTTGAGGTCATGGGAGGGATTGATATCTAAAGCCTATTTGTGAGGAGAATGTTTATGGCAAAGAAGTTTACTGAATTTAGGGCTTAGAAATAATTAAAACAGTTAGAAGTTAAAGATTTAAGGAATGTTGTAAAGTTAGCATATTTTACTATAGCTTATAGAAGTTAGGAATTTTTAGAGACACTATAGCTAGAAGCCTTTTTAAGAGAAAGTGAGCTCAGGATGTTAGGGGCAAACAGGATTTAGGAAGATAAGTAGTAAACTGGACCATTCAGGCATGACCTAAATCAAATCCCTTATGATTATACAGTGGAAGTGAGAAATAGATTGAAGGGCCTAGATCTTTTCCTCTTCTCAGCTGAGTTGACTGAAAAGGAATATTAAGGTGCTTATTGTTCTTGCGAGGAGCATGAGAAGGGCCTAGATCTGATAGATAGAGTGCCTGATGAACTATGGAATGAGGTTTGTGACATTGTACAGGAGACATGGATCAAGACCATCCCCATGGAAAAGAAATGCACAAAAGCAAAATGGCTGTCTGGGGAGGCCTTACAAATAGCTGTGAAAAGAAGAGAGGTGAAAAGCAAAGGAGAAAAGGAAAGATATAAGCATCTGAATGCAGAGTTCCAAAGAATAACAAGAGATAAGAAAGCCTTCTTCAGCGATCAATGCAAAGAAATAGAGGAAAACAACAGAATGGGAAAGACTAGAGATCTCTTCAAGAAAATTAGAGATACCAAGGGAAAATTGCATGCAAAGATGGGCTCAATAAAGGACAGAAATGGTATGGACCTAACAGAAGCAGAAGATATTAGGAAGAGGTGGCAGAATACACAGAAGAACTGTACAGAAAAGATCTTCATAACCCAGATAATCATGATGATGTGACCACTAATCTAGATCCAGACATCTTGGAATGTGAAGTCAAGTGGGCCTTAGAAAGCATCACTACGAACAAAGCTAGTGGAAGTGATGGAATTCCAGTTGACCTGTTTCAAATTCTGAAAGATGATGCTGTGAAAGTGTTGCACTCAATATGCCAGCAAATTTGGAAAACTCAGCAGTGGCCACAGGACTGGAAAAGGTCAGTGTTCATTCCAATCCCAAAGAAAGGCAATGCCAAAGAATGCTCAAACGACTGCACAATTGCACTCATCTCACATGCTAATAAAGTAATGCTCAAAATTCTCCAAGCCAGGCTTCAGCAATACGTGAACCGTGAACTTCCAGATGTTCAAGCTGGTTTTAGAAAAGGCAGAGGAACCAGGGAACCAACATCTACTGGATCATCGAAAAAGCAAGAGAGTTCCAGAAAAACATCTATTTCTGCTTTATTGACTGACTATACCAAAGCCTTTGACTGTGTGGATCACAATAAACTGTGGAAAATTCTGAAAGAGATGGGAATACCAGACCACCTAACCTGCCTCTTGAGAAATCTGTATGCAGGTCAGGAAGCAACAGTTAGAACTGGTCATGGAACAACAGACTGGTTCCAAATCGGAAAAGGAGTATGTCAAGGCTGTATATTGTCACCCTGCTTATTTAATTTCTATGCAGAGTACATCATGAGAAACTCTGGACTGGAAGAAACACAAGCTGGAATCAAGATGGCTGGGAGAAATATCAATAACCTCAGATATGCAGATGACACCACCCTTATGGCAGAAAGTGAAGAGGAGCTAAAAAGCCTCTTGATGAAAGTGACAGAGGAGAGCGAAAAAGTTGGCTTAAAGCTCAACATTCAGAAAACAAAGATCATGGCATCTGGTCCCATCACTTCATGGGAAATAGATGGGGAAATAGTAGAAACAGTGTCAGACTTTATTTTGGGGGGCTCCAAAATCACTGCAGATGGTGATTGCAGCCATGAAATTAAAAGACGCTTACTCCTTGGAAGAACAGTTATGACCAACCTAGATAGCATATTCAAAAGCAGAGACATTACTTTGCCGACTAAGATCCGCCTAGTCAAGGCTATGGGTTTTCCTCCGGTCATGTATGGATGTGAGTTGGACTGTGAAGAAGGCTGAGCACCGAAGAATTGATGCTTTTGAACTGTGGTGTTGGAGAAGACTCTTGAGAGTCCCTTGGACTACAAGGAGATCCAACCAGTCCATTCTGATGGAAATCAACTCTGGGATTTCTTTGGAAGGAATAATGCTAAAGCTGAAACTCCAGTACTTTGGCCACCTCATGTGAAGAGTTGACTCATTGGAAAAGACTCTGATGCTGGGAGGGATTGGGGGCAGGAGGAGAAGGGGACGACTGAGGATAAGATGGCTGGATGGCATCACGGACTCGATGGACGTGAGTCTGAGTGAACTCCGGGAGTTGGTGGTGGACAGGGAGGCCTGGCGTGCTGTGATTCATGGGGTCGCAAAGAGCTGGACACAACTGAGCGACTGAACTGAACTGGGGAATGTAGCATGAGTTACAATGTAATCACAAGTTCATTATAGGACACATTACAAGAGGTAGATAATAGATGATAAGGCTGATTCCAAGAGAATCACTGAAGCAGGAACTCTGAAGAGCAACAGTGATTTATGGAGATAATAAATCTGGGAGAAGGGAAACTGAAAATGTCAAACCTCTGGCCTAATGTTTTTGTAAAAGTATAAAAGAGAATCTTAAACTTGGAATAAACTGTCAGTCCAAAAGGAAAATGAGAGGCTGTGTCATCGCCGACACCGTTCAGCTCTTCAGCTCTTTGACATTTGTATGTCCTCACTGGTGAAATGACTTTTCATTCTTTTAACAGGGTCACTCACAGAGCAAAAGTTTTTAATTTTAATAAGGTATAATTTGTCAATTTTTCTTTTAGAATTATATTTTTGGTATCTAGTCTAAAAACCCTTTGCCTACTTCTAGGTCTTGAATATTTTTCCTATAGTCTGTTTTAGAAGTTTTATAATTCACATTTTAAGTCCATGATTACTGCACCTTTCATGTATGATGTGCAGTTTAAATCAAGATTGATTTTTGATGTTGTTGTCCAATTTTCTATTGGCTTTTTAACTTGATCTTTTATCTGACAAGCTTACTGAACTTTTATTAGTAATAATAGCTTGTTGTTAACTTTAGTGCTTTCTCTATGCAACATTTGTGTGCAAAGTCCTGCAATAAAAAAAATTTATTTCTCTACAATAAATTCTCAAAAGTACAACTTCTGGGTCTCATGGAAAATCCATT
This sequence comes from Budorcas taxicolor, assembly GCF_023091745.1. Lineage (NCBI taxonomy): Eukaryota > Metazoa > Chordata > Mammalia > Artiodactyla > Bovidae > Budorcas > Budorcas taxicolor. The sequence goes on along the minus strand of NC_068915.1, from coordinate 4,145,433 downwards.
TTTATTTTGAAAATAACTGCTTAACTATTTTCCAGCATGACAGCACCATTTTACATGTCTCCCTGCAATGTATCCGTGATGTAGTTTCTCCATATCTTTGTCAGCATTTGTATTATCACTATTTTTTATTTTCATCTTTCTAATAGATGTATAGGGATATCTCATTGTAGCTTTACTTTTCATTGCTCTATTGACTAGCGATGCTGTTGAATACCTGTTCTCTTGTTTATTTGCCATTTGTATATCCTCACTGGTGAAATGACTGTATATGGTCTTTTGCCATTTCCTAAATAGAATGTTTACCTTAATATTGACTTTTGAATGTTTAATACATTCTAGACTTTAGATCTCTTCTAGGTATGTGACTTAGAAACATTTCCTCCCAGTCTGTAATCTGTCTTTTCATCCATTTACATAAGTAAACTCAGATTATGTATTGTTAACAATCAATAATTTTTTCTACACTCTTAAAATTCTTCTGTCCCTAATTTTTTTTTTTTCTGAAAAGTGTCTATTTAACAAGCTTCAAAAGGTGCCAATTGGAAAAGGTACAGAATTTAGGTGTGATTACATTCAATTCTTATGTCTGCCCTGATCATTGCCTTTCCTCCAACTCTAGTCACTTATCTACAAAAAATAAAATAATAATAAAGGAACAGTATTCTTCAAAGAAATTACTTCTCTGTAAATTCTCTTTTTTTTTTGTAGAATAATTGACTAGTACAGCAATTTGATTGCCCACACAGTGGCTTGTCTGTAACTTATTATTTACTATCTGAAATCAGGTTAACAGCACTGTGTGTCTCCTTGGGATTCTCTCAGATAAAAATCCATGTGTAGTACAAAGTGCATTTAGGGATATAAACATCTACTTTCTGTGTTTCACAGTAAAAGAAACACTATTAAATAGTACCGTTAAAAATACTAAGTGATCAAACCAAATACAGAGCGTTAATAACACTTTATGAATTACCTTGAGTATTGATGAAAACTCTTAACACTGTAATTGTAACAATAACTAACTAAAGCATAATATATATTGAGAAACAGAAGATTCAGAAATAATTATTGTTAACATTTTAATATTTCTCTGAAATTTTTATTCTATGTAGCTCAATAAAATTTGACACAAAGTATTTGCAAAATTTTGGATACTGCTTTTATTAATTAATAATTTAACATATCCCTTTCCCATATTAGTTAATATGCTTAAGACAATGTCACCACCACCATTCTGGTGATGTACAATATTCTATAATATGGAAATATCAAAAACTATTGAACCGTTTCTTCTATGTTCACAGTATAAATAATATTTTCATGAGATATTGCGAAATCAAGTAAGATTAATCCTTTAAATTACTCAAAATAAATCCTAGCAGATATTAATCACTACTTAGCATAGCAAAATAGTTACTTGCTACTTTTGATATTACTGTAAGTTATAACTAATTTTTCAGTTCGGTTACTCATTTGTGTTCAACTCTTTACAGCCCATGGACTGCAGCACGTCAGGCTTCCCTGTCCTTCACCAACTCCCGGACCTTGCACACACTCATGTCCATCGAGTTGGTGATGCCATCCAACCAGCTCATCTCATGTCATCCCCTTTTCCTGCCTTCAATCTTTCCCAGCATCGGGGTCTTCTCCAATGAGTCAGTTCCTCACATCAGGTGACAAAAGTATTGGAGTTTCAGCTTCAGCATCAATTTTTCCAATAAATATTCAAGACTGATTTCCTTTAGAATGGACTGGCTTGATCTCCTTGCAGTCCAAGGGACTTTCAAGAGTCTTCTCCAACCCCACAGTTCAAAAGCATCAATTCTTTGGCATTTTGGTTTCTTTATGGTCCAACTGTCACATCCATACATGACTACTGGAAAAACCATAGCCTTGACTAGATGGACCTTTTGGCAAAGAAATGTCTCTGCTTTTGAATATACTATCTAGGTTGGACATAGCTTTTCTTCCAAGGAGCAAGCATCTTTTAATTTCATGGCTGCAGTCACCATCTGCAGTGATTTTGGAGCCCAAAAATGTAAAATATCTCACTGTTTCCATTGTTTCCCCGTCTATTTGCCATGAAGTGACAGGACCAGATGCCATCATCTTAGTTTTCTGAATGTTGAGTTCTAAGCCAGCTTTTCCCTCTCCTCTTTCACTTTCACCAAGAGGCTCTTCAGTTTCTCTTCACTTTCTGCCGTAAGGGTGGTGTCATCTGCATATCTGAGGTTATTGATGTTTCTCCCAGCAACCTTGACTCCAGCTTGTGCTTCCTTACAGTAAAATTTTCATGAGTTTTAGCTGTGAGATTAAATGCATTTAATCCAGTTTTATTATAACTTTTAAAAAAACCCAATTCTTTACAACTTTTAGAAATTATATCAAGAATTTGAATATAAAATTTTTCTATCACTGAATCAAATGAAAATGAAAGTGTTAGTCACTCAGTTGTGTCCAACTCTTTGTTACCTCATGGACTATAGCCCACCATGTTCCTCTATCCATGGAATTCTCCAGGCCAAGAATACTGGAGTGGGTTGCCATTTCCTTTTCCAGGGGATCTTCCCAACCCAAGGATCAAACACAGGTTTCCTACATTGCAGGCAGATTCTCTACTGTCTGAGTCATGAGGGACCCAAATTTGTATTTGTATTTATATATCACATCATATTTGTATTTATGTATTTCCTCAGTGACTTATGCTATCTCATTTTACATGAAATATATGTATGTGTTCAATAAAATAATTTCAATATATATTTCTAAAAATAAAACAAATAAATAGTATTATTTAAATAGCACCTTACCTAAGTCAATTTCAGTGCATTAAGTAAGCATTATCAAACTGCATCAAACTCCTAGCAACATGGTAAAATTCTCCTGACTGACACTCAATACCCTGGTTTACTCATAAAACAAAGAAATTGTAACTGAAATAAAAGGAATATGCAGCTGAGTACAGAAAGAAATAAACTGAGGTTCTTGTCATCTTTTGTTTTCTGTTCTGTGACTGCCTAAATAAAGTTTACTTGAATAGACATTAAGAAAGAAGCTGACTTGGAATAGATAACATCATCCATTGATTTGAAATTTTAAAATATTGCTTATCTTCAATCAATAAAATGTATTATAAAATGTTCTATGTTATTGATAATCATTCATAATTTTATTAAATATCTACTATTGGTAGGTACTGCTCTCAATTTTTGAAATTCAAAGACAAGCACATCATTGTTCCTGCTTTCAATGATCTTAAATGTTGATTAAGAAAAGAGGCTAAGCAATAAATATTTTTGATAGTGTGCTATGTGTCTAAAATAGAGTGGAGTGACAAAGCACCTGTAAGTTTACATCTTTATGGAAACCACGAATTTAAGATAATCAGAACTGGACAGCAATGTATCTTGAAGTAGTATTAGTTGTTCAGTCATGTCCGACTCTTTGTGACCCCATGGACTGTAGTAGCCCACCAGGTTCCTCTGTCCACGGGCTTCTCCAAGCAAGAATACTGGAGTGGGTTGTCATGCCTTTCTCCAGGGGATCTTCACAACCCAGGGATCAAACCTGGGCCTCCCACATCACAGGCAGATTCTTTACCATCTGAGCCACCAGGGAAGCTGTTATGTATTTTAACAACTTGGCAAAAACTGTCCAGAGAATTTTTCTCCTATCACTGATGCAAAAAACAAGAGTAAGGGGTGGCAGTTCAAGGTGGTGGTACAGGATTTTCCTGAAGTCACCTCATCCTACAGACACACTAAATCTACAGTTATGTGTCAAACAACATAATTTTCAGCTCCTAGTTGAACTAGTTGAACAGCTCTTTCACGACAAACACTAAAAGGGCCACTTCAATATGAGTAGATGAGGCAGAGACCTAATTTTGCAAATCGCTGCCCACCCCCCAAGTCTAGCAAAGCCTGGTTGGGAGGAGTCTCACTATTCCAAGCTTTCTCCCTGAGCAGTGATGGGTTCATGCCCCACACCAGGAAACCCAACCCTTGGGACATGCAACGGAGAAAACAAGCCCTCAGAACATCTGGCTTGGAGGACCACATGGCTCATATCCAGGGGACTGGAAGGGCCGTAGGGAATTGTGTCACTTTCCTTTAAGGGCTCTCATTTGCCCCAGGGACCAGTGCAGAAACAGTAACGTGTCAAGTATCTAAACTATACAAGAAAAAGGTACCCTTGCTAATCTTGAAAGCATCTGTCAGAGGGCAGGGATCTGCTTGGACTCTGGACTGAGGCCACTTTGCACCCTGCCTCCACTGTGACCATGTAGGTGGGCATGCCCCCAGCCACACGCTCCATATGGCTACAGAACACAAGGGGGTGTGCCCCCATCCTGGCTCACTGCATCCCCACAAAAGCCAGGAGGGGCACCTGGCCCTGCACCACTCCTCTGCCTGCGAAAAATGGCAGGCACACCTGGATCTGCACTCTTCCACTGCCTCACTGAAGTCAGCAGGTTCAGTGCAGACAGGGACTGCCCCTTAATGTGCTGCCCCTAGGGGCTTGTGTCCTGAGTCCCACAGGACTGCAACAACTAGAGAAGACAGTTCTTGGCAGGCCACCACCACAGGAACTACAAAGACAGCAACTGAAACACTGCCCAGTCTTTCTGTGAAAGAAGGCCACTGTACTTATCCTGGAACTCAGTCTTAGGCGCAGAATTCAGGCTGGCCACTCATCTAGAGGATACTGAGCTGTTCTCAGGGAACAGAGGCAGCGAGCTACCATCTTTGCAAACTCCCTCAGCCTCCCCACAGTTCACTGATATTGACCAGAAAGGAGCTTTATATTGTACACTCATCTGAAGCCCCAATTTCTGTAATCTCACCCCTGGTACGTGTCCAGATTGCCTGGTCTGGAGGTCAGCAGGGCTAATGATTACAGTCCCACAGGACCATACATATTTAGCTACTCTAAAAGCTGCTGTCTGAGAGTTTGCTTCCAATTAGCCTAAACCTATGTGCTAACTGATATTTCTGCTTTTGAAAGACTGACAGAGCTTGGCACACCCTTAACAACTGGCACCTATCAAGAATAAAAGGATACTGAGACAATTACAAAGATTCATGTGATAGCCAATAGTTAGTTCAAGATTGAAAGGTAAGGTTCATCTTCTACATAGACCACTCCTTCAAGACAGAGGAAGGGAGGAGTTTTACCTAATACATGGAAGCAAACACAGTATCAAAAGAAACAAGGAAACAGAGAAATACATTCCAAATGAAAAAAAACAAGATAAAACTTCATTAAAAAAACAAACAAACTTCAAAACCCACTCAAAATCCTTAAGCTCGTCTTCATCAGTATGTGAACCAAGAACTCCCAGATGTACAAGTTGAATTTAGAAAATTCAGAAGAATCAAAGATCAAATTGCCAAGATCCATTGGATCATAGAAAAAAACCAAAGAATTTCAGAAAAAACATCTGCTTCTGCTTCATTGACTATGCTAAAGCCTTTGACTGTGTGGATCATAACAAACTGTAGAAAATTCTTCAAAAGAGATGGGAATATCAGATAATTTTACCTGTCTCCTGATAAATATGTATGCAAGACAAGAAACAACAGTAGAATCAGACATGGAACAATGGACTGGTTCAAAACTGGGAAAGGAGCATAACAAGTTTGTATACTGCCACAGTATTTATTTAATGTCTATGTAGAGCACCTTCTGTGAAATGCTGGGCTGGATGAATCACAAGCTTGAATCAAGATCACTGGAAGAAATAGCAACAACCTCAGATATGAAGAGAATACCACTCTAACAGCAAAAAGTGAAGAGGAATGAAAGAGCCTCTTGAAGAGGGTGAAAGAGGAGAGAGAAAAAGCTGGCTTAAAATGTAGCATTCAAAAAATGAAGATCGTGGCATCTGGTCCCATCATTTCATGACAAATAGAAGGGGAAAAAGTGGAAACAGTGACAGATTTTCTTTCCTTGGGCTCCAAAATCACTGCAGACAGTGACTGCAGCCACAAAATTAAAAGATACTCCATGGGGGGAAAAAAAAGCTATGACAAATCTAGGCAGCATCACTAAAAAGCAGAGACATAACTTTGCTGATAAAGATGCATGTAGTCAAAGCTATGGTTTTTCCAGTAGTCATATATGGATTTGTGATTTGAACCATAAAGAAGGCTGACCACTGAAGAATTTATGCTTTTGAGTTGTGGCACTGGAGAAGACTCTTGAGGGTCCCTTGAACAGCAAGGAGATCAAACCAGTCAATCCTAAAGGAAATCAACCCTGAATATTCATTGGAAGGACTGGTGCTGAAGCTCCAATACTTTGGCCTCCTGATGTGAAAAGCTGACTCATTGGAAAAGATCTTGATGCTGGGAAAGACAGAGGGCAGGAGGAGAAGGGGACAATAGAAGATGAGATGGTTGGATGGCATCAACAACTCAATGGACATGAATTTGAGAAAACTCTGGGAGATGGTGAAGGAAAAGGAAGCCTGATATACTGTATCCCATGAGATTGCAAAGAGTCAGAAATGACTTAGGAACCAAACAACAACAACACCTTAATAAAAAGAAGATAAGTGCTCAAAATAGGGATCACAAAGATGCTCACTGAACTTGCGAGAAGAATACATGAAGACAGCGAAAACTTCAACAAAGAGAAAATATGAGAAATTGTTAAACAGACATCACAGAGGTGAAGAATACAATAAGTGAACTGAAAAGTACACCAGAAGGCTTCAACAGTGAAGCAAAAAAAGGATCAGCGATCTACAATACAGAAGCAGAAGGCACCTAAACAAAGCGGGAAAAGAAAAAGAAAAGAAAGCAAAGATAGCTTGAATGACCTATGTTAATTGTTAATCAATCAGATTAACATGTATATTATAAGAATTCCAGAAGAAGAGAGAGAGAAGGGGGCAGAAAATTTTTTGAAGAAATAATGGCGAAAACTTTCCTAACATGGGGAAGAAAACAGACATCCAGATCCACAAGGCCTGGAGAATTCCAAACAGGGTGAACCCAAAAAGATTGACCCTAAGATATATTATAATTAAAATTTCAAAAGTTAAAGACATGGAGAGAATCTTAAAAGCAAGAAGAGAAAAATAAATAAATAAATGTGCTCTTTTTAAGGAAATCTCCATAACACTACCAACACATTTTTCAGAGATAATTTGAAGGCCAGAAAGGAGTGACATGATATATTCAAAGTGTAGAAAGGAAAAAATTCCAACGAAGGATACTCTATCTAGTCAGATTATAATTCAGGACTGAAGGAAAAATAGAGTTTCCCAGATAAGCAAAAGTTAAGAGCTCATCACCACTAAATCAGCCAAACAAGAAATGTTAAAGGAACTTTTGTAAGCAGAAAATAAAGGGCATTAATTAGTAATTAATTTATTATTTTAATTAATTAAAAATGTGAATATAAATTTTACTGGTAATGATAAATATATAGAAAAAGTAGTGGATAAATCACTTATAAAGCCAGTGTGAAGGTTAAGAGGAAAAAGGTAGTAAAAATAACTATAATAATGACTTAAGGAATACACAAAATAAAAAGATGTAACATATGACATCAAAAATATGAAAAATGAGTACGGAGAGTAAAAATGTAGAGTTCTATAATGTTTTTAAACTTAAGTTGCTATCAAGTTAACATAGAATACTTTATGGGCTCTTATATATGAGCCTCATGGTAACCACAAAGCAAATATGTGGGGAGCCACATTAGGCATTACTGACAAAATGGAGGCACGGTCCAAGAGCCCTCTCCTCATTCCGCAGGCACAGTCCCAGGATGAAGGAGTTAAGCCTTGTAATTCTGACTTGTTTTTCCTTTCCTCAGCTGAGTTGACTGAAAAGAATATTAAGGTGCTTATTGTTTTTGAGAGGAGCATGAGAAGGCACAAAGCCTTCTGCAGCTGTGCTCAGAGAATAATTCATAAAGTTAATCACTGACATTTGTTCAAGGACATTTACAAAAGAGTGTTCCAGGGTGAGCACGCAGGCTGCAGCTTGAGGCCACGGGAGGGATTGCTATCTGATGCCTATTTGTAAGGAAAGTGTTTATGGCAAAAGAGTTTGCTGAATTTAGGTCTTAGGAATAATTAAAACAGTTAGAAGCTAAAGATTTAAGGAATGTTGTAATGTTAGCATATTCTACTATAGCTTATAGAAATTAAGGACTTTAGAGACATTATTAGCTAGAAGCCCTTTCTAAGAAATAGTGAGCTTAGGATACCAGGGGCAAACAGGACTTAGAAAGATAAGAGATAAACTGAGGAATGTGGTATGCAGCCCAGACAGTAGCATGAGTTACAGTGTATTCACAAGGACACATGAGAAAAAGTAGATAAGAGAATTGCTGAGGCAGAAACGCTGTTTGAGGGGCAACAGTAATTTATGGAGACAGCAAATCTGAGTCAGTGGGAACTGAAAATATCAAACCTTTGACCTAATGCTTTTGTAAAAGTATAAAAGAAAATCATAAGCTTGAATAGGCAGTCCAAGAAAACTGAGAGGCTGCCTCACTTTCTCACTGACACCGCTCACCCCTTCAGGTTGAATCCCTGGCTGCTGGAGCTGGACTCCAGCAAGTGGCGCCCGAACAGGGACACTGAAGGGTAGGTAATTTGAGATTGTAACATGGGGCGGTTAGGATTGTACCTGTGGGTGGCCGGCACCCCTCTGCAGTTTAGGCAGGGGGAGGAGGGTACAGAATGAATAAGAATATTCTCTAGAAGAATGGGTTTCTCCATTCCATAGAATGGTTTCTACATCTAAGAATAGACAAATGTTTATTGAAATATTACTTCACATGATAGCCCATTAAATTTCTACGTTTGTTTTATACTTTGCATGGGCCAGAAAAGGTTCCTGTAGATGCTTTTGCTCTGTGGAATATGATTAGAAATGTCCTAGACCCTCATCATGAGGTTGTTAGACAGCCTATGGGGGAGGCTATAGCAGTGGATGGTGGGTCTCCACTTTCAGCCCAGATCATGTTTTCTGCCATTGACGAAAAAAAGGAGGGAGACTGTGCTCTACCTCCTGAGGAAGGAGAGGGCTTACAGAACGCTGCAGCCCTGGCAAGCCCCCTCCCCCTCTACACAAACCTTTAAAAACTTATCCACCACTTTCTGATTTAAGGCGATTGCCGCCGCCTCCATTTGGGCCTCCCAGGGCCCAGGAGTTCCCCCACTTTGCCCCCAAAGCCTCCCAAAGCATTGCCTAAGTCTGAGGAAGATAAGTTTTTTGAACAAAGGAGTTTTTAAAGCAGACGGGTGTACAATATGCAGAGCATGCTCCTTGGAGAAAACCCCCTCAGGGGGGCCTCACCCAGGCTAGGAGAGAAGCTGAAGGTAAGGGGAATTGGCAACAATATTAACCCCTGATGTGCTGGTTACTCTGATTCCAATGGGAGTGGCTGGCCCCCTACCTGAGGGCATTGTAGGGCTTGTGCTGGGGCATAGCTCGCTTTCTTTTCAAGGAATTTCGGTGATGCCTGGTGTAGCAGATTCTGATTATATTGGGGAAATTAAAGTTTTGATCTCGCCACCTACAAAAACTGTGCAAATTAATAAAGGTCAAAGAGTAACACAGCTTTTGCTTTTACCTTATTATCAGACAGGAAAAAACTTGACTTCTCAAGCTAGGGGCCACAGAGCATTTGGATCTAGTGATCTAGCCTTTTGGGTGCAGGAAATTACAGCTTCAAGGCCTTTGAAAGATCTTTTAATTCAAGGGAATAAAATGTCAGGGCTGTTAGACACTGGAGCAGACGTCTCTTGCATTGCTGGAAAAGATTAGCCCTCGTTCTGGCCGACACGCTTGACCAGTGCCGGCTTGGTAGGAATAGAGTCAATACCCTTGGTTGCTAAGAGCTCACAAATTTTAACCTGGTCAGATGAGAAGGGGGCACAGGGCACTTTTTGTCCATATGTGATTCCTTCACTACTTTTTTCTTTATGGGGAAGAGATATATTATCTCATATGGGAATGCTTTTATATAGCCCAGATAAAAAGGTTACTAATCAAATGCTGCAAATGAGGTATAATCCTGATAAGGGGCTTGGTGAAGATCAGCAGAAAATTGTTTCTCCATTAGAGGCAGTTCCTAACAAAAATACAGAAGGTCTAGGATATTCAAATTTATCCTAGAGGCTGTTGCTATTACCTGGAAATCTTATGATCTGGTATGGGTGGAACAATGGCCCTTAACAGCTAAAAAGCTACAGGCAGCTGAGGCTTTAGTTGTGGAACAACTGGCAGCGAGCTATATAGAGCCTTCTAATAACCCCTGGAATACTCCTATTTTTGTTATTAAGAAGACATCAGGAAAATGGAGAATTGTTACAAGATTTGAGAGCTATAAATGCAACTATGGCTGGTGGTGCAGAGGTTAAAGCATCTGCGTGCAATGTGGGAGACCTGGGTTCGATCACTGGGTCAGGAAGATCCCCTGGAGAAGGAAATGGCAACCCACTCCAGTATTCTTGCCTGGAGAATCCCATGGATGGAGGAGCTTGGTGGGCTACAGTCCATGGGTCGCAAAGAGTCGGACACAACTGAGCGACTTCACTTTCACATGGAAGACATGCGGGCCCTCTAGCCAGGCCTCCCTTCCCCAGTGGCTATGCCTTTTCAGTATAATGTGATAGTTATAGATCTGCAGGATTGTTTCTTTACCATTCCCCTGGCTGATCAAGATTGTAAAGAGTTTGCCTTCAGTCTCCCTTCAGCTAATTTTAAACAGCCCTATCCATGGGGTCCCTAAGAGTCGGACACAACTGAGCGACTTCACTTTCACATGGAAGACATGCGGGCCCTCTAGCCAGGCCTCCCTTCCCCAGTGGCTATGCCTTTTCAGTATAATGTGATAGTTATAGATCTGCAGGATTGTTTCTTTACCATTCCCCTGGCTGATCAAGATTGTAAAGAGTTTGCCTTCAGTCTCCCTTCAGCTAATTTTAAACAGCCCTATCCATGGGGTCCCTAAGAGTCGGACACGACTGAGTAACTTCACTTTCACTTTTCTCTTTCATGCATTGGAGAAGGAAATGGCAACCCACTCCAGTATTCTTGCCTGGAGAATCCCAGGGACAGAGGAGCCTAGTGGGCTGCCGTCTACGGGGTTGCACAGAGTCGGACACGACTGAAGCAACTTAGCAGCAGCAGCAGCAGCATAGAAGGTTTCAATGGAAGGTTTTGCCTCAGGGAATGAAAAATAGCCCCACCTTGTGTCAAAAATTTGTAGATCAAGCTGTACGAAATGTTAGAGGAAAGTATAAAGATCTATATTTGATACATTATATGGATGATATTTTGACAGCTCATAAGGACAGAGCCTTATTACAACAAATCTTATCTGAATTGATTGAGGCCTTGGAAAACTGGGATTTAAAGATAGCTCCAGATAGGATAAAAGTAAATCCTCCTTTTTCTTATTTAGGGAGGGTGTTAAATACCCATACTGTGAGTCATGCCCCTTTACAGCTGCGGAGATCACTTACTAACCTTAAATGATTTTCACAAATTACTAGGGGATATTAATTGTATATGCCCACATTTAAAACTGACTGCTGCAGATTTGAAGCCTTTGTTTGATTGCTTAAAAAGCGACCCTAATCCCAGTTCTACCAGCAAGTTGACTAGTGAGGCAGAGTCAGCTCTTGTTAAAGTGGATGAGGCTTTAAATGATCAGTTAATTAGGATTAATATTACCAGAGGATGGGATTTAATTATTCTCACCACAGAGCATACACCTACAGGATGCTTGTGGCAAGAAGGCCCATTGGAATGACTCCATCTACCAGTGACCCCAGGAAAAATAGTTTTATCTTATCCCAGCTTGGTGTCACAATTAATTATAAAAGGTAGAAAAAGAAGTGTGGAACTTTTTGGAAAAGAAGTAGCAAATATAATGATTCCATTCAATAAAGATCAACTGCGATTTCTTTTACAAAATAGTGATGATAGGCAGGTTGCCCTGATAGATTTCAGGGGTCAAATTTTGTTTCATTTGCCTTCAAGCCCCCTTTTGCATTTAAAAAAAAAAGGTCTAGGATACATCCAGTGATTTTTCTGAAGAAATTTTCTATTCAACCTTTGGAAGGGGCAATTTTAGTTTTCACAGATGGTTCCTCTAATGGTAAAGCAGTCACGATTGTTAATGGAAAATCCCATGTTCAGGTAACTGAAGAGACATCTGCCCAGAGGGCTGAGTTATGAGCAATTATTTGGGCTTTTCAACATTTAAGAGACCACACCTTCAATCTTCTGACTGACTCCTGACACAAATACAATTGATACACCAAAGATAATAAGAAATATAATACTAATAAGGAAAGTCACCAAGTTATAAGGGAAGAGGGCAAAACAAGAAAAGGAGAGGAACTATAAAACAGCCAGAAATTTAACAAAATGGCAATAAGTACATATCTATCATAATTACTTTAAGAAAGAAGGTGAAGTTGTGTCCAACTCTGCGACCCCATGGACTATAGCCTACCAGGCTCCTCCATCCATGGAATTTTCTATGCAAGAGTATTGGAGTATGTTGTCATTTCCTTCTCCAAGGGATCTTCCCAACCCAATCGAATCCGGATCGCCTGCATTGCAGGCAGACTCTTTACCATCTGAGCCACCAGGGAATCCTCAATAATTGCTTCAATTACTTTAAATATAAATACACTAGATTCTCTAACCAAAAGATATATTATTGGCTGAAAAAAAATGACCCATCTATATATCTATATCCTTCCTGTAAGAGACTTACTTCGGATGTAAGGATACAGACAGATTGTAAAGGAAAGGATGGAAAATGATGCTCCATGCAAATGAAAACCAAAAGAAAAGTGATATACTATACTCATATCAGGAAAACAGACTTTAACAAAAACTGTTTTTTTAAAAAAGTCTTTACATTAAAATAAAGTAGTCAGTCCAACAAGAGAACATACTATTTTTCAATATTTATGCATCCACTATAGGAGTACCTAAATATCTAAATTGGCATGCTGCAGTACATGAGGTCACAAAGAGTTGAACAGGCCTGGACGACTGAACAACAACAACAAAATATATAAAGTGGGCTTCCCTGGTGGCTCAGTGGTAAAGAATCCATATGATTTAAAAAATAAAATAAAACTCTCAACAAGTGGGCATAGAGGAAATGTACCAATAGCCAAAGCAATCTTGGGAAAGAAGAACAAATCTGGAGTAATCATGTTCCTTGATTTCAAACTATTTACCAGAGTTATAGCCATCAAAAAGTATGGTATTCACATAAAAACAGAGACATAGATCAGTGGGACAGAATGGAAACCCCAGAAATAAAACCACACAAAAACGGTTAATTGATTTACAACTAAGGAGATAAGAATATGCAATTGGTAAAAGGGAGCCTTTTCAGAAACAGCTCTGGGAAACTGGACAGTCATATGTGAAAGAATGAAGCCAGATTACCATCCTACACCATACACAAAACTTAACTGAATTAAAGACTTGAACCTAAGACCTGAAACATAAAGTTTCTAGAAGAAAACATGAATGGTAAGTAAACTCCTTGACATTGATCTTAATGATAATTTTCTGGATCTGACTCCAAAAGGAAAAGCAACAAAAGTGCAAATGAACAAGTGGGACTACATCAAACTAAAAAGCTTTAGCTATGCAAAGAAAATCATCAGCCAAATAAAACAGCAATCCATTCAATGGGAGAAAACATTTGCAAATCACATATCCAACAATTAATATCCAAAATATATTTTAAAAACTCATACAATTCTACAGCAGAAAATCAATTTGTTTTAAAAATAAACAGAAGATTTGAATAGATATAGTTTCCAAGGACATATGGATGGCCAAAAGATACATGAAAAGATGCTCGGCATCACTAATCATTGGGGGAAGGGGAGGGTGAGACAAATTGGGAGAGTAGAATTGACATATATACATTACCATGAGTAAAACAGAGAGCTAGTGGGAAGCAGCTATACAGAACAGGGAACTAAGCTCAGTGCTCTGTAATGACCTACAAGGCTGGGATGAGGGGGTGAAAGGGAAGTTCAAGAGAGAGGGAATAAATATATTTACACATGCAGCTGATTAACTTAATTGTACAGCAGCAATGAACATAATATTGTCAAGCAATTATACTCCAATAAAAAAATCACTAATGCAAAGTACAAATCAAATGCAAAGTGCAAACAAGTTACCATCTCATATTTGTCAAAATAGTTATTATCAGAAAGACAAGAAATAACAAGTGTTGGTGAGGATGTGGAGGAAGGGAACTTCTGTGCACCACTGGGGAAATATAAATTGGTGCAACCACTATGGGAGCTAGTACATAAATCCCTCAGAAACGGAAAAACAGCTATAATATGACTGACTAATTTCACTTTTAGGTATTTTTCTGAAGAAAACAAAAACATTAATTTAAAAAGATATATGAACTCTCATGTTCATTGCAGCATTATTTACAGTGATAAGCGAACAACCTAAGAATATATTAATAGATGAATGAACAAAGAAGTTGTAATATCTACATACACACATACATACATGCATGCATGCATGCACATGCACACATACACACACGATGGAATATTACTCAGCCATAATAAAGGAAATCTTACCATTTGCAACAACACGAATGGACCTAGAAGGTTTATCTTAAGTGAAATAAGCAGACAGAGAACTACATAGGCCACAGGCTTTTATTTTCACACAAACTCTAAAAATCAGAGCAAACAAAACAAAATGAAAACAGACCCACAGACACAGAGAACAAAAGGGTGGTTGCTGTGGGGAGGGTGGTTGGGGGTGGTTTAAACGGGTGAAGCTCAACAAGTACAGACTTCAGATAGTCAGGGGGATGTAACCTACACCATGGTGACTATAGCAACATATCGCACTATTTTTTGAAAGTTGCCAAAAGATTACATCTTGAAAGTTCTGATCACGAGAAAAACAATTTTTTGTAACTTTTATAGTGATAGATGGTAACTAGACTTATCATTGTGATCATTTCATAGTGTATTAAAATAACTAATATGAAACTAATACAAACATGAGTATGGTCCATATGCAAAGCAGCTATTGAAGAGCCTTAAATCCACAGATATTTATCTAGTTAGGAGACCTGACTCCTGGGGTTACTAGAACTCAGCAAGAAAACAGGAAAACTGCAATAAATCCTGAATGCCTCTGAAAACTGTATCAAAATCATGGGTGCTCATTCAGGTAAATTGCCAAGGTGATGATGCATGTGAAAAACAATAGCATTTCCTACACATAGTAATAAGGAAATCTGAATTGGTATCCAGAAATGTGGAAGGAAGACGAGGTCACTGGGCTGTGGGAGAGCCTGTCTGCTGAGGCCTGAGGCTCGCCACTGTCCCCTGGCCCAAGCTTGGCCTTTCTGGGGCACCCTGAGAGAGGATTACCACTAACCTTAGTCACTAACTCTGTTAGTCAGGGTTTTCCAGAGAAACAGATCAATAGGACACATATTCACATATGACGGAAAGATTTAAGGAATTATCTCATGAAATTGTGGGAGCAGACAAGTTCCAAATTCACAGGGCAAGCCAGCAGGCTGGAAATTCAGGTAAGAATTGACGGCGGAGTCTTGAATCTGAATTCCACCGAGAAGCAGACTTTCTGCCTTTCAGATAGGGTCTCTGTATTACAATCTTGAGGAGAATTTCTTCTGCTTTGGGAAGCCTCAGTCTTTGTTCTGCTCTGCTGTGCTGTGCTTAGTCGCTCAGTCATGTCTGACTCTTTGCGACCCCATGGACTGTATGTAGCCCGCCAGGCTCCTCTGTCCTTGGGATTCTCCAGGCAAGAATACTGGAGTGGGTTGCTATGGCCTCCTCCAGGGGGTCTTCCTGACCCAGGGATTGAAGCCAGGTCTCCTATATTGCAGGCAGATGCTTTACCAGCTGAGCTACTGGGAAAGCCCATTTGGTCTGTTAAGGCCTTCACCTGATTGGGTAAGTTTCACCCACATTATGGAGGATAATCTGGCTTACTCAAGTCTACTGAGTCAAATGTTAATTATATCTAAAAATCGTCTTCACGGTAATATCTAAACTGGCATTTGACCAACACTGGACACCACAACCTAGTCAAGTTGACACATAACTGATCATCACGGTGGCTCACACATCTGGTTCATATATTTGGTGTTTTTTGGAGGCCCTGGCTACATAGATCTCTAAGGTACAAAATAGCTTTACAGTATTTTGTAAGTTCTGCAAATGTATCTCCTTTTATAAGGGGAAAATTTTGTTTTTTCTTTAAATGCAGATCTGATATTTAGCTGGTATTCACTCATACTTCATATCATTTTGTTAACTGTTGCTAACAGGTGTTAATTCATTGGAATACCCACCCTGTCTTACTAGGTATTAACACAATGTGTTAACATTTAAGTTTTTTTCTTTTAAAATGGTTCATTGCTTGTAGAAATAAACCCATGCCCTAAAGCCAATTATTCTTTGACAAAGGAGGCATAAATACAAAATGGGAAGAAGGCAGTCTCTTCAGCAAGTGGTTCTGGGAAAGTTGAACAGCTGCCTCTAAAGCAATGAAGTTAGAACACATCCTCACACCATGCACAAAAATAAACTCCAAATGACTTGAAGACTTAAACAGAAGACAGGACATTATAAAACTTTTAGAAGGGAACATAGCAAAACATTATTTGACATAAATCATACCAATGTTTTCTTAGGTCATAGAAATAAAAACAAAAATAAACAATTGGAACCTAATCAAACTTACAAGCTTTTGCACAGCAAAGGAAACCATTAGAAAAGTGAAAAGACAACCTATGGAATCAGAGAAAATATTTGCAAATGATGCTACCAACAAGGACTTAATCCCCCAAATATACAAACAGCTTATACAACTCAACAACAAAAAACGAACAACCCAAACAAAAAGACAGATTTAGATAGACATTTCTCCAAAGAAGACACATAGATGGCCAGTAGGCACATGAAAGATACTTATCATTACCATTATTAGAGAAATGCAAATCACAACTACAATGAGGTACCACCTCACACCAGTCAGAATGGCCATCATTAAAATGTCTACAACTAGTGAGTGCTGGAAAGGATGTGAAGAAAAGAGAACCCTTCTACACTGTTGGTGGGAATGTAAGTTGGTGCAGCCACTATGAAAAACAGTATGGAAGTTCCTCAGAAAACTAAAAATAAAATTACCATATGATCCAGCAATCCCACTCCTGGGCATACACCTGGACAGAATCATAATTCAAAAAGCTATATGTACCCCTTTGTTCATGGCAGCCTTATTCACAATAGCCAAGACATGGAAACAACTTAGATGTCCATCGACAGATGAATGGATGCAGAATATGTGGTACACATATACAGTGGAATACTACTCAGCCATAAAACACAATGCCATCTGCCGCACCATAGATGCAACTGGAGATTATCACACTAAGTCAAAAATGGAAAGACAAATACAATATCACTTATATGTGGAATCTAAAACACGGCACAAATGAACCTGTCTACAAAACAGAAACAGAGTCACAGACACAGAGAACAGACTTCTGGTTGCCAAGGGGGAGGAGGTAGGGGAGGGGAGGTTAACATGTTAAATACTATATATAGGACAAATAAAAAACAAGGTCCTACTGCATTGCACAGGGAATTCTATTCAATATCCTGTGATAAACCATAACAGAAAAGAGTATTTTTTAAATGTCTAAACAAATGTAAGCTACAAAATAATAAAACTTTCAATTGCTTAAACTGTCATTAGTGTAGAGTTTTAGGCTGTCCTCT
The DNA here is from genome assembly GCF_023091745.1 of Budorcas taxicolor. NCBI lineage: Eukaryota > Metazoa > Chordata > Mammalia > Artiodactyla > Bovidae > Budorcas > Budorcas taxicolor. The sequence continues at coordinate 4,127,615 of NC_068915.1, read as the reverse complement.
AATGTGAGAGTAAAGAAGCTTGACATACATGTAAGTATTGGGTTTACAGGAAATTTCCACTTATATGAATAGCATTTATTTGATTGTTCTGGCTTTTTTGATTGAATTCCGTTTACTTAGAATATATTTTTAATCGGGGGTGGGAGAAGGAAGTCCATTTATATTCAAGGAGGAAATGAGTACTATAAGAACTTGAAGGGAATAAATAAGGCATAGAAGCAGATAAATTGAGAATTATTTCCAAATGAAAGAAATTAGATGGTAAAATAGAAAGAGAGACAATAAAAGAGGTTGTAAAAATCAGTGAAGTAGCTCTGCATTCTCTGGAAATTTTATTAACACTTTGAAATACCATAGCAATCATTCTTAAGTGCCACAACTTCTGTAAAGAACAGTATTTTGGAGACTTGTCAGACTGGGTAATATTTCTAAACAAGATTAGAAAATCCTCAGACTATCAGAAGTATTAAAAAAAATATAATAATGACCAGGTTCTTGTCAACAGGATGAAGTACCAGTCAGCAAGATTTGTTGTTCTTTTTGCATACTGCTCTAAGTATTGTGTGTGTGTGTGTGTGTGTGTGTGTTTTAGGTCACACTACACAGATTGTGGGATCTTAGTTCTCTGACCAAGAAGGAACCTGGCCCCCCAACAGTGGAAACATGGAATCCTAACCACTGGACTTCCAGGGAATCCCCCTGAATATTATATTCTTATCCAACAAATAACGATGCTTACAGCATAACTTTAAAGTCATGTGAGTAACCTTTAGCCATTTAATCTGCTAGTTTACAAACATTCTAAAATGTACTTCATTTCTTTGTGCAAGAAATATTGCTGAATTACCAATATGTTAGGTTCTGTTTAATGGAAAGATTTAATATAGAGGAAAACTTATGGCAGAGCATGAGCTAATTTTAAAAGAACAGAGCCTTCAAGTTTCTTGTCTGAGTCTGTTTCTGTTTCAAATAAGTTTATTTTTATCACTTTTTTGATACCTCATTTTCCCCTGTGGCTCAGCTGGTAAAAAACCACCTGCAATGTGGGAGACCTGGGTTTGATCTCTGGGTTGGGAAGATTCCCTGGAGAAGGAAAAGGGTACTTACTCCAGTATTCTGGCCTGGACAGTTCCATGGACAGTATAGTCCATGGGGTCACAAAGAGTCAGACATGACCAAGTGACCTTCACTTTCACTTTAAGTGATAGTATATCTGTCTTTGCTGACTTACTTGATTTAGTGTGATAACCTCTGGGTCCATCCATGTTGCTGCAAATGGCATTATTTCATTGTTTTTTATGGCTGAGTAGTATTCCAATCTATGGGGACCACATCTTTATCCATTCACCCGTCAGTGGACATTTAGGTTGCTTCCACACCTTGCCTATTGTAAACAGCACTGCAATGAACATTGGGGTGCATTATCCTTTTGAACAATAGTTTTTTCTGGGTGTATGACCAGAAGTAAGATTGCTAGATCATGTGGTGGCTTTATTTTTAGTTTTTTAAGAAACTTCCATAGTATTTTTCATAGTAGCTATAAAAATTTACTTTCCCATCAACAGTGTAGGAGGGTTCCCTTTTCTTCACACCCTCTCCAGCATTTACCATTTAGACTTTTTAATGATGGCCATTCTAAGCAATGTTAAGTGATACTTCATTGCAGTTTTGATTTGCATTTCCCTAATAATTACTGATGTTCAGCATTTTTCATGTCCCTCTCTGACATCTGTGTGTTTTCTTTGGAAAAATGTCTATCTAGGTTTTCTGCCCATTTTTGGACTGTGTTGTTTGGTTTTTTGACATAAAGCTGCATGAGCTGTTTGTGTATTTTGGAGATTAATCCCTTGTCAGTTACATCATTTGCAAATATTTTCCCCCATTCTATGGGTTATCTTTTCATTTTGTTTATGGTTTCTTTTGCTGTGCAAAAGCTGTTGAGTTTGATTAGGTCCCATTTGTTTATTTTTGCTCTTATTTCCATTACTCTAGGAGATAGATCAAAAAAGATACTGCAGCGATTTATGTCAAAGAGTATTCTGCCTCTGTTTTCCTCTAGGAAGGAAATACATGGCAAAAGCTAAACAATGGCAGATCATGAGCTGATCGTAAAAGAATAGAGCCTGCAGTCTCAAGTCCAGGAAATCGACCTTACTATAATGGCTGGTCAGTGAGGACTTAGGCACATGACTAGAAGCTCTAATGTCTGCCTTTGGGGGAAGCCCAAGTAAATTCTCACCCAACATGAAACGATATTGCGATTCTGAACTACTTCAGAGAGTTCTAATTCATATTCATACAGGCTAGAGCAATCCAGCCAGGAAGCAAAGGTGATTCAGCAAAAATCACCATAAGGCGCTACTTCCCAGACACACCTAAGGCAGTGGTCAGTGTCAGCAAAAACTTACCTGTGAAGAAGGGTCTTCTCTGATGGTCCAAAGGTTGAGAAACTGCCTTCAACACAGTGGACGAGGGTTCAACCCTTGCTTAGAGAACTAAGAACCTACATGATGCAAAGCAAGTAAGCCTGTGGGCACAACTAGAGAGTCCATGTGCCACAACAAAAGATCCCACAAGACACAACAGACATTCCACACGCTGCAACCAAGGCCCAGTGCAGTCAGATAAACAAACACAAATATGTTTAAAAAGAAGCTCCCGACAGCCCTGATCCAATAGGAATACCTTAAATCCTAGTGTCCTGCTTTTTAATGAGTAAATCTCTTTTAGGGGTCCCTAGACAGCATATTAAAAAGCAAAGCCATCACTTTGCTGACTTGAACTTGGGCAAACTCTGGAAGATACTGAAGGACAGGGAAGCAAAGAGTCAGACACAACTGAGCAACTGAACAATGAACAGGAAAGTAGTAAAATTTTTAAAAACAGCCCTGCAAACCCAACACTGTCTGTGCCCTTTATCCAGAGACTGGTTCCATGGAGGAAACTCAAGTGAAATGAATTCCATCTCCCTCTAGGCCACAGATTTTAACAGTCCAACCACCAGTAACGTGCAACCATCCAAGAAACCCACACACAAGGAGGAGCAATGAAAAGATTTGTGAAGCAGGAAGGTGAATGGCTCTCAATAAATCAATCACTGGGAAAGAAGACCGATACAGTGGCAGTCTGGTCAGACTACTGAGAAACAAATGTGCCCAGTAAATTTTGTAACACAAGGGGACACATCTCAAGACATTTAAACAGTGACAATGAGGTCTTAGACTTCCTGATCACACTATTTGAGGTAGTGCATTTCCCACACGGAGAGAGAAAAATTAAGAAAAATTTAATGGCACTGGTACTTTTCAAAGAGTTATGACAATCTAAGGGCAACTGGATTGAATAAAACAGCTGGGCACTATAGGCAAATTTTCAGGGTCTCAGGGAAGCACTCTAATCTTCGAAGAAACAAAGAGGAACCCTTGTAAAATCAACTGGTAAGCAATACCTAGGCCTAGGGCCAGGCCAGGTGATTGTCTTACAGAGAGAGGACCTTTAGAAACAGAGGAAGACAAACACAAGCTACCATAAAAGTAATATCCTCAAGTTCTTACCCAATATATTCCATCAAAAGGGCCCTCAATGCTATAAGGGATGAGGGGTGGAAAGGCTTAATATTTTGCTCTTGACTCAAGCACTTCTTACTCTCAGAAATGGGGCGACCTCAATCTCATTTATAGATACAATTCTATTGCAACCTGCAGAGTCAGTGTCCACCACAGGCAAGTAAAAATAAAAATAAATACATGTACTTTCACCATGATCTTCCTTAGCAAAAAGAAATAATAAAGATCAAGCCAAACACTAAACCTGTACCCTGGCTTTCCCTCACTGATTCTGTTACCTTAGAAACAAACATCCACTTTCCTTACCTAAATGTTTCCTCATCTGTGAACTAGGAATAATGCCCACACAATCTTTATGAGCACAAATGAGTTATGACATAAATGAAAATGATACATAAATTTCCCGCAAGTTTTCTCTAAGTCTAGTGTACAATATACACATCAATCAATGTGATGCACTATATTAATAAATTAAAGAATAAAAACCACATGATACTCTCAGCAGATGCAGTAAAAGCTTTTGACAAAATTCAATAACAATTTATAATAAAAACTCTCCAAACAGTGAGCAGAGAGGGAAAATACCTCAACATAATAAAGGCTATATAAGACAAACCCACAGCAAACATAATCCTCAATGGTGAAAAACTGAAAATGTATCCTCGAAGATCAAGAACAAGACAAAGGTGTCCACTATCACCAGTATTATTCCACGTAGTCTTGGAGGTCCTAGCTACAGCAACGAGAAAAGAGAAAGAAATAAAGGAAATCCAACTTGGAAAAGAAGTAAAACTGTCACTGTTTGCAGATGACATGATACTATACATAGAAAATCCTAAAATGCCACCAAAAAACTACTAGAGTTAATCAACGAATTTAGTAAAGTCACAGGTTACAAAATTAATACACAGGAATCTCTTAAATTTCTATACGCTAACAACAAAAGATCAGAAAGAGAAATTAAGGGGGAAAATATCTCATTTACCACTGCAACAGAAAGAATAAAAATACCTAGAAATCAACCTACCTAAGAATAATTAATGCTTTCAAACTATGGTGCTGGAGAAAACTCTTGAGAGTCCCCTGGAGAGCAAGGAGATCAAATTAGTCAGTCCTAAAGGAAATCAACCCTGAATATTCATCAGAAGGACTATAGCTGAAGCTGAAGCTCCAATACTTTCATTACCTGATATGAAGAGCCAATTCACTGGAAAAGTCCCTGATGCTGGGAAAGATTGAAGGCAAAAGGAGATGAGGTGGCAGAGGATGAGATGGTTAGATAGCATCATTTGTTGTGAAAATATTTACTATAATGATGTTTGCATATTCTGCTATGAAAAATAGGGCGAATGGTCCTGCTGCGTATTCTTCGTTAAAGCCCGAGACTAGTTCTGATTCTCCTTCGGTAAGGTCGAATGGTGCTCAGTCTGTTTCTCAACTGACTCAATGGACATGAATTTGAGAAAACTCCAAGAGATAGTTGAGGAGCCTGATATGCTACAATCTATGGGGTCATAAAGTGTCAGACACAACTTATTGACTGAACAAAACAAACAAGGAGTCAAAAGATTTGTACTTAGAACACTAAAATGCTATACTGATGAGAGAAATAAAGGCTGACACAAACAGATGGAAAGATATACCACGTTTTTGGATTGGAAGAATCAATGTTGTGAAAATGACTATGCTACCCAAGTAAAGTAAAGTAAATGTCATTCAGTCATGTCCAACTCTTTGCGACCCCATGGACTGTAGCCTACCAGGTTCCTCCATCCGTGGGATTTTCCAGGCAAGAATACTGGAGTGGGTTGCTACCCAAAGTAATCGAAAAATTGAATGCAATCCCAATAAAATTACCAATGGCATTTTTCACAGGAATAGAACAGAAAATCTTACAATTTATATGAAAACATATGAGATCCAGAAGCCAAAACAGTCTTGAGAAAGAAAAATGGAGCTGGAGAAATCAGGCTCCCTGACTTTAGACTACACTAAGAAACTACCAAAATCAAGACAGTATAGCACCAGCCTCAACACATCATGGCAAATAGATGGGGAAACAATGGAAGCAGTGACAGACTTTATTTTGGGGGGCTCTAAGATCACTGCAGATGCTGAATGCGGCCATGAAATTAAAAGATGCTTGCTCTTTGGAAGAAAAATTATGACAAACCTAGATAGCATATTCAAAAGCAGAGACATTACTTTGCTAACAAAGGTCCATCTAGTCAAGTTATGGTTTTTCCAGTAGTCATGTATGGATATGAAAGTTGGACCATAAAGAAAGCTGAGCACCAAAGAATTGATGCTTTTGAACTGTGGTGTTGGAGAAGACTCTTGAGAGTCCCTTGGACTGCAAGGAGATTCAACCAGTCCATCCTAAAGGAAATCAGTTCTGAATATTCATTGGAAGGACTAATGCTGAAGTTGAAACTCCAATACATTGGCCACCTGATGACAAGAACTGACTCATTGGAAAAGACCCTGATGCTGGGAAGGATTGAAGGCAGGAGGAGAAGGGGACGACAGAGGATGAGATGGTTGGATGGCATCACCGACTCAATGGACATGAGTTTGGGTGGTCGCTGGGAGTTGGTGATGGGCAGGGAAGCCTGATGTGCTGCGGTTCATGGGGTTACAAAGAGTCGGACACGACTGAGCGACTGAACTGAACTGAACTGATGGCAGCAGCACAAAAACAGAAATACAGACCAATGCAACAGGAAAGAAAGCCCAGAAATAAACCCACACACCGTGGTCACCTAATCTACAACAAAAGAGGCACAAATACATAGTGGATAATAGACAGCTTCTTCAATAAGTAACGCTAGGAAAACTGGACAGCTATATATACAAGAATGAAATTAGGATACTCCCTAACAGCATACACAAAAATAAACTCTAAATGGATTAAAGACTTGAATGTAAGGCCAGAAACTATAAACTCTCAGAGGAAAACATAGGCGCAACACTCAGTAGGATTCTTTTTTACCCACCTCCTAAAGTAATAAAAATAAAAACCAAAAATAAATAAATGAGGCCTAATTAAACTTAAAAGCTTTAAAAAAAAAACATAAGCCATAAATAAACCATAAACCAAAAGAAACCATAAACAAGATGAAGAAACAACCCTCAGTGAGAGAAAATATTTGCAAATGAAGGAGAAAACAAAGCATTAATCTCCAAAATACACAAACAGTTCATGTAGCTCAATATAAAAAAATTTTAAATAGAAGACCTAAATAGACATTTCTCAAAAAAAGACATACAGATGGTCAAACACATGAAAAGATACTCAATATCACTAATTATTAGAGAAATACAAATCAAAACTACATTGAAGTATCACTTCATACCACTCAGAATGGCCATCATTAACAAATCTACCAACAATAATTTCTGGAGAAGGTATGGAGAAAAAAGAGCCCTCTTGTTCCATTGGTGGGAATGTAAACTGATATAGTCACTATTGAGAACAGTATGCTAAGTAACTTCAGTCGTGTCCGACTCTGTGCGACCCCATAGACAGCAGCCCACCAGGCTACCCTGTCCCTGGGATTCTCCAGGCAAGAATACTGGAGTGGGTTGCCATTGCCTTCTCCAAAGCATGAAAGTGAAAAGCGAAAGTGAAGTCGCTCAGTCGGGCCTGACTCTTAGCGACCCCATGGACTGGAGCCTACCAGGCTCCTCTGCCCATGGGATTTTCCAGGCAAGAGTACTGGAGTGGGGTGCCATTGCCTTCTCTGGAGAACAGTATAAGATTCCTTAAAAAAAAATTAAAAACCATATGACCCAGCAATCCCACTACTGGGCATATACCCAGAGAAACCACATGCACTGCAGCACTATTTACAATAGCCAGGATATGAAAGTAACCTAATTTTCATCAACAGAGAAATGGATAAAGGAGATGTGGTACATATTACAATGGAATATTACTCAGCCTTAAAAAGGAACGAAATTGGGTCATTTGTAGAGATGTGGATGGACCCAGAGACTGTCACACAGAGTGAAGCAGAAAGAGAACAAATACTGTATATTAATGCATATATGTGGAATACAGACAATGGCATGGATGCTGGTATGATCCTGTCTACAAAGCAAAAATAGAGACACAGATGCAGAGAATAAATGTGCGGACACCAAGGAGGGAAAGGCAGGGGATGAGCTGTGAGACTGGAGTTGACATAATATACTCTATTGATGCTGTGTATAAAAGTGCTAATGAGAACCCATGGTGTAGCTCACACATGGTCACCTAAGTGAGAAGGAAATCCCAAAAGAGGGGATACACACACACACACACACATTTATAGCTGATTCACTTTGCTCTACACTAGGAACTTATAAAACATTGTAAAGCTTAATCCAACAAAAATTAAGATAAAAATTGCACAACTGTTCACTGACTGTCAGAGAAATGTCTTCTGATCCTCTTATGGTTATCAAAGGGGAAATCTGTATGCAGGTCAGGAAGCAACAGTTAGAACTGGACATGGAACAACAGACTGGTTCCAAATAGGAGAAGGAGTATGTCAAGGCTGTATATTGTCACCCTGCTTATTTAACTTATGTGCAGAGTACATCATGAGAAACGCTGGACTGGAAGAAACACAAGCTAAAATCAAGATTCCCGGGCGAAATATCAATAACCTCAGATATGCAGATGACACCATCCTTATGGCAGAAAGTGAAGAAGAGCTAAAAAGCCTCTTGATGAAAGTGAAAGTGGAGAATGAAAAAGTTGGCTTAAAGCTCAACATTCAGAAAACGAAGATCATGGCATCCGGTCCCATCACTTCATAGGAAATAGATGGGGAAACAGTAGAAACAGTGGTTTTTCCAGTAGTCATGTATGGATGTGAGAATTGGACTGTGAAGAAAGCTGAGCATCGAAGAATTGACGCTTTTGAACTGCGGTGTTGGAGAAGACTCTTGAGAGTCCCTTGGACTACAAGGAGATCCAACCAGTCCATTCTGAAGGAGATCAACCCTGGGATTTCTTTGGAAGGAATAATGCTAAAGCTGAAACTCCAATACTTTGGCCACCTCATGAGAAGAATTGACTCATTAGAAAAGACTGATGCTGGGAGGGATTGGGGGCAGGAGGAGAAGGGGACAACAGAGGATGAGATGGCTGGATGGAATCACGGACTCGATGGACGTGAGTCTGAGTGAACTCTGGGAGTTGGTGATGGACAGGGAGGCCTGGCGTGCTGCGATTCATGGGGTCGCAAAGAGTCGGACACGACTGAGCAACTGAACTGAAATGAACTGAAGGGGTATAAATTAGGAATTTGAGACTAACATATGCATATTATTACATATAAAATAGATAAATAACAGTGACCTACTGTATGGCACAGGGAACTCTACTCAATATTTTATAAAAACTGTATAAGAAAAGAATCTGAAAAAAATAGTGTATATATATATATATATGAATCACTTTGCTGTACACCTGAAACTAATATCACAAATCAACTACACTTCAATAAATAGAAGAAATTCTTCCATCTACGACAATATGAGTGAACCTGGAGGAAATTATGCCATGTGAAATTAGCCATGACAGAACGACAAATGCCACATGCCACATGATCCCACTTAAATGAGGTATAAAATAACCAAATACACAGATGTAGAGAGTAGAATGTTGGCTGCCAAAGGCTGAGAGAGGTAAAAAAGAAGTTGCTATTGAAGGGGTATAAAGTCTTGGTTATGCAGTACGGTTAATTTCCAGGTAGCAATATGCCTATAGTTAAAAACGTTGTACAGAATACCTAAGAATTTGTCAAGGGGGAGCAGTCAAGGTGGCAGGGCAGGAAAACCCTGAACTCAACTCCTCCCATGGACACAGCAAAATTATAACCATCAGGTGGCATTGGTGGTAAAGAATTCGCTCGGCAATGCAGGAGACAAAAGAGATGGGGGTTTGACCCCTGGGTCAGGTAGACCCCCTGAAGGAGGGCATGGCAACCCACTCCCGTATTCTTGCCTGGAGAATTCCTTGCACAGAGGAACCTGGCGAGCTACAGTCCACAGGATCATAAAGAGTTGAATACAAATAAAGTGACTTAGCACACACACAGAGCAACTATCAATCAGAATGACCTGAAGGCCACAGAAAACATTTTCTGCAACCAAAGATATAAAGAAGAAACCACAACAGGATGGGTAGGAGGGGCAGCAATGTGATATAGTCAAGACTCATACCCAGTCAGTCAGCCTCAGTTCCAGGACCCAGCAGGCCAAGCACGCCAAGAGCCAGGTCAAACAGCTACCTTAATGGAAATGGAGGTCAAGCAGCCAGATGCGTGGGGACACAGCCCCACACACCAGCAGGTTGGGACCCAGACTCACCCACTTGCAGACCAGTGCAAGGCAAAGGACCTCCCTGAGTCCTGACACCACCCACCAGCTGGAAACACCAGCCCCAGGACTCCCTTCCACTTGCCTGAGAATCAGCCATGCCCCCAGTGAGTACACACCAGACCCTGCAGCTGCTCACACCGGGACCCATCATCCTCCCCAGCACAAGACTGGCACTCTCCAGACTGAGCTCCAGCTGTGCCATAATGCAGCCTTGCACACAGACATCAGCAGCCTCTGCTCTGGGCAGGACCTGGGAGCCACAGAGCCAGGGGCCAGGCTGCTACCAGCACACCCACAGTAGTTAGGCCACCAAAACAGCAGGGCCATGCAACCTGCACAGAGGCCCTTCTACAGCACACAGCTCTGCCAACAAGAAGGGAGAATGCTGCTGGATCTAAGATATCGTCCACGTTAACACTGCTTCTCCAAAACTGGGAAATATACCAACCTAACAAGAAAAGTTATGATCAATCTAGATAGCATATTCAAAAGCAGAGACATTATTTTGCCAACAAAGTGCCATCTAGTCAAGGCTATGGTTTTTCCTATGGTCATGTATGGATGTGAGAGTTGGACTGTGATGAAAGCTGAGCCCCGAAGAACTGATGCTTTTGAACTGTGGTGTTGGAGAAGACTCTTGAGAGTCCCGTGGACTGCAAGGAGATCCAACCAATCCATTCTGAAGGAAATCAGCCCTGGGTGTTCTTTGGAAGGAATGATGCTAAAGCTGAAACTCCAGTACTTTGGCTACCTTATGCGAAGGGTTGACTCATTGGAAAAGACTCTGATGCTGGGAGGGATTGGGGGCAGGAGGAGAAGGGGACAACAGAGGATGAGATGGCTGGATGGCATCACTGACTCGATGGACGTGGGTCTGAGTGAACTCCGGGAGTTGGTGATGGACAGGAAGGCCTGGCATGCTGCGATTTATGGGGTCGCAAAGAGTCGGACACGACTGAGCGACTGAACTGAACTTAACATACAAGAAAAAAACAAAAAAACAGGTCAAATGAGGCAACAAAGGAATATTTTCCAAACAAAGGGATAAGATAAAACCACAGGGGGGGAAATAAAAACCTAAGGTAAGTGGAGGTAAGCAATCTACGCAATAAAGTGTTCAAGGTAATAAAGATGCTTAACAAACTTGGAAGCAGAAGTTAACACAGTGAATGAAAGTTGACCAGTTATTCCTGAATAAAAATAAACCAACTCTTAACAGGAAAAAAAAAAAAAAAGTTTAACAAAGAATTAGAAAACATAAAGAGGGACCAAACAGAGCTGAATAATATAACTGAAATATTAAAATACACTAGAAGTACTAGATGAGATGATACAGAGGAATAGGTTAGTAAACTAGAAGAGAGAGTAGTGGAAATCACCCAAGCTGAATAGAAAATATTAAGTGATTATATTATGTTATTTTTAAAGCAATTTTTAACATTTATTTTTATTTTATTTATTTGGCTGCACTGGGCCTTAGTTGCAGCACATGGGATCTAGTTCCCTGACCAGAGATTGAATCTGAGACCCCTGCATTGGGGGTATAGAGTCTTAGCCACTGGACCACCAGGGAAGTTCCTAAAATGATTTTTTAAAAGAGGATAGTTTAAGAGACCACTGGGATGACATCAAGCATAAGAACATTCACATTATATGGGTCTGCAAAGAGTTGGACACAACTGAGTCACTGAACTATATAGGTCCCAGAAAGAGAAGAAAGAGAAAAGGGGGCAGAGAACATAAGTGAAGATGCAATGGCCAAAAACTTACCTCACTTGGAAGAAGAAACAGACAAATAGATATAGGAAGCACAGAGAATTTCAAACAAGGTGAACTCAGAGGTCCACACTAAGACACACCATAATTAAAATAGTAAAAATTAAGAATAAAGAGAGAATACTAAAGGTAACAACACAAAAACAACTAGTTAGTACAAGAGAATTCCCATAAGACTTTCAGTTAATTTTTCAGCAAAAAATCTGAAGACCAGTAGGGAATGGTATAATATATTTAAAGTGATGAAAAGAAAAAAAACATAAAAACAAGAATACTCAACCTGGCAATTCTATCATTCATATTTTAAGAAGAAATAAAAAGTTTTATAGATAAGCAAAAGCTAAAAGAGTTCAGCACCATCAAACCACCTTTACAATAAACATTAAAGGAACATTTCAAAGTGAAAATGAAAAGACTACAACTAGATATATGAAAATTATGACAGGAAAAGTCTTACTTGTATGGGCAAATATGTAGTAAAGTTAATAGATCAACCATGTATAAAGCTAGTATAAGATTAAAACACAAAACTAGTAAAATTATCTATATCCATAAAAATCAGTTAAGGGATACACAAAAAGATACAAAATATGATGTCAAAAACATTAAACATGGGTGTAAGGGTAAAAATGCAGAGCTGAGATACATTTGAACTCGAGATCACCAACTTTAAATAATTATATATATTGCTAACATAAACCTCATGGTAACCACAACCAAAAACCTATAACATATACATATAGAAAAAGGAATATAAACATAATGCTAAGGTAGTCACCAAATCATAAAGAAAAGAAGGGGGAAAAAAAAGGAAGGAACAAAAAAAGAACTAGAAAAACAACCCAAAACCATAAATAGAGTGATAGTAAGTACATTCCTATCAATAAGTACTTTAAATACAAATGGCCTAAATGCTCAAATGACAAAAAGTGACTGAATAGATTTTGAAAAAGAAAGATCTATGTATCTATGCTCACTATAAGAGCCTCACTTCAGATCTCAAGACACACAAACCAAAAATGATGGCATGGATAAAAGCATTACATGCAAATAGAAATGCAAAAAGAGATGGAGTAGCAATGTTTATATGAAACAAAATAGACTTTAATACAAAAACTGTGATGAGAGACAAAAATTCATTACATAATGATCAAGGGATACATCCAAGAAGATATGACAATTATAAATAAGCATGTACCCAACATAGGAGCACATAAATACATAAAGCAAACAGGAGCACCTAAATACATAAAGCAAATATTAAGGGATATAAGCGGAGAAACAGACAGTAACAATAGTAGAAGACTTTAACACTCCAATTACATCAACAGACAGATCACTCAGGTAGAAAATTAATGAGGAAACTCTGGCCTTAAAAAACACTTACCTGTGATGGACTTATCAAATACACCTGGAATATTTCATTCCAAAGCAGCAGAATACACATTATTTTCAAGTGCACATAGACATTCTCCAGCATAGAATATACGCTATGCCACAAAAATAGTCTCAGTAAATTTAAGAAAACTGAAATACCAACTGTCTTTTCCAACCACAATATTATGAGACTAGAAATCAACTATAAGAAAAAGCTGCAAAAAACACAAACACATGGAGGCTAAACAACATGCAACTAAATAACCAACAGAGCATTGAGGAGATTAAGGAGGAAATAAACAACAGTTGGAGACAAACGGAAACAAAAACAAAGCAATCTAAAATCTTTGTGTATATTGCTGTATTTTCTATATGAAACCTGTTAAAGGAGCAAGTTCTAAGAGCTCTCAGCACAAGTAAAACAATTTGTTTCTATTTCTTTTATTGTGTATCTATATAAGATGATGGATGTTCACCAAACTTTTAGTGGTAATCATTTCATGATGTATGCAAGTCAAATCATTGTGCTCTACATCTTAAACATAGACAGTGCTGGATGTCAATTATATCTCAATAAAACTGAAAGAAAGAATAAAGTAGTTCTTCAGTTCAGTTCAGTCGCTCAGTCGTGTCCGACGCTTTGCGACCCCATGCATTGTAGCATGCCAGGCCTCGCTGTCCATCACCAACTCCCAGAGTTCACTCAAACTCACGACCATCAAGTCAGTGATGCCATCCAGCCATCACATCCTCTGTCGTCCCCTTCTCCTCCTGCCCTCAATCCCTCCCAGCATCAGAGTCTTTTCCAATGAGTCAATTCTTCACATGAGGTGGCCAAAATACTGGAGTTTCAGCTTTAGCATCATTCCTTCCAAAGAAATCCCAGAGCTGATCTCCTTCAGAATGGACTGGTTGGATCTCCTTGTTGTCCAAGGGACTCTCAAGAGTCTTCTCCAACACCACAGTTCAAAAGCATCAATTCTTCAGCGCTCAGCCTTCTTCACAGTCCAACTCTCACATCCATACATGACCACAGGAAAAACCATAGCCTTGACTAGATGGACCTTAGTCGGCAAAGTAATGTCTCTGCTTTTGAATATGCTATCTAGATTGGTCATAAAGTAGTTCTTGGGATGCCACAAAAGCAGGTCTAAGAGGGAAGTTTATAATGGTAAAAGCAACTAAAAAATAAGAATAAACAAAATCAAAAATTAGTGAAAGGAAAGGAGTCATAAAGATGATAATGGAAATGAAATAGAGACTAAGAAAACAGAAAGGATCAATGAAACTAAGAGCTAGTTCTTTGAAAAGAGGCAAAATTCATAAACCTTTAGCCAGATTTATCATTAGTAAAAGTAAAGGAATCATAACGTTCACAGCAGAAAATGAAAAAGAGACTAAAAATCAACATGAATCCGCCATGGGTGTACACATGTTTCCAATCCTGAACCCCCCTCCCACCTCTGCCCCCACACCATCCCTCTGCATCATCCCAGTACATCAGCCCCAAGCATCCTGCACCCTGCATCGAACCTAGACTGGCGATTCATTTCTTATATGATATTATATATGTTTCAATGCCATTCTCCCAAATCATCCCACCCTCTGCCTCTCAAATAACATAATAATTAAAAAAAGAAAAGAAAAAAGCATCAATACAAAAAAAATAATATCACGTAAGAAACGAATCACCAGTCTAGGTTTGATGCAGGATACAAGATGCTTGGGGCTGGTGCACTGGGATGACCCAGAGAGATGATACAGGGAGGGAGGTGGGAGGAGGGTTCAAGATTGGGAACTCATGTACACCCGTGGCTGATTCATGTTGATGTACGGCAAAACCAATACAGTATTGTGAAGTAAAATTTAAAAAAATAAATAAACTTTATAGAAATCTCTGGCTTTAAAAAATAATAATAAATAAATAAAATCATAATAAATAAATAAATAAATAAAGAGACTAAAAATCAATAGAAAAGATCAATGAAACTAAAAGCTGGTTCTTTAAGAGGAACAAAAAATTGGTAAACCTTTATATTCATCTATAAAAAGAGAGCACAAATAAAAACAGAAATGAAAAATGAGAAATTATAACCAAACCCACAGATGTAAAAAGGATCATAAGAGAATACTGTGAATAATTATGCACCAATAAAATTGATAAATTCCTAGAAATACAAAATCTCCCAAGAATGAACCAGGAAGAAACAGCAAATATAAACAGACAAATTACCAGTAATGAAATTGAATCATAATTTTTAAAACTCCTCCAAAAATAAAATTCCTGAACCAAATAGCTTCCTAAATGAACTCTACTAAGCATTTAGAGAACACCTATCCTCACTTTTAAACGATTCCAAGAAATTGTATGAAAATAATGCTTTCAAACTCATTCTAGGAGGTAAGCATCACTCTCATATGAAAACAAGATAGATAGTCACAAGGGAAAAAATTACAGACCAATATCACAGATGCACATAGAAGCAAACATCCTCAACAAAATATTAGCAACCTGAGTCTAACAATAAAAGAATCATACACCATGATCAAGTGGGATTTATTCTATGGATGCAAATCAGTATTTGCAAATCAATGTGATATGCCACACTGACAAACTGAAGAATGAAAATTGCATGATCATCCCAATATATGCAGAAAACTCTTGACAAAATTTAATATCCAATTATGATTTTTAAAAGATCCTCAATAAAGTGGATATAGAGGGAACACACCTAAACAAAGGTTACATATGGCAAGCCCACAGTTAAAACTATAATCAACAGTGAAACACTTCCTCTAAAATCAGGAACAAATCAAGGATGTCCATTCTTAACACTTTGCATGTACGCATGCTAGGTTACTTCAGTCATGTCTGACTCTCTGTGACTCTAAGAGCCTGCCAGGCTCTTCTGTCCATGGGATTGTTTAGGCAAGAATACGGGAGTGGGTTGCCACGACCTCCTACAGGGGATCCTCCTGACCAAGGGATCCAACCCAAGTCTCTTATGTCTCCTGATAGGCAGGCAGGTTCTTTACAGATAGCTGCACCTGGGAAGCCAAACATTCAACATAATATTAAGTATTAATACTAGCCACAACAATCACACAATAAAAAGAAATGAATCCAAACTGGAAAGAATATAAACAATTTTTACAGATGACATGATATTGAAGATAGAAAATCCTAAAGACAGCATCAAAAAATGATTAGAACTCAATGAATTCAGTACACTTGCAGGATACAAAATCAATGTATAAAAATGCAACAGATTTCTGTATATTAACAGTGAACTATCATAAAGAAAAATCAAGAAAACAGTCTTACAAGTTGCATCAATAAGAATAAAATATCTAGGAATAAACCACTGAACTAAAAGACTTGTATTTGAAAAAAAAACTCTCAGACCCTGATAAAAGAAACTGAAGATGACAAACAAATGGAAATATATACTGGGCTCATGAATTGGAAGAATTAATATCATTAAAATGACCATACTACCCAAGGCAATCTACAGATTCAATCTGAGTTTATCTCAAATAAACAATGACATTTTTCTAATTTTTCTAATGACAGAATTAGAACAAATAATTCTAAAATATGTGCATGTATGTCAAGTCACTTCAGTTGTGTCCAACTCTTTGCAACCGTATGGATTGGAGCCCAAAAGAGTCCTCTGTCCATGGGATTCTCTAGGCGATAAATGTGCATGGAAACACAAAAGACCCCAAGTAGCCAAAATGATCTTGAGAAAGAAGAGCAAAGCTGAAAGTATCATGCCCCCTAATTTCA
This sequence comes from Budorcas taxicolor, assembly GCF_023091745.1. Lineage (NCBI taxonomy): Eukaryota > Metazoa > Chordata > Mammalia > Artiodactyla > Bovidae > Budorcas > Budorcas taxicolor. Next base: position 4,110,731 of record NC_068915.1, on the reverse strand, counting down.
AACTATGTTGCAAAGCCACAGTAATGAAAAGAGTATGGTACTCGCACTAAAACAGACACATAGATCAATCGAACAGAAATGGAAGCACAGAAATAAATCCATGTGTACATGGGCAATTAATTTACAACAGTGGAGGCAAGAATATATACAGTAAATAGTCTCTTCAATAAATGGTGTTGAGAAAAGTGGACAGTTACATGCAAAAGAATGTAACTATCCATGGTGTGAGACACTTTCCTCACACCATGAGCAAACATAAATTCAAACTGGATTAAAGACTTAAATGGAAGACCTGAAACCACTAACCATCTAGAAGAAAACATGGCAATACATACTTTGACCTTGACTTTGGCAAACTTTTTTTGATATGTCTCCCCAGTCAAGGGAAACAAACAAAAATCAATAAATGGGACTACATCAAGCTATAAAACTTTTGTACAACAAAGGAAACTATCAATAAAGCAAAAAAAAAAATCCATATACTAAGTGGAAGAAAATATTTGAAAATGAGATATATAATAAGAGGTTAATATCCAAAATATATAAAGAACTTCATACACTCAACATCAAAAACACAAACAGCTCAAGTTAAAAGGACAGAAGACCTGAACAGACATTTGTCCCAAGAAGATATCGGTTCAGTTCAGTTCAGTTCATTTCAGTTACTCAGTAATGTCCGACTCTTTGCGACCCCATGAATCACAGCATGCCAGGCCTCCCTGTCCATCATCAACTCCCGGAGTTCACTCAGACTCACATCCATCGAGTCAGTGATGCCATCCAGCCTTCTCATCCTCTGTCATCCCTTCTCCTCCTGCCCCAATCCCTCCCAGCATCAGAGTCCTTTTCCAATGAGTCAACCCTTCGCATGAGGTGGCCAAAGTACTGGAGTTTCAGCTTTAGCATCATTCCTTCCAAAGAACACCCAGGGCTGATCTCCTTCAGAATGGATTGGTTGGATCTCCTTGTAGTCCAAGGGACTCTCAAGAGTCTTCTCCAACACCGCAGTTCAAAAACATCAATTCTTCAGCGCTCAGACTTCTTCACAGTCCAACTCTCACATCCATATGTGAAGATATATAGATAGCCAAAAGGTACATGAAAAAAATGCTTAACACCACTAAACTTATGGAAAGTGCAAATCACACCACAATGAGATATCCCCTTACACTTGTCAGAGGATGGCTATTATCAAAAAGACAGGTAACAAATATTGCTAAAGATGTAGAGAAAGGGGAACCCACAAGCACAATTTATGGGAATGTAAATTTGTGCAGCTACTATGGAAAAGAGTATGGAGGTTCCTCAAAAAACAAACAAACAAACAAAAAAAAAAAAACCAGACCTACCACATGATCCAGTAATCCTACTTCTGGATATTTTTCCAAAGAAAACAAAAACTGTAATTTCAAAAGATACATGTTCTCCCATACTTATTGCAAAATTATTTACAATAGCCAAGATATGGAAGCAACCTAAGCTCCCATATATAAATGAATGGAAAAAGATGTGGGTGTTTATATATATATATAAACTATGTCCTTGGTGGTCTAGTGGTTAAGACTTCACCTGCCAATGCAAGGGACATGAGTTCAATCCCTGGTGCAGGAAGACCCCATGTGCCTCAGGACAGCTAAGTCTGTGTGTCACAACTACTGAAGCCCACATGCCCTAGACCCATGCTCTACAGCAAGAGAAGCACCACAGCGAGAAGCCTGTGCCCCGCAACTAGAGAGTAGGCCCCTGCTCACCACAACTAGAGAAAGCCCTCGGGAGCAACAAAGACCCAGCACAACCAAAATTAACTTAAAAAAATTTTAAATAGAAAATTATGCCATTTTCAACAACATGAATGGACCTAGACTGTATTATGCTAAGTGAACTAAGTCAAAGAAAGACAAATTTGTGGAATCTAAAAATCAAAACAAATAAACATAACAAAATAGAACAGATACACAATACAGGTCTTTGCTGAGGGCAGGGTGTTGAGAGAAACACATGAGGGAGATTAAAGAGATAAACTTCCAGTTACAAAATAAATGAGTCATGGGGGTGAAAATGGTGAATACAGTCAATAATACTGTACACCTTTGAATGGTAACAGATGATAACTAGACACATCATGACGATCATTTTGTATTGTATAAAAGTATCAAATCTGTAAGTGTGCATTGGAACTAAATAGTCTTATTGGCCAGTTATACATCAATTTAAAGACTGTGTAGGGACTTCTTTGGTGGTCTAACACAGGAGATGCAAGTTTGATCCCTGGTCAGGGAGTTAAGATCTCACATGTCTTGGGGCAAAAAAAAAAAAAAACAACATAAAACAGAAGTAATGGTATGGGGAGAGAGGAGGGAAGGGGGTTCAGGATGGGGAACACGTGTATACCTGTGGTAGATTCATGTTGATTTATGGCAAAACCACTACAATATTGTAAAGTAATTAACCTCCAGTTAAATAAAATTTATATTAAAAAACAGACATAACATTGTAACAAAGTCAATAAAGACTTTTAAAATGGTACACATCAAAAAAATCTTATAAAGAATATGTAGACACTGGGAGAAAATGTATCAAAATGTTAATGGTGGTTATCTCTGGGATTGAAGATTACTATGACTATTATTTCTTTACTGTACACTTTTATGCATTTTTTTTATTTTCTGAAAGAAAAAACATGGATTGCTTGTAAAGTTCAAAAGAAAAAGAAAACATTATTATTAAAAAGGTAAAAAAATGTTAAGAAGGTAAATCTCATGTTAAATGTTCTTACCACAATAAAAAATTAACAGTTAAACTACTAAAGACATGCATACATACGTACATACATAAAATGTTTGAGTTCTCACAGACTCAAGCTCAACATGTAGAAACCTTGGCAGAAGTTCTTCAGGAATTAAGACAAAAATCAAAAGAAAAACAGAGACTAGAATAAAGGAATCCCTACATAAGATCTTGCCATGCTATGACTTGTTTACTAGCATAATTAAAATATACCAGAAAAGAGATGTAAATAGAAAGAAGTAAAAAAAAAAAAAAAAAAAAAATCTTTAAAGAGTCAAAAAATTAGGAAGTCTACAAAATTTAGTACGTTTTTGTTTCAATCCATCATTTCAGTTCCACATGAAGTTAAAGTTGAAAACAAAACAAAAAATTTAAAAATAACTAAACCATAAAGAATCATGAAAGCATTGTGCAAGTACACTTAGGACTCTGATCTGAAAATGTAGTTTAAAAAAAGAAAACTTCAATGTAAATAAATATACAATATTTTAAACATACAACAAAACCAAGTGTACACGATTCACATGAAAATCAAGTTAAGGGTCATTTCCTCACAGATAAGAACTGATGCTTTTGAACTGTGGTGCTGGAGAAGACTCTTGAGAGTCCCTTGGACTGCAAGGAGATCCAACCAGTCCATCCTAAAGGAGATCAACCCTGAATATTATTGGAAGGACTGATGCTGAAGCTGAAACTCCAATACTTTGGCCACCTGATGCGACAAGCCGACTCATTGAAAAGACCCTGATGCTGGGGAAGATTGAAGGCAAGAGAAGAAGGGGACGCCAGAGGATGAGATGGTTGGATGGCATCACCCACTCAACGGATTTGAATTTGAGCAAACTCTGGAAGATAGTGAAGAACAGTGAAGCCTGGCATTCTGCAGTCCATGGGGTCACAAAGACTTGTGACTTAGCAACTAAGCAACAACAAAATTCAGGAAATAAGCAAACTCAGAGTAAGAACTGGGCAGAGTTAGTTAAAAGAACAAAAGGTAGAAGTCCAGATGAGACAACAAAAAGCAGTAACTCAGGGTATACGTGCAGAGAAGGCAATGGCACCCCACTCCAGTACTCTTGCCTGGAGAATCCCATGGATGGAGGAGCCTGGTGGGCTGCAGTCCATGGGGTCGCGAAGAGTCAGGCACGACTGAGTGGATTCACTTTCACTTTTTACTTTCATGCATTGGAGAAGGAAATGGCAACCCACTCCAGTGTTTTTGCCTGGAGGATCCCAGGGACAGGGGAGCCTGGTGGGCTGCCGTCTATGGGGTCACACAGAGTCGGACATGACTGAATTGACTTAGCAGCAGCAGCAGTAGCAGCAGGGTATAAGTGAGAAAAATAATTTCCTAAGGATGAGATGGCTGGATGGCATCACGGACTCGATGGACTTGAGTCTGAGTGAACTCCGGCAGATGGTGATGGACAGGGAGGCCTGGCATGATGCAATTCATGGGGTCGCAAAGACTTAGACACGACTGAGCGACTGAACTGAACTGAAGAACCCTTGCTGGCTTTCTGGGAAACAAAATACTCTCACAGGATACAAAGCTACAGTCATAGAGTACCATATAAAGAATGGAGTTTGATACTCAGACATCCTGAGTGGAGTACTTGTATAATTCCTGCCCAGCACAAGAACTTTTCAAACAAGTTGGTACAGTGCAACCTGAGCCTTTTCGTGCAAACAAGAAGGTACAGTGAACTTGAGAGGGCTAATGGAAGTAGGAAACTAAAACTTCTTTAAACCATTATTTAGACTTTCAACAAATTTGAAAAAACAAGTTTCCTGCTTTCTGAACCTTCATGGATGTTTAAAAATGAAGAGGTATTTCATTCTTCAAATCCACTATTCTTCCCTTTAAATTGAGTTAGATTTCTTATAGACCTACCTTTTAAGTATATGAGAACCCTACCAACCTACATTCAGTTGATCTACCTGGAAAATCACAGTTGATTCAGGAATGATTAAAGAGAAAGAAAAAAAATGAGTGGCTTATATATTTTAACTGGGAAAAAGAAGACAGAAAATTGACTTAGGGACAATCTGTACATTGAGCACTGTAGTACAATACGTAGAAAGTGATTAGAAGGAGAGAGAATTTGATGATAAGAAAAAAGGAAAGCAATATTTTTGCTATGTGACCAGAGAAAACACAATCAAAACACCCAGGGGTCTTAGGTTTACTCGGGTTTACATTACTTTGTCTGAGGGTATGGAAAAGGCTGTTAACTGCCTACCCAAAATCTATTCTCCTTTTGTTGCAATAAACCACTACATTGTTGGGACAGCATAGAGTGCACTGTTATTTGCAGGCATGTTATTTAAGGCTTAGCAAGAATGGCTGAGAGAATTAACTTTCTTTGGTGAGAGGATTTCAGAAATCTGTTCAATACATAGCATTTTTATATATATAAAAGGATATCAACAACCTAACAATAATAATTTGGGAAGTCCAAGCTTTATACAAAGCACTAGAAAAGGAAAGAAAGGCAGCCATAACCTTACTAGAATTATTCTTCTGTAGCTTTCAGCCTCCTTTGCTAGTATGACCTGTGGAACATAAACAAAAGTCACTGCGTGGAGCTTCTGGGGAAGCTCTTTAAACAGGGCTGACTAATTTAAAAGGCATATCATTTTTCTTTTCCCCTTGCAGCCTTGCAGAATACAGAAGTCATCACTAGAGCCCCTTTGTGATCATGGAATAATCTTTGAAAAGAAGAAGAAACAAAAGAGAAGTTAATGATGGAGAAACAAAAAGAAAGAAGTCTGGAGTCACACACCCCATCCAAGACTGGCTGATTCTACTTTCATATCAAGTGAAAGGAAAGCAATCTCCCTATCTTATTTAAACCACTGTTTTTTGACATTTCTTCTACTAGCAAATGCTTGCAATTCCCAACTGGCTGAGAGGGCTTATGGAGCTAGGTAAGAGTGTTCTGTTAGATTCTCATAGGCTCTTGAATATATTATGACAGGCAAGGTCTAAAGTAAATATCATTTATAATGAAAAGGGAGTTAAACAACTCACCTTTAACATATGGAGCTTTTTTCTCCAAGTTAATAAAGTGTACCAAATTTTCTTAATAAAAAAAATTCATATTTCCAAATATACTTATACATTTTGAGATGAAATGTGAGTAATGGTCTGAGTTTGGAATAAACTAAACAAGCTTTGTTTTCTTTTTTTCTCTCAAATAATATGTCTTTATTAAAGATAATGTGAAATTTAAAGAAAGCAAAGAAAAAAGTACATATTTACCTGAGATAAATATCACCAACATTAATATTTTGTTATATTTTCTTCTAGTATATTTCTATATCTATAGCACTTTTAAATACATGGTTTTTATTACACTTTGCTTTGTTTTCTAAATCTTTTTTTTAAACTTTATTTTGTGTTGGTGTATAACTGATTAACAATGTTGTGATAGTTTCAGGTGAACAGTGAAGAAACTCAGCCATTCATGCACATGTATCCATTCTTCCCCAAACTCCCCTCCCACCCAGGCTGCCACATACCATTGAACAGAGTTCCATGTGCTATACAGGAGGTCCTTGTTAGTTATCCAAATTAAGTATAGCAGTGTGTACATGTCCATCCCAAACTCCCCCAAGCTTTAAAACCTGATTCTAGACAACAGAAATACAGGAAACAAAAGAAAATCTAGATAAATTAGATTTCATTAAAACTAAGTTTTATGTACAAAGAGTACTATCAAGAGAGTGAAAAGACAACCCAAATAAGGGGGAAAATAATTGCAAATCATATCACTTATAAGCTATTAATTTCAGAATATAAACAACTAAAACTCAACAATGGAAAACCAAACAACTCAATTTAAAAGTGTGTGAAGAAAAAATTGGTATATCCACCAAGATATACAAATGGCCAATAAGCACAGGAAAAGATATTCAGAATCACTAGTCATTAGGAGAACATAAAACCACAGTAAGATACTACTTCACACCCATTATAATATCTGTTGTTCCAAAAAAAAAATCAATTAACAAGGTTGATGAGGATGTGGAGAAATTAGAAAATCTGTGCACTGCTAATGGTAATGTAAAATGGCATAGCCATTGCAGAAAACAATATAGAGGGTCTTCAAAAGGTTAAACATAGAACTATTGTAAGATCCAGCAATTCCACTTCCTGCTATATATCCAAAAGAACTGAAAGCAGTGACTCAGATATTTTCAGTATTCACAGGTGGAAACAAATCATTAACCCAACGATAAACAAAATGCTGTACACAAATGGAATGTTATTTTACCTTTAAAAAATGAAATTATGAAAATATGCTGCAAGATGGATAAACTTGGTAAGCATTATGCTGAGTGAACCAGATTTGATGGTTAATTTTTATGTGTCAACTTAACTGAGCTAAGGGCTGCCCAGAGATCTGTTGATACATTATTTCTGGGTATGTCTGTGGAAAAATTAGCATTTTAATCAGTAGACTGTGTAAGGAACATCAGTTCAGTTCAGTTCAGTTCAGTTATTCAGTCGTGTCCGACTCTTTGCGACCCCACGGACTGCAGCACACCAGGCTTCCCTGTCCATCACCAACTCCCGGAGCATACTTAAACTCATGTCCATTGAGTTGGTGATGCCATCCAACCATCTCATCCTCTGTCCTCCCCTTCTCCTCCTGCTGTGAATCTTTCCCAGCATCAGGGTCTTTTCAAATGAGTCAGCTCTTCACATCAGGTGGCCAAAATATTGGAGTTTCAGCTTCAGCATCAGTCCTTCCAATAATATTCAGGGTTGATCTCCTTAAGGATGGACTGGTTGGATCTCCTTGCAGTCCAAGGGACTCTCAAGAGTCTTCTCCGTCACTACAGTTCAAAAGTATCAATTCTTTGGTGCTTAGCTTCCTTTATAGTCCAGTCCTGTTCATCCATACAAGATTACTAGAAAAACCATAGCTTAGACTAGATGGACCTTTGTTGGCCAAGTAATGTCTCTGCTTTTTAATATGCCGTCTAGGTTGATCATAACTTTTCTTCCAAGGAGCAAGAGTCTTTTAATTTCATGGCTGTAATGATCTGCAGTGATTTTGAAGCCCCTCAAAATAGTCTGTCACTGAAGTAATGGGACTGGATGCCATGATCTTAGTTTTCTGAATGTTTAGCTTTAAGCCAACTTTTTCACCTTCCTCTTTTGCTTTCATCAAAAGGCTCTTTAGTTCTTCTTCATTTTCTGCCATAAGGGTGGTATCATCTACATATCTCAGATTATTGATATTTCTTCTGGCAATATTGATTCCAGCTTGTGCTTCTTCCAGCCTGGCATTTCGAATGATGTTAAATAAGCATCTAAGTTAAATAAGCAGGGTGACAATATACATCCTTGATGTACTCCTTTCCTGATTTGGAACCAGTCTGTTATTCCATGTACAGTTCTGTTGTTTTTTGACCTACATACAGATTACTGAAGAGGCAGATCAGCTGGTCTGGTATTTCCATCTCCTTAAGAATTTTCCACAGTTTGTTGTGATCTACACAGTCAAAGGTTTTGGCATAGTCCATAAAGCAGAAGTAGGTGTTTTTCTGGAACTCTTTTGCTTTTTCGATGATCCAGCAGATGTTGGAAATTTGATCTCTTCCTCTGCCTTTTCTAAATCCAACTTGAACATCTGGAAGTTCATGGTTCACGTACTGTTGAAGCTTCACTTGAAGAATTTTGAGCATTACTTTGCTAGCATGTGAGATAAGTGCAATTATGCAGTAGTTTGAACATTCTTTGGCATTGCCTTTCTTTGGGATCGGAATGAAAACTGACCTTTTCCAGTCCTGTGGCCACTGCTGAGTTTTCTAAATTTGCTGGCATGTTGAGTGCAACACTTTGACAGCATCATCTTTTAGGATTTGAAAGAGCTCAACTGGAATTCCATCACCTTCACTAGCTTTGTTCATTGTGATGCTTCCTAAGGCCCACTTGACTTTGGATTCTAGGATGTTTGGCTCTAGGTGAGTGATCACACCATCATGGTTATCTGGGTCCTGAAGATCCTTTTTGTATAGTTCTGCTGTGTATTCTTGCCACCTCTTCTTAATACCTTCTGCTTCTGTTACGTCCATACCATTTCTGTCCTTTTTTGAGCCCATCTTTGCACGAAATGCTCCCATTGTATCTCTAATTTTCCCAGAGAGATCTCTAGTCTTTCCCATTCTGTTGTTCTCTTCTACTTCTTTGCACTGATCGCTGAGGAAGGCTTTCTTATCTCTCCTTGCTTTTCTTTGGAACATAGTCCTCCCCAATTTGGGTGAGATCATCTAATCCCTTGAAGGCCTAATAGAACAAGTGAAAGTGTTAGTCACTCAGTTGTAGCTGATTCTTTGTCACCCCATGGATTGTAGCCCACCAGGCTCCTCTGTCCATGGGATTCTCTAGGCAAGAATACTGGAGTGGGTTGCCATTCACTTCTCCAGGGGATCTTGCCAATCCAGCGATTGAACCTGGATCTCCTGCATTGCAGGCAGATTCTTTACCATCTGAGCCACCAGGGAAGCCCATACTAGAACAAAAGATATAGGAAAGATGAATTTACTATCTCAGCTTGAGAGGAGATGTTTATCTCCTCCTGCCCTTAGACATGGATACTCCTGGTTCTCAGACCTCAGACTGGAACGTATACCTCTGGCACCGCATGGCTCAGGCCTTTGGCCTTGAACTGAAATACACCACCAGCTTTCCTGGCTCTTCATCTTGTAGACAACAGATCATAGAATTTCTTAACCTTAATAACTGCATGAGTCAATTCCTATAATAAATCTCACTTTATGTGTCTGTATATATTCTATTGGTTCTGTTTCTCTGGACAACACTGATTAACACACTAATCAAATTCAGAGTAGATTCGAGATTGCCAGAGGTTGGGAAGAGGGGAAATGAGAAGCCAGAGGGGGAAATAAGAAGATATTAATACATATAGAAATGCTGTTTGCAATGACAACAAAGTTCTGAAAACAGTACTGATGGTTGTACAACATCATGAATATACTTAATGTCACTGAATTATACACTTAAAAATACTTTAAGTGGTAACTTTTTTATTAAACATTTAAAAAAACTGGTTCTAATATGGATTAACTGTGAAACAAATGAAGTAAGTTAAACGTTCCAGAGTTAAAGTTGAAAATACTACCTTGCCAGAACAATTAAGAATTAAATGAAATATAGGGTCGGATGCATGGAAATTACCCAATTATAAACTTAAATGAGATAATGTGTAGAGCACTTAGCTCAGTACCTGAAACACTGTAAGCAGTTCTGAAAGTTAGCCAACCATGGACACGGTAGGTAACAGAATCAGCAGCAGCAGTAATAACAGCTATAGCAATAAAGGTATCAGATAATTCAAATGAGGGATAGGGCAGAATCCAGATATTCTATAATATGGGGGATTAGCTTTTAAGAAGCCATTTGCCAGTTAATGACAAAATCAATAGAAATATCAGAGGTATTAACCTTTGCTACCACATGACTGAATCTATGGACTATTCTGAACAGTGGTTTACAAGCCACTTATGTTGGTTTGTAAACTTGAAAAAACCTAAAAATCCCTGCTTACTGGACTCTGGTGGTTCAGACAGTAAAGAATCTACATGCAATGCAGGAGACCTGGGTTTGATCCCTGGGTCGGGAGGTGGGGCACAGTGGTAAAGACTCTACCTGCCAATGCAGGAGACTCAAGAGATGCAAGTTCAATCCCTGGGTCGGGAAGATTCCATAGAGTAGACAATGGCAACCCACTGCAATATTCTCGCCTGGGAAATTCCATGGACAGTGGAGCCTGGCAGGCTACAGTCTATGGGGTTGTGAAGTCAGACAGATTGACTGAGTGCACCCCAAAATCCCTGCTTACTGAGTGTACAAGAACCCTTATTCTAACTTGACCAAATGTTCTTAAAGAATATATTTGGTTTTTTATTGGCTTCTGGGGGTGGTTTGTTTTTTTGTTTTTGTTTTTGGAGCACAGGGAGGTTTGAAAGTGAAAGTGAAGTTGCTCAGTCATGTCTGACTCTTAGCGACACCATGGACTGTAGCCCACCAGGCTCCTCCATCCATGGGATTCTCCAGGAAGAACACTGGAGTGGGTTGCCTTCTCCTTCTCCAGGGGATCTTCCTGACCCAGGGATCAAACCCAGGTCTCCTGCACTGCAGGCAGATGCTTTACCCTGTGAGCCACCAGGGTTTAGTGGCTTACAAAAGCACCGGTTTATTATTTCACAATTTCTGTAGATAAGAAGACTGACATGGCATGGTAGGATTCTCTTCTTTGCGTCTCACCAGGCTAAACTCAAAGTACAGTTGACCCATGAACACAGGGGAAAGAGGGTAGGGATACCAACATGCACCATTCCTGCTGCCTTGCAAGTAGTTAAAAATCCACATATAATTTTTCAGTCTGCCCTCCACACCCATGGAGAGAACCTATTTGTATTACAGTGGCTTGAAAGCAAGAAGAGAAAGCGACACTGAGGCACAACTGAAACTTAAACTACTGAATGATATGACCTAAATAACAGAAACTGTTTATGCTGGTGTTCACTGATTCAACATAATAATGTATGAGGACAGGTTGAGTTAAGCTGAAAGTAACCTACAGAAATTAATCAGTACTCATATAGGGGCATGGCAACCCACTCCAGCATCCTTACCTGGAGAATCCCATGGACAGAGGAGCCTGGCGGGCTACAGTCCATAGCATCACAAAGAGTCGGACACAGCTGAAGTGACTTAGCATGCATATAGTTCAGTCCTTGCAAGAAGTCATATTCAGGGAAGCACAATTCAGACCAGAAGCATACTGAATGGAATTCACATTTTTACATGCATTTCTCTAAGAACATAAAGTGACACTAAATTTATAACTCAAAGAATGCTTCTCAAATGTTTATTTCCTCCATCTCCAAGCCTCTGTCATTCCACACATTCCACAAAGTCTCAGAGCCAAACCCCAACATGTTCTCTAATCTCTGTCTGTATCTCTTTAAAAATCTCTGCAACTGTCCTTGGTCCTTTTGGATAATGCAATCCTTTTTCACCCCATTTTCCTGAATCTGCTTTACAAGTCCAGAGTCTGGCTGGTATAGCAAAACTTTTCAGGAGGGCAGGCAGGAAAAAGCAAGGAGGAAGGCAGTCTAGAAGCACAAAAATTAATAAATCTCCCTGTCATGTATTCGCCTTTCAGTTAGCCAGACATTGACAGACCAAGTTTGATAACTGCTACTATGTATTTGGGTACATAGTGCAGTTTCCATGGATGTAGCAATCATGTCTTGTCCTTGTGTTCCAGAAGCCATCACAGCTAGAAGGCCTGACATACAGGAGCCATGAAATAGAGACACACGAGTTGATAAGACAATTTGAGCCGTTTGGAGAGTAGCAAAGAAATTTCCTCCAGTAGCATAGTGGTCTGTTAGTTAATCCCTTGAAGAGTGTCAGCTCCTGTCTTTCTTAGACCCTTACAGATGAAGACTCTGAATGTTTCTGCTCAAAAACACAAGACGAGAATGTCTAAACCCTCAGCCCATCCATGACTGGAATAGTCTTGTTGGCATATCCTGTGTCACTTGGTAAACTGGGAGGAAGCCTCAAACCCAGGCTCCCCTACTCGCCATCTTGGTGTACTAAACATTGTGCATGCTTTGGTCTCTTGTTTTAAGAGTGCTGATAAAAAATAATAATAATAATTTTAAAAGAGTGCTGATAAAGATGAATAAATACAGGAGAACTTTGTTCTTAGGTTTTAAACAACACTATTCCATTAGCCTGACTTCCCAGAAACAACTTATATGCTATTTTATTCTATTAGTTCCAAAAGATCAAACACAAAGTTCAAAAATACATTAATGTTTTTCTTGCTTGACCTAGGTCAGCATGTGCCCAATGCTAATTTAGTTCATTCTGAATGATTACCTTTAGAGAATCTAAAAGGTTGAGAAGAAAAACCTCAGACCAACCGTATCAATTAAAATTCTCTTTTGCTTGGAAACCAGGGATAATGAATAGCATGTATCTCCAAGAGACCAACAATGGTAAGACACATTTACAAAAATAACAAATGGTTTATGAGTAATGTAAATTCAGAAAGACTGTTCAGTTGAAGTTCCTGAATGTTTTGAGAAGTCTCCTCAGTGTTAAAATCAATTAATACAATAGTGGTTTCTATATACTGATGGATCCTTGTTAGGAAACAAAAATCACATACATTATTTTAATGGAGAAAATTTAGTATAAAGAATTAAACTGAGTAAAAGAATTTTTAACTGAAAAACTAAAAATTCAAAAGAAGTTAAATAACAATAAAATGTCACGAAACTAACAACCAAAGGAAGCAGCTACCAGCTACCACCTCTAGGGAAAGGACAACAAAGGGAACAAAGGGAAGAGGTCGGAACCACTAAAATTAGAACTTTGAACAAGGATCCCCATGGAGCTGATATTCAGATCTCTGAAGAAAGGATGCTCCTTACTGGACCAGGTGTCTGAATTTGGAGAGGGGATCCCCCACAGAGCAGGGATTCAGACTTCTCAGAGGGGATGCTTAGTGATAGCTGCTGGTGTCTGAGAGGGACACAATTAAACCTAATTCTGCAAAGGCTGGAAAATCTGCAAACTAATTCAATTGCTTCTATAAGCATGAAGTGCCTCTGCCAGACTGAAGAAAGGAGGCTCTTGTGATATTGACAACAGCCCAAACTGACAAGGAAAACGAAAAGGGGGGAAGAAATTCCTTTCTCCTTTCTCCTCCAGCTCTGTAGTTCTCTGTAGTGCCCCCTTTGTCATAGAGTAACAGAAAGCCACTGGCAAGGAAACCCTGTTTGCAGAATCCAGCCCTAACATCACAAAGCAGAGTATATAGAATGGATTTGGACCTGAGACACATAAGCTGCATAACTGATCCAATCTACCCCTTTGGTACTCAACATCCATTCATACTTGTTCTACATATATTTGAACTTTCATACAGCAACAAAAAGAACTCCACGTAAGCACCTAACATGATGGAACCATCCTTTAGACAAGTTGAAAGCATTCTCATCCTCTCCCATGAAATTTGGGGATGCTAAGTCCCAGCTGTCATTATATCCCTCTCTGAGCTCCGTTTGGAGAAGGCAATAGCACCCCACTCCAGTACTCTTGTCTGGAATATCCCATGGATAGAGGAGCCTGGTGTGCTGCTGTCTATGGGGTAGCACAGAGTCAGACATGACTGAAGCGACTTAGCAGCAGCAGCAGCTGAGCTATGTTAATTACACTTCAAAATTCAGCTACAGCCATACGTGAAACATTCTGTTAACTAAAGACTATAATGAAAGCTTACCTCCAACAAAATTTGCATAAGATTCTAAAGAAAAGGAAATTTACATGTGTATATATACATATACACCCACAAGAAAGAAGTGAAGTGAAACTCATTCAGTCATGTCTGACTCTTTGCGACCCCATGAGCTATATATAGTCCATGGAATTCTCCAGACCAGAATACTGGAGTGGGTAGCCTTTCCCTTCTCCAGGGGATCTTCCCAACCCAGGGATTAAACTCAGGTCTCTCACATTGCAGGCATATTCTTTACCAGCTGAACCAAAAGGGAAGGCCAAGAATACTGGAGTGGGTAGCCTATCCCTTCTGAAGCAGATCTTCCTGACCCAGGAATCGAACTGAGGTCTCCTGCACTGCAGATGGCTTCTTTACCAACTGAGCTATGAGGGAAGCCCATGGCTGCTAATAAACCTCATTTCAGCCTTGGTTGATATTTATAACCCCTATTTTCTATATCCCGTTCATATTTCCTTTGTCCTCAGGGGCCCAGCTGCTTGGGATTCTCTACCTTACACAGGGAACCCAAACTTCATTTCTGAAGGCTCTAAGTCTAGTTAGTTGTCCTATCTTTTTTTGTTGTTCTTGTTTCTCTAGTTTCCTATTAACTTTTGTCCCTGAACAAGAAGCACCAAGAAAACTCCAAAGCATTTCCTACATTCCAAACTGATATAGCTTGAATGTTCATGTCCCTCCAAAATTCATGTTGAAAATCTACAGCCCAAGGTAATGGTATTAGGAAGTAGGGCCTCTGAAAGGTGATTATGTCATGAGGGTGGAGCCCTTACAAATGGGATTAATCTTTTTATGAAAGAGTCCCCAGAGAGATCATCTGCCCTCCCACCATGTGAGACTACACATAGCAAGAAGTCTGCAGGCCTGAAGCGGGCACTCACTGATCCTGTCTGAGACACTTCCTGACCTCAGACTCTCAGCATCCAGAACTGTGAGAAGCTTCTGTTCTTCATAAACCATAAAGTTGCATGCATCTTATCACAGCAGCTCAAACAGACTGAGACATCCTCACTGTCACTGCTGCATCAGAGGACTGCAGCTCCCCGCCGGCACTCAGGATCAAGCAGTAGAGGGACCTCTTTCACAGCCGCTGAGCTCAGCGACAGGAGGACTCCAGTGGTCAAGTGGCCGTCTCGACACTTAGTTCAATAGAACCACTGTGACGTGCAGGATGCCTGAAGACTCTTACAGATATAGCTCACTATCGTAAAGTGAGTGGTGTCATTATTAATAAAGAACTTGGGATAAAATGTTACTTTGGGATTTATTTACACAGAGTACCAAAATAATTTAGGAACCACATCAGTTCAATTCAGTTCAGTTCAGTTCAGTCGCTCAGTCGTGTCCGACTCTTTGCGACCCCATGAATCTCAGCACGCCAGGCCTCCCTGTCCATCACCAGCTCCCGGAGTTCACTCAGACTCACGTCCATCGAGTCCGTGATGCCATCCAGCCATCTCATCCTCTGTCGTCCCCTTCTCCTCCTGCCCCCAATCCCTCCCAGCATCAGGGTCTTTTCCAATGAGTCAACTCTTCCCATGAGGTGGCCAAAGTACTGGAGTTTCAGCTTTAGCATCATTCCTTCCAAAGAAATCCCAGGGCTGATCTCCTTCAGAATGGACTGGTTGGATCTTCTTGCAGTCGAAGGGACTCTGAAGAGTCTTCTCCAACACCACAGTTCAAAAGCATCAATTCTTTGGCGCTCAGCTTTCTTCACAGTCCAACTCTCACATGCATACATGACTACTGGGAAAACCATAGCCTTGACTAAGCAGATCTTAGTCGGCAAAGTAATGTCTCTGCTTTTCAATATGCTGTCTAGGTTGGTCATAACTTTTCTTCCAAGGAGTAAGCGTCTTTTAATTTCATGGCTGCAATCACCATCTGCAGTGATTTTGGAGCCCAAAAAAATAAAGTCTGACACTGTTTCCACTGTTTCCCCATCTATTTCCCATGGAGTGATGGGACCAGATGCCGTGATCTTCGTTTTCTGAATGTTGAGCTTTAAGTCAACTTTTTCACTCTCCTCTTTCACTTTCATCAAGAGGCTAAATTTTTAGCTCCTCTTCACTTTCTGCCATAAGGGTGGTGTCATCTGCATATCTGAGGTTATTGATATTTCTCCCAGCAATCTTGATTCCAGCTTGTGTTTCTTCCAGTCCAGTGTTTCTGATGATGTATTCTGCATATAAGTTAAATAAGCAGGGCATAGTCAAATAATTTCGGAAAAGGCAATGGCACCCCACTCCAGCACTCTTGCCTGGAAAATCCCATGGACGGAGGAGCCTGGTAGGCTGCAGTCCATGAGGTCTCTAAGAGTCAGACACGACTGAGCAACTTCACTTTCACTTTTCACTTTCATGCGTTGGAGAAGGAAATGGCAACCCACTCCGGTGTTCTTGCCTGGAGAATCCCAGGGATGGGGGAGCCTGGTGGGCTGCCGTCTATGGGGTTGCACAGAGTCGGACACAACTGAAGCGACTTAGCAGCAGCAGCAGCGGTCGAATAATTTATTTTTAAGTTAAAGAAAGCAAATAAATGTATTAAAATACATTTGGAAAACAGAACCATTGTGATGTCCCCCTTGGGAACCAAGGTCACCAAACCATCTATAAACCAGCCTGAGTCCTAAGTTCCTAAGGCATTCTCCATGAAGCCACAGGCATGGAAGCGAAAGACAATATAGCAGCAGGTAGTGCCGCAGGAGCCTGAGGCACCTGTCCCTGCAGCTGCCTTGCTGTGTTTTCTAAGCTCAGCTCAGCTCAGTTTCTTATTTACCATTTCCATCTGATAATTGGTTGCTACTGCCCATATCTAAGTGGATGGCTCACTGGCTCAGAGAATGCCTGGTTATGATGGGTCATCCAGTTACGTGATGTCCAATGATCAAACATTCATCCTCTACTGGGGCCATGCAGCAAACCTGCAGTTATTTCTCAAAAGGATAGCTATCTGTAAAAGAAAGCATGAGTTTGCTATATTATCTGCCCGATAATTCTCCTATTAGAGCTTGCCAAAGTCTTCACAGTGCATACCTAGACGCCATAGGCTTTTCAAGAACCATCCAATCATAGAACCTCAGTAAAGAAGCAGCTTTCATTTGCCCTAAGGTAGGACCACAAAAGAGTAAGTCCTGCCGTGCAAAAACAAACTATTGCTGTGGTTCTTACAGATTAGCATGGGGGGAGGGGAGCATTTTCCAGGTCATTAGCTGTATACCAGATGCCAGGCTGTGATTTGCTTTACTGATTTGCTTCAGTAAATATGCCACATCTTAAGCAGAAACTGCAAGCACAGCCAATACTTGATTAAACGTATGCTATTTGATGGTCATTCATAGCAACAGGAGTCTGCAGGTCTACTGAGGCCACAGTGATTTAAATTTAGGCCAAAACCACCCATACACCCTACTTTGACTAATGGACCACAGCAGCATTTTCCTTCCCCTGGATTTAGCATCAATTCAGAACCAATGTGCAGTAATCCTTCAAAAGTCTGAGTGTCTCCTTTTTCTCAGTGTTCATTCACTCTAGTAAAATGCTACAGTTCCCTTTGGAGAAAGCTTTTCAGTACATGAAACATTTTTTTCTGACGTGACTTTCTAGTTCAAAAACATAAGGATTTTTTGTGATAGCATTTATGGTAAATCAAAGAGATGATGAAATATTCATTTTCATCCATTCATTCAGAAAATATTACATTTACCAGACATAGTTAAAGCAGACATAAAGAAGTATCTTTAAGGATCTTGCAATTTAGTAAACAGAAAAAGGAAATCATCTTTTACTTCATATAATTTCACAGTGTGATAAATTGAAGAAAAGGAATAAACAACATGATACAGATATTGGAAGGAGATTGAAGTGGGGAGAGTGGTTGACAAAGGCCAACCTAAAAATGTGAAATTGAAGTTAAAAACTGAGGAAAGCAATGGGACTATCAATGACAAGCCGGGAGGATAACTTTCCATGCAGAAAGAAGGAGTCTGGAGGAGAGCTTGAGATGGGAGGAAACAGCTGAAGAACCTTGAGCCAAAGGAAGGGTAGTGTGAGCAGAGCTTGGAAAGACAAGCTGGAGGCAAGGAGCAAGTTTTTTTAAGTGAGGAATTATTGAAATAGTGAGTTCTACTATACCACAAGATATACATTTTTAAAAACCACAGTCCTGTGCAAAATCCTACAGTAAAAACCACAGGGCATATGTGAAAACACAGGACGAAAGGTGAAATACTCAAAATATCTGTGACGCTTTAAAAAAGGATAAAAACCAAATCAAATATTTTAAACAATGGACTACATAGATACTAAAAAATAAACAACTGTGAAACTTTACCTTTAAAAAGCCCTGAAGTTCGCAGGTCAAACGGGGCATGCGAAGGGCTGCTTTCTTCTGGAATGGCCAAGGGGGTTACATAAAACCCAGGAGAAGCCGCCAGCACCTAAGGGATGCGGGTGAGGCTAGGAACCCTCCGTGAACTGAGGGGGCTGCTGGATGTCGGAGGTGCCGGCCAGGTGCGCCCCGTTCAGCGGGAGCTGTTCCTGCATTCTGCCTGTATTTTTGATACAGAAGCAAATGTGAAACTTACATTATGCTCAAAATTATTCCTTTAGCTAGCTAGTTAGCTTTTATCATGCTAAACGCATGATAGCAGAACTGACTGTATTTTAATTGTAGGGGAAGCTATGGGCAGGTTTTTAAGTAGCAAAGTAGCCTGATGGGATTGTGTTTGAAAAGTTCACCCTGGCAAGTCTGTGGGAAATAGGTACAGATGGGTAGAAATGCTGATTCATGATTTGGGAAAGACGGAGAGAAGGGCAGATTGGAGGGAAGTGGTCTAGTGGGAATGACAAGTCAGCAGATGGACTTTGCTTTCAGTCTCAGAGGGAAGGTCAGATACAACCAGCATCTGGAGAAGATTTATGCAATGACACTACAGGAGTAAGCTAGCAGGGTAGGGGCCCGGGGCCTTTCTCCTCACTGCAAGGATGAATTTGAGATACTATGCAGCTCACTTTTGTTGTTCTGATGGGTTGTTTGAGGTTTCTACATAAGGTCACAGCACCAGGACCAAAAGGAAAAAAGAGATGGAGGGAGGGAAGGGGAAGAGAGAACATTAGAGGGAAGGGGAGAGAAGGGGAGGAGAGGAGACACTGTGATACAGGTCTCTGACCCACAACGCACTGAGCAAACAAAGCTGCAGCAAGGGCGTAACCACACCACAGTTGGCCCTTGAACAACACAAGTTTAAACTGCGCAGGTCCACTTACATTTTTCAGCAATAAATCCTGCAGTACTATGTGATCCGGTTGGCTGAATCTGCCTCCCCGGCTCCTGAGGAGCCAGTTATAAATTATCTTCAGGTTTTTGACTTTGCTGAGGGTCGGTGCCCCTGTCACCTGGTGCTGTTCAAGGGTCAGCTGTATTTGATAAGGATTATCTACATAATGATCTATCATCTACTATCCTTCTTTCCTCTATACACAGTTCTTTAACCCATTATTCAATCTGGGATATTTTATAGGGTTTTTGGTAGAAAGAAAAATAAACACTGTTGTAGACCAAGTCTGGGTGTGTGTATGTGAATACAGATGAATTTTTTTGTATTTTTCTCATACATTTATCTACTCCTAACGTAATAACTTTAGGTATTTAAAGTTTCTAAAAGAATGAATAACCAGTCCCCGCTGGAACCTATCTGATATTTTTTTTTCTCATACCTGAAGTTACAGATTTTAAGGAGCAAGACCATAGAAGTAAAATGCCATTTTCATCACATAAAATTCCTAGAAGAAAATAGAAAAAAAGCTCCTTGACATGGATCTTGGCAAGGATTTTTTGATACAACACCTAAAGCAAAAGTAACAAAATCAAAAATAAACAAGGGACTATATCAAACTAAAAGGCTCCTACATAACGCAACAATCAACAAAATGAAAAGGCACCTGCAGAATGAGAAAAAATGTCTGCAAATCATAAACTGATACGGGGTTAATATCTAAAATATACAAGGAATCATACAACTCCATAGCAAACCATAATCACCATCCTCATCCAATTAAAATCCAGCAAAGGACACAAAGAGACATTTTTCCGAAGACAATATGTAAAAGGCCAACAGGTACATGGAAAGGTGCTCAAAATCACAAATCATTAGGGTAATGCAAATGAAAACCACAATGAGATATTACTTAATACCTATTAGAATGGTCAACATCAGAAGGACAAGAGATAAGAAATGCTGGCAAAGATGTGGAGAAAAGGGAACCATTGTACAGTGTTGGTGGGAATGTAAATTGGTATAGCCACTATGGAAAACTTCCAGTATGGAAGTTCCCCCAAAAAATTAAAAATAGAGCTACTATATGATCCAGAAATTCTACTTCTGGCAATATCTGTAAAGGAAACCAAAGCACTAACTCAAAAGGATATCTTCACAATTATGTACATAGAAACACTATATATATATATACACACACACACACACACATACATATCTCCTGCTATTTGCAACAACATGGGTGGACTTTGAAGGCATAATGCTAAGTGAAATCAGTCAGACAAAGAAAGACATCTGTGATATATGTGGATTCTTAAAAACATAGGAAAACTCAGATTTGTGGTTACCAAAGCCGAGGTGGGGGTGGGGGTGGGGAGGGAGAACTGGATGAAGGTGGCCAAAAGGTACAAACTTTTAAAGGAAAATAACTACTAGGGATGTAATATTCACTAGAACATGACGACCATATCTAACACTGCTATATGTATATATGAAAGCTGTTAAGAGAGTAAATCCTAAGAGCTCTTATCACAAGGAAAAGAACATTTTCTTCTCTTTTCTTGTATCTATACAAGATAGTGGATGTTAACTAAACTTATTGTGGTAGTCATTTCACAACATATATAAGTCTAATCATAATACTATACACCTTAAACTTATACAGTTCTATGTGTCAGTTATACCTCAATAACACTTGGGAAAAAAAGTAAAACAGTCTCTTTGCTGTACTATATCTTTGTCTCTTACCAAATGCTTTGTAGACATGCTCATCCTCCTGGGGTGAATTTAGCCCCAGCTCCTGTGTTAGGGTCCGTGTACTACACAGCTACACACTGCAGCCCACCTCTAGCATTGGACATCTGGATCCAGGTTCTGGTCCTTGAGTTGGCTCATTTCTGCATGACTTACTGGATTTTGTCTGGTAAAATTCTAAGATCTAACACGGGTCACCACTGTTTCTGTAGTCTTAACATAATGTTCTATTATATTCATCAGGTACATATCCCCAACTCTAGCTATTTATTCCTGTCTTAAACAAGATTTATATTCTACACTCAGTTCAGTCAGTTCAGCCCTCTATTCAATTTCTGTGCTTCCTTTTCTTTCTTTCTTATATGACTCATATGCTGAAATATGGTAGCTGGTTTTGATCAACCACACTCTAAGGGAGTAATCAGATTCAAAACCAAGGTCAGAGAGTCAGTTAACTGATGTTATATAAAAACAGATAAAATAGTTGTCTGGGAGAAGTCCTTCCACACTGTCTCACCCCAAGTTACACAGCTTAGCCTTGTGTCTAGAAGATTATTCTGTCACTTTTTCCTATACCACTTGATAAATCACTTTCAATCTTGTACTTGCAAACTTGTACATAGCAAGTATGACATCTTGACATAAAACCACAGTCAGACTTTTTCTGTATGCTGACAAATATGTTCCATACTTTAAAACCCTCTTAAGGGAATAAAAATGAGAGGCAAATGTATATAGAGAATATGTTTTTCAGCATTCTTAATGAATATTGGAAACAATTTAATTGTCCTATATAAATTATGATACAGTCTATAATGGAATACCATGCTGTTATCAAAGAAAACATACAGTCAAAGCATATGGATTGACTGGAAGCAAGTCAAAACGTGAGAAAAATAGTTATGAAACATTTTGTAAACTATGATTCCCATTTTGGTAAAAACTACATGTGCACTCATAGAAATTTTTTTAAAGATATACTCTTTGAACACAATACAAAATATTAATCACAGTCATCACTGAGATGACTAATGACTTTTATGTCTTCTGTCATATCCATATTTTCTAGTATTTCTACTATGAACATGTATAATCATATAACAATAGTTTTAACTCTGAGCTGGAAACCATCAAATTATATTGTTTTCATGTCATCTGTGGGCTGTAAGAGTTCATATTTTTAATTCTAGTTCCATCCTTAATTATAATTTAGTTGTAGTGATCTCAAAATTAAGGACTCACATATGTAGGGAAAAAAGAGACAGGTGAAATATATAACTTATTCTGTAAAACTATTCACATTGGAAAATATGGTAAATGGCTATTTCAGAAGGAGAGTGTTGTATACTAAAATGTTAAGAGTGGGTTGTTCTGGTTGTTATTGAGTGCCCTTTTCTTTGCTTCCCTTTGTTTCTTATTTTTCAAAATATGCTTCCCTTAAAAGGTTTTTAAAAACAGAAGTCAAATGAAAAGTTATTGGTATTGTGTAATATGTCTTTATTCCATGGAATTCTGAAAATGCTCAAACAAACAGAATAACCTGGGACAAGGAGCTTCTCAGCATGCCCTTTTCCTGTGGGGTACTTGACTACATACCATTAACTGACTCAGAGTAAAAGACTTAAGGCAATTCGATTATAAACCACTTGATTGCAGAGACCACATCTCAGACAATTTGTGCCCACTGAGTGCTCCACATACAGTAAGGGCACAGTATTTTCCTTACCTTTTTATTTTGTACTGGGGTATAGACCATTAACAGTGTTGTGATAGTTTCAGGTGAACAGCAAAGAAACTCTGCCATACATACATATGTATTCATTCTCCCCCAAACTCCCCTCCCATCCAGGCTGCCACGTAACATTGGGCTGAGTTCCATGGGCTATATGATAGGTCCTTTCTGGTTATCCATTTTAAATATAGCTGTGTGTACAGGCAACCATAAGTTTGTTCTCTAAGTAGGGCACAGTATTTTTGTTGAAAGAAATAATGAAGCTCTCAAGATCCTACTCAGAAGTTTCAGGAGACTGACAGTCACCTGAATCCACCCTTATCAAAAATCACTTATGTATTCATTCTTTCTCCCTAGTCTTCAACCCATCTCAATTAACCAGAATAGGCATCCAGTCCCCTGTAAGAGACGCAGTTCCTACCCCTACCTCCACTCTGCCAATGTCTCCTGTATATCCAGAGTTGCTCTGTTTCACCCAAGATGATCAGAGAAGGCTCAGACTTCTATCTCCAATATACAATAAGGGGCTGTCTCACTCAGGGGTCTCCTCAAGCTATTGCAAAGGATAAGCCTCTTCTCAAGTTCCAGGCCATGACCTCAACAACCTATTGATATAAATAATTATGTAAGTACCATGATGTCCTGTCCTTCCTCCTACCACAGATATTTTTAGGATCAGGCTATTATAAAACATGCACCTTCTAGACAGACTAATAATACGGCATGCCTACAAAACTATATTTCACAAATACATGTTCAACATGTTTTAATAGTAGCAGGACTAGTTCCAGCAATGAATAATTTTTGTGAAGCTGTCATCTGTTATCTTAATTTCTTCTTTAGAGAACTGCATATGTTAATGGGAATGAGATATAGCAGTCTTCTGAAAATAATACCCATGTTTTAAATAAGGTGATGAACCTTTTTGACATCCTCTGTAACAGGTTAGCTTTCATGACCTCCATGAAAAAGGTGCAGTTGGCATAAAGGAGTAACATCCTGAAATAAAATGGCTAGACGGGAAAGAAGCCAGGCAAGAGGACTGCAGAGAAAGCAAATATTCAATAACACCTATAATTCACATTGGGAGAAGAAAAGATCAGAATTAACATTACAAAAACTTGAGACCATGAGGGAAAGGACAAGTTTGAGATATAGTTTCAAAGCACAGAGAAAAATGATAAAGAAATGAAAACCAAAGTAAATACAGAAAAGAGATCCAACCTAACAGGGATTACATATTATATTTTTCCCTCAGGAAGAGATCAAAACAATCAGAAAACAATAAAACCTATAATTAAACAATCCTCTAAATTTGAAAAGGAGTCTTGCTATCTCAGATTAAAACAGTTCACCTCCTTCCAGGGAAATCATTCGACACAGCCTGGCAAATTTTTTAAATCAAAACAATAAAGAAAAGAAAATCTTATAAACTTTCAGTCTAATGGAAATAAAGGGAGAGGGGGAAGTAACACAGATTGGTCTAATTTTTCTTGGTCTAAATTTGTCTAAATTTTGGTTTAATTGGTCTAAATTTGGTCTAAATTTTGGTCTAATTGGTCTAACTTTTGAAGGGGAAGTAACACAGATCGGTCTAATTTTTCTTGGTCTAAATTGTCTTTTAGATTGGTCTAAATTTGGTCTAAATTTTGGTCTAATTGGTCTAAATTTGGTCTAAATTTTGGTCTAATTGGTCTAAATTTTCTTTTAGATTGGTCTAAAATTTCTTCTACTGTGCTCAAGAGAAAAAAAGAAACATCTACAGCTTTTGAACAATAACACATTTTACAACAAATCAAGTTGTTTTTCATGGGGAAGATAACAAAATGACATTCACAAATGTACAGACTTGAAAAATACTTCACAAATATTCTTGTTCAAAAAACTCATGGATTATATACTGGCCAAGAATAAGACAAGTCAAAATAATTAACACTAATATCAGGAAATCATACATAATAAGATTAATAAATCCTTGCTGTAATTAAATCCCAAATTCAGAAATTTATTTGAATTTTCTGTACTCAAGAGGATTCTGCCCTCTAGGAGTAAGTTTTAATGAGTCTCTTTCTGAGTTCCTCTTTGTTGATTTATTAAAAAAAAATAATGTGTAAGCACCTCCTTTGTGTCAGGCACTGCATTGGGCCCTTAGACTATAGCAGTATATCAGATAATTGTAATTACTTCCCTTAAAAAACTTGCAGTCTAGTGTTTCACTTCTGTTCCTTTCTCAGTAGAAAAGATCATTCTTGGGTCATATTCTTCATACTACATTAGGCAAGAATCTCTTCTCATATCTACTGTCCACTTAAAATAACAAAGTTATTATGTTCCAGCAACTTTAGTTAAATTCCTCTGTGCTGCCAGAGTTATTATATGAAAGACTCTTTGCTTCCCCTTAACAAAAGCAGAAATGCACAGGACAAAATAAGTCATTTTCATTGCTAAGAAACTCAGATAATGACTTTCTCCCTCTTTAAACATCACATTAATGAACACAGTCATTTGAATTTTTTAACTAGAAAAGATGCAGATATTATTTGTCACCAAGCATGTTTTCATATAGCCTTATATACAAGAGTCAGGGCTGTTTCTGTGTTGACTATGTCTTAAAATTAACCCTTACAGCAAGTAAGTACATGAAAATATTCAGAGTTCACAGGGGGCCTTAACTGATCTTGACTTCATTACCCTCTCCTTTAGCATCCACTTCCCTTATCAAACAAGAACTTGGTCCCAAGACCTGGAATATTTTTATTCAGTGCTCTTTCTCTCTCCCAAGCTTGCACTGGAGGTGGTACAGATCTAAACAAAAGGAACAGAAATACCAGAATAGTATAGAACAGAGTGTTCCAACACTTACACAAAATTAATTACTCAGAAAAATAAAGGTTATTTTCAAAATCTAATTCAATTTCACAAATCCCTCTTCCTTTTAGAACAATTAGACTGACTGCCCAGATATTTTTTGTGCCCCAAATTCGGGTCTATAAATTATGTCCAACATACCCAACATGAAATATTCTGCTGCCATTAAATAATATTTAATTAAATACTGATATTTATATTAAGTATTATATTTATGCAGAACTGCAACAGGAGACTCATTAGCCAGGTTGTGAGGGAAACTATAACCATCACATTTGATCAGAGAAGCAGATCCACTACAGAATATATATGATTCATATTTGGAGCGGGGGGGATTTATCCCTACACACTTGTGGGAGCTGATTAAACAATCTATGTGTGTCTGGTGCCTAAAGACCACAGAGCCGACAGGCAGGGAAGGTGGAAACAAAGTGCTATCAGAATCTAGGATTTTAACCTACTGACAAGCTCCTAAGTTAGCTTTTTACTGTTCAAGGATTCTGGCAGTAGACATGAGATAATGTCCTCTTGTTACTCACAGTACAGCAAGCAGCATGAACATGAAGTCTGTTTTGGTTCCCCTTTTCTCCAGTCCCATGCAGGGCAATGCAGAAAGTCCCCAATGGATGCTGCACAACAGTGAATTTACATCCCAGCTGAGAAACACTGAATTGAGAAAATTCACCAAAATAAATATCATAAGCAGTAAGCAACTGTTCTCTGTCCCAGATGGAGGTATTATCTCTTCCTCAAGATGGCTTGCTATAAACACAACCCTGAGAAATGTCCAGGCAGGGGCAGACCTGTATTCCTGGCACTCTGAGCGGGAACGTCCACGGATACTCACAGCTTGTGGTGGATTACCTCCCTCAGCACCTGGGAGGCTGGGCTTAAAGCCATATGGATGGACTAGTCCCTGCCTCAGTCCCTTACCATCTCCAGGTCTCCAACTTTGCAGGAGATACAGCTACCCTTCACCATAAAGCTAAACACACACCTAAGCCAGGAGCTGGGGAGTAGGGCGCTGAAGGAGGACAAGTCAGGAGCTGCAGTTGACGCAAGTCCAGGTGCTGTCCCATGCCAACCAGATGAGCCTGTGGATAAATGACAGCATAACACAAGCTGCAACAGTGCCTCACTAAGCTTTAGAGCTTTAAAAAGCAAGATCACTGGCATTCCACTTCTGCCTTCCAAGTCCTATGCAAAATCTCTCTCGTGACCCATGCTAACCTGGAATTACACAGCAAAGGAAATCCTGGAAAACACAATTTCATTTTAGCTAAATGAACCTAATATCCACCACAGGCTGTGGATATATGGTCTTCATATCAACTTCCTTCCAAAGCTGTTAAGCCTTGATGTCCATCTCCAGGCAAAGAGACCCCTATCATTCTTGTTTCCTGAAGGAATGGCTGAAAACCAAGGGACAACAGAGATAATGTTGTAGACATTATCTAGACAACTAGTCACATTATCTCGGGGGCTCCCAAGACCACCCCAGGCTCAGTCATTCTCCAGGAGGACTCTCAGGCCTCAGCATATAACCATATTTACAGCTAAGAGTTATTACGGTGAAAGGGTTCAAAGCAAACTCAGCAACAGAAAAGCCATATGCAGAGAAGTCTGAAAAAATACCAGGCACAAGCTCCCAAGAGTCCCCTCCCCATGGGCCCCACAGGATACTCTTAATCATCCTAACAGTGAGTTGTAACAACATATGTGAAAAGTTGTGTGCTGAGGATGCTCATTAGTGATTACCTGCCTGAACTTTTCCCTGGGGGCTGGTCACATCGCTACACTCTGCCTGGCATGTACCTGAGTTCCAGACTCCCAGAAGGAAAGCAGGGGTTCGGCATGAACCATGCTGTTTGCACAGCACAGACCCAGTAAGCCTCTCTACTGGGGTCCAGCCCCGGTTGGATCCAGGGTATCCAAAGCGTGGATGGCGAGGCAAGAGAGATATATAGATATAAAGAGAGATAAGGAAAGAATTTGCAGTAAAGAGACTAGAGGAGAGAAAAGAGGCTGATATTCCTTGGTTTACGCAGAAAGCCAATAAAGCCTCAGACAAGAGACTGTCTCTGTTCACGTCGGTCGCAGGCGCCCTCTCGAATAGTGGAAGGTACCCCACCTTGGGCACCTTCTTGAGTGGGTCTTAGAAGCAAGCCCAGGCAAGAAAGTGAAGTCAGAGGGCCCCTGCATTCCAGGGAGTTAGCCTGAAAAGAAGATAAAGAAAGAAAGAAAATACGACATGGGGAGGCCAAGCTTGTGCAAGACCCGTAACTTTATTTTCAAAAGGTGCTTATATGCCCTAAGTTTTACATAATGGGAGATGCAGAGTCATGCAGGGGCAGCAGTCCTGACCCTTATCGATACCAGGCTTTCTTTCTGCATACCTTTCCATATACAAAAAGTTTCAGGTAATTTACATTATCTTCTGGCCAGGAGGCCTGTTAAAATTTTATGGCTCTTTTCCTTGATAAATGTTAATCAACCAGAAAACTCATTTTCCCTTGAAGTGTTTTTTTCTTTAATCTGCATCACCCTCAAAGTACTAAATAAAGTTACATCCCTATAGAACAAAGGTGCAGTGGGTTATAATAAAGAAAGTACTTAACTCAAAGATCTAATGTTGCTAATGCCAGGGCTACTACCTTTTTTTTCTATATACCAACTATATCAACAAATAAAAGATATGAAAACTTGGCAGCAAGTATTGGCTCAACAATGAAACCCTTAACCAGTTCTATTCTAATGATTTTTAACTCCTCCAAAGGCTCTACATTCCTAGAATGTTTTAAGCTTCCTGTGCCTCTCATGGTTGGGAGGCTGTAAACAATCATATGCGTAGTTGTAGAAGTCCGGATAAACTTGTCAGGCAGGCTAGAAAGGGGTTTTTGGATTGAAACACTCTTATCATGCCCAGGAGACTTATTAACCAAAGCTCTAAGTTGATTTTCTTCAGAGAAAGGTGGTCGGGGATAGTCCTCGGTTAATGTCAGAGGAGTTGGTGAAAGTCATAAAATAGTAAGACAGACAGACTCTGGTTTTTGGGGTAGATGCTCGAACAGTTCCATGGGATCCCTCGAGTCCTGATCCGCCTTGCCCGTCAGGTCTCTCCGCATGACCTTGTCATGGGTGGGATCTCCCGTGGTGGCTCCTGGCCTGATGGGAATCCTCTCAAAACCTAAGTTCCCAGATGCCAGCTGAAGGCCAACCAGACACGCTGGTTTAGAGCAAAGCAGGAGAGCAGAGGCTGCAGTTATGGGGCTGTAGGCAGCAGTCTATCTATGCAGGCAGACAGTGGGGACCAGGACTGCAAAGATGGTTGCAGGTAAAGAAGAAGAGATTCGAAGTACAGAACATGATTTGGGTTTTACAGAGTTGCCTGCAGGAAGCTACTGAAGGCTTCTGGGCAAGCAGAAACAGGATGAATATGAGACCTCAAAAGTAAACCAGTGTTTTCTTTTTTTTTTTCATCAATGTACCCTAACACACACACACAAGCAGCTTTCATACACTTTTTTTTCTGCTAATTACCACTCCATATGAATTTTTAATACCACAGGTATTCTGCTTATTTGCTTATGTACCTATGTATATGTATCTATGCTTTATACACAAAAAGAGTAAATTCTTTCAGCCCCCAAGAATCAACTTTCACCCTCTTAGGGGTGACATTGCCCCCATTGAAAATAAACAGATTGTAAGATGCATAGAACTGGAGGGTGACTTATCAACAGCTGGGAATACAAAGGATTTCTGTATTCCTTGCAGCAACCCAAGCAAGCGAGGAGGGGGAGAGGCTGGGGCCTAACGGAAGAACACGTGTTGGGTCCAAGCACAGTTTGGCAGCAGATGGAGCCTACGGCAGGATGCGGAGCCAGGAGGACAAGGTTTTCAGAATGTGGCCGTTTCAGGGGCGATGCGGCAGTGGCTTGCAGCTGGATTACCAGGAGCAGGGGAGGCAGAGGAGCATGGTACCAGGGCATCCGAGAGGGCGACGGGGCCCGCCAGCCGTGACGGCCCTGCACGTATGCTGCGCAGGCGGCCGACTCACCAGACCACCAGCAGGAAAGAAACTGACGCGAGACAAAGGTGCTGGGAGGAGCAAGGAGGCGGCAGTGACCTGCTGGGGGCCTGCGGCAGAAGCCATGTCTGGAGGACAGATCTGGAGCCCAGAGGTCAGCAGCAGGACTCCCGCCCAGAGCCCAGCAGGGCACCCTGTGACCACTCTCTGTGAGGCAGACAGGGAGACAGTTTAGTACTGCCTCCTGTATGTCACACTGATCGGCCTGGTAACAGAGACGGAGTCAAGGGAAGGAGCAACGCTGTTGGTGCGTAGGGAAGTAGAAAGAGCAAGGGCATGGGGACTCAGGAGCACGGGCCAAGAGGCTCTCAACAGCAGGGGCACTTAAACGGCATTTCAGGACAGTTTTCTCCCCCAAGGGAAATAAAAATTTGCTTTATTTCGAAACAGTGAGTTCTTTATATTGGAGCACTGGCTACAATTCAATACTGATACAAATATAAATTCCTTAGGAAGTCAACGTATATATATCAGGTGAATTTTCTGAATTTCTTTTAAAGACAGCATTTTTAAACCATAGAAAACTAGAAATAATTTCCATCAACACATGTGTAAAATAAGCCACAGTTCAAATCTAAGCTGAATAACCAAACCATGAAAATTACCTCAAATAATGTTTGCTATTATTTAGAACATCACATGGATTTTCAACAACTTAAAACTGAATATATATTCTCCACATCTAATTTCCCCAGGAAGTAGAGACTTTTTTTTTTTTTTTTTTACTACATTTTATTAGATTCATTAGGTGAAAGTCTGAGCAGTTATGAAACCTGGACTCTAAAAACAAAATTGAGGTGCTAAAAATCTCACAAAAATGAGACTGGGAGGGAAGTCATCAGTACGAGGGAAAAGTCATCAAATGTCTGGGAACTGGAAGATGGGAAGGAGAAGTGGTATCTCACGAATCAAAAATACACAGAAAAGAGGCTGCAGATGATGGGAGACAGTCTTCCCCATCAGTCAGTTCAGTTCAGTTCAGTTGCTCAGTCGTGTCCGACTCTTTGTGACCCCATGAATCACAGCACGCCAGGCCTCCCTGTCCATCACCAACTCCTGGAGTTCACTCAGACTCATGTCCATCGAGTCAGTGATGCCATCCAGCCTTCTCATCCTCTGTCGTCCCCTTCTCCTCCTGCCCCCAATCCCTCCCAGCATCAAAGTCTTTTCCAATGAGTCAACTCTTCACATGAGGTAGCCAAAGTACTGGAGTTTCAGCTTTAGCATCATTCCTTCCAAAGAAATCCCAGGGTTGATCTCCTTCAGAATGGACTGGGTGGATCTCCTTGCAGTCCAAGGGACTCTCAAGAGTCTTCTCCAACACCACAGTTCAAAAGCATCAATTCTTCAGTGCTCAGCTTTCTTCATAGTCCAACTCTCACATGCATACATGACCACAGGAAAAACCATAGCCTTGACTAGACGGACCTTTGTCAGTAAAGTAATGTCTCTGTTTTTGAATATGCTATCTAGGTTGGTCATAACTTTTCTTCCAAGGAGTAAGCGTCTTTTAATTTCATGGCTGCAATCACCATCTGCAGTGATTTTGGAGCCCCATAAAATAAAGTCTGACACTGTTTCCACTGTTTCCCCATCTATTTCCCATGCAGTGATGGGACCAGATGCCATGATCTTCGTTTTCTGAATGTTGAGCTTTAAGCCAACTTTTTCACTCTCCTCTTTCACTTTCATCAAGAGGCTTTTTAGTTCCTCTTCACTTTCTGCCATAAGGGTGGTGTCATCTGCATATCTGAGGTTATTGATATTTCTCCCAGCAATCTTGATTCCCCATGGTACCCCAGAAAAAGCTTTTGACTCACAGGTATCAAGGAGCATGGACATGAGAATGGCAAGTAGGACCTAAAACAGAAGAATTAATTGAAAATCTGTCTTTGAAACAAAGCTCATACACACAAAACACTGGAGCTCAAGAAACCTCTCACCAACTGCCTACCCCATCCCTACCCCCAGCCACAAAAAAAGAAAGGAAGGGATGAAGGGAATGAGGGAAGGAGGATTGGGAAGTGAGGAACGGGAAGAGAGGGGAAAGGAGCGGAGCACAATGGCGCGGAGAGGAGAGTCCTGAAGACTGCAGGGCACGTCTAAGGAGGACCAGGTCAGTGAGTACGGCCCCCTCGGGGGTAAGCCACACACGTGCTGGCGTTTAGAGGTGCCCACTGCGTAGCACGCCTAGAGAGAAATCCCGGGAGGAAAACGGTGGGCAGGGTGCCGTAGACTTGCAACAATATTACCAACACTGAAGAAACAATACAGGCAGACAGCATGAGGATGGGAGATAGAAGTACACCAGGACGGAAATAAAATCTCAGATCACAGCCAGGTTAGAGATTCATCAATACTTTTCACTTTTCTATTTCAAACCGCAGAATCAATAAACTGACAAAAGACTTAATTGGGATCGTTGACCAGGGTGTACATAATGAAAACACCTAATTCTATAAAAGCAGACAATGGCCCTGCCTATATTTCTAAACCATTCAAACAATTTTTACATTCATTCTCTATTAAACAGGTTGCAGACATTCCTTATAATCCACAAACATAAGACATAATTAAACAAACACATTACACACTGAAACTACAAATAAAAAATTAAATAAGGCGGAATATACTTTATCTTCCTTATCCGGAACAGACTTTACTAGATTCCAATGCAATAGATTCTTTTTTTAATATAAATTTATTTATTTTAATTGGAGGTTAATTACTTTACAATATTGTATTGGTTTTGCCATACATCAACATGAACACATGTTCCCCATCATGAACTCCCCTCCCTCCTCCCTCCCCGTACCATATATTCTTTAAGCCTATAACTATTGTTAATATAGCTTTATTTCTATTTCCAGTCTGTAAGATCCTTAAAACAAAATAACATCAGCTTCAGTGCCTATTTCACAATACAAAACAAAAACAACATAAAAAAGACACCATTCGATGCATGATACTGGATGCTTGGGGCTGATGCACTGGGACGACCCAGTGGGATGGTACAGGAAGGGAGGAGGGAGGGGGGTTCAGGATGGGGAACATGTATATACCTGTGGCAGATTCATGTTAATGTATGGCAAAACCAATACAATATTATAAAGTAATTAACCTCCAATTAAAATAAATAAATTTATATTTTTTAAAAAAGACACCATTTGCCAAATAAGTTATTTGTTCCTAGGAGTATCAAAAGTACAAAATATTCACCTTCTTTTCAGGTCTGTCTTGAAAGTATAATTATCTTCCTTGATACACTGAACAGAGAGATTCAACAGCTGCCAGGGGGCATTTCTTTTCCAGAGGCAAGGTCAGGTATTTGGGTGTGAGCAATGTTTCATTTGTCAAGTTGTTCTACATCAGCTTTTCAGCAATTTCACTTAAAAAAAAAAAGTTTGAGTGTTTCTCCTAATCCTTTGCCCCAAATAACACAAATCATTTAAAACACAGTCAGATCCCATTTCTTTATATATATATATATAAAAGTATGTACTAATGAAGAGAAAATCAACCCATTATTTCAAAACCACAGCCAAATTTTCATGGTTAGTCAATGCTGACA
This sequence comes from Budorcas taxicolor, assembly GCF_023091745.1. NCBI lineage: Eukaryota > Metazoa > Chordata > Mammalia > Artiodactyla > Bovidae > Budorcas > Budorcas taxicolor. The sequence continues at coordinate 4,077,299 of NC_068915.1, read as the reverse complement.
GCAAGACTGTGGTGCCTCATGAGAGTTAGGACAGGCTTGCTTACTGACACGTTGCTTGGTTGAAGCTGATGAACTCTATATTAGACAGACTGTGCCACCAACACCTGGGCCTAATGAAAAAAAAATTTTTTTTAATGGGTGCATGTGTCTACAAAGGCTTGTTTTAGGCCAGTGACTGTCCCATCTGTTAAATGTGAGGCATAAACTGTATCAACCAGAAAAACCTGCCTCTAACAACATCAGTATTGTCAGTTCCAAGATACCCAAAGACCAAGAAGTTAATTTAAAGCCAAAATTGGGTCTGTTTAATTTACATATGTGAAAAAGAAAAACAATAACATTGGCTGAGCAAGATAGTGGCTCATACATTTGGCACAGAAGTAAACAAATTCATGGAAACAATATTCAGGAAAAAAGGTTTAGGTAGTCAAGAGTCAATGTCAGTTTAAAATAAAAGCTTCTCAGTGTCCTCTTTGGGGACATTATCTACCAGTCCCCATACAGATCTCTAGATGATTGTTTTTGGACTGAAATATTTCCTAGAAATGTTTTCATCATTATTGCTTTCCTTTCTTTCTATAACTATTGTTAATATAGCTTTATTTGTTTTAAATTTTTTAAACTTACCACAAAGAGATATTTTGATAAAAGCAAAAAAACATTTTGAGACATTGAAAGACACCTCCCTTCCTTTGCCCATTTGGTATCTAGACAGGTTAACTATCAATGAAAATCTAGAAAACTAATTTTACAGGGAAAGGGGTATGCTTCTATTTCTCCAGATGGATCAAACAAACTCACATAGCTTCCTCTTCAGAAGATTTGACCTAAGGGGGGCCCCCAACATTCAAACTAGAGACAAAACAACAAAAACCCCAAGAGAAAGAGAAAGAAATTCCAATACAAGCCATGGCAGCTTTAAAAATTTCCAAAAAACGCCGCACTTGATGTCATCGACCTCATGATTTTCCTACTTGGAGACAGATAAAAACCCTTACTAATCAAGCTGAAAATCTGATTTCTCAACAGGGAATGCCTCGGAATCCTAAAAATATTTTTGTCACTATGTTTGCTTTGCTTGCTTTTGCTTCTCCCTGCTCAGGCTGACTTGATTGATTACACTTATTGGGCTTATATACCTAACCTCCCCTTTTATTGTAGGTTATAGAATGGACAGATATAGGACCAATCATATCCACTAATGACTCAACACATATGTCCCCTCCTTGGAGCTTGGAGGGGCCCTCTCATCCTGAGGAAGAAGGACGACTAATTAACATTCCCCTAGGCTATGAAATCCTTCCTTTATGCATGGGCCAAACAAAATTATGTATTAATGTTAGTTGACAAACATGGGCTTTCATCTTGGCTCCGAAAAAGGAACTTCCACACATTGCTTAGTTTACTGCCCTGTCCTTTTATAAAAACCATATCAATACTACCAAAACTCTAGGAAAAAGACAAAAGTTAAAATATAAGGGGTTTACTTATAAAGACTTTAAATATACTCCTGTTTATTAAGATAAATGTCAAGCTAAATTAGGGAAATTAATGTTTATGGCCATTTACACCATTGTTGATTGGGGACCCCATGGTATATGGGTATCCAACTGCTCAGATGATACTAACAGCACTATGTGTGACTCTGCTACTCAAGTAGCACAGGTTACTAACACTACAATGGAGTATTACCATGACAAAGGACTTCTCGGGGGGGGCTTGATGATGGAATGCCCCCCTCCTCGTCCTCGAATCATCCTCAATAAACAGATTGGGCCGGAACAATGGGACATCTGGAAACTTGCTGTGAGCGCCGAAGAACTTGGGACTTGGACTGGACATTTCACAGGGACCAATAATAGTCATAGAAACTATTTCTTTCATTATAATCAATCATATTTCATACAAGCTTGTGTTCCCCTTCCTTTTGTTCTAGTTATAGGAAGTTTACAATTCAATAAGACTTTACATTCTTTTTTTTTTTTTAATTCGCTCAGTCGTGTCCAACTCTTTGCGACCCCATGGACTGTAGCCTACCAGGTTCCTCTGTCCATGGGATTTTCCAGGCAATAGTCCTGGAGTGGATTGCCATTTCCTTCTCCAGGGGATCTTCCCAACCCAGGGATCGAACCCGGGTCTCCCACATTGTAGACAGACGCTTTACCGTCTGAGCCACCAGGGAAGTCCAATAACTTGTATAAATTGCAAATTATATACTTAACTCTTCTGTTTCCTTAAGAAATGAATCCCTTTTGATTCTTCGATCTCAACATAGTCAGTGGTTACCAATAAATCTCCAGTGGCCCTGGGAAGACGGTCCCATGGCAGGACTTGCTTCCCGGTCACTTACTAAATTGCTCTGGTGATCTAAACGATTCATTGGATGGCTGATTTGGGGCATTTGGGGATTAATAGCTATTTGCACCACTGCTGCCGTCACTGACGTTGCTTTACAAACCTCAATTCAAACACATAATTTTATCCAAAATTGGACTAAAGATGCTCATACTATGTGGGCCACTCAGGCTCAGATAAATGAGGATATTCAAGATGAAATACAGGAATTAAAGACAGCCATCAAATGGGTTGGAGATCAATTAACAGATGTACAAAAAGAGGTGATGCTAAAATGTGATTGGAATTCTACTCAATTTTGTGTTCAGTTCAGTTCAGTTCAGTTGCTCAGTCGTACCTGACTCTTTGCAACCCCATGAATTGCAGCACGCCAGGCCTCACTCCTGTTCAATTCAATAATAGTGCCTACAACTGGGAACAAATCAAATTTCATTTATAAAACATACATGATAATGCCTCTCTGAACGTACAATTATTACAAAAAGAAATCTTTGAAATGTTTTCTAAAAATCTGTCCTCTTCCACTAATTTGAAAACTTTAGCTGAACAACTAGTTGATCAATTATCTGGGCTAGACCCACGCAGATGGTTTCAAAGCATGACTCACAGCATCGGGTCTAAAACTGTAATTTTGGTGATTATCTTGTCAATTATATTTGTCATCTACCATTGCCTTCATGCAAAAATTGTTAAAACTAAACAAACTCAAATGGTCAAAACACTTTTCACAAATACTATAAATAAATAAGGGGGAATTGTCAGGGAATGTTTAACAGGAGGATTCCTATGTGCTGTTTCTCATAAATCCTCTGTTCCTTATTAGTTTCTGTTATCAGAAACCAGTGGAGCAGCACGCTGCTCCCAGGACTGAGGTCATAGTGACAGGGTAACAGGCAGGAAGGCCAGGGGTCTCCAAATGGAGGAAATAGCCTGCACGTGTCAGACATTTTTATCTCCCTTAAGTGGCAGGAGGAGACAAACTAGCGATATTTTTTTCCTTCTCTATACAAATTTAAAAGCAGGTTTCTCTTAAAATTCTGTGTTGCCATGACACCTGTCTCACCTGAAGTTAACCAATGCCTTTTTTTAATGGAAATATTTATCTTAAGCTATGCTAATGTACTATGCATTTACCCCGAACTCTGTCTTCAAGTTGGTTCTGCCTTTTGGGCTCAGAACCTACTTGATAAACCAGTATGTTATACTCTGATATTGTTCCTCTAATCTATGTAAATGACACTATTTGTATGGTGATCTGCCCTTCTTCAAGATTCAAGTTAATCCTTTTATGGCCCAAGATGAACCATTTGGAGCCAAGATTATCCCAAAATACATCTTATGGGTGAGGGGCCTGGTGCCATTCTAAGTTTTGAGACATTCCTTTCTTTCATTAACAGACTGCTGGTGACTATATAACATCCAGCTGAAAACTAGCAGGGGGGTACTCTTTCTGCCCCCTTCTGATGCCTATGTCAGAAGCTTTCTCTAAGTCCTTTATACTTTAATAAAACTTTGTTACACAAAAGCTCTGAGTGATCAAGCCTCGTCTCTGGCCTGATTGAATTCTTCTCCTCTGGGGGCCAAGAATCCCGGCGTCGTGATTCAACAACAACCTTTCAATAGGATGAGACAGGCTTGAATCTTCTTCAGTAAACATTCTCCTTACAACAAAACTGCTTAGTCTCGATCCTCTTTCTTGAGATATGGATTGTCTCCTGAACTTGTGACCATTATTAATCTCTTGTCCCCTTGGTAACTGTTGTTGTATGTTTGGTTTTCTGATCTTTATCACTGTCAAAAGAAATTTCTTGCACAACAGCCTATATAAACTCACAGAAAGATCACTAAAGCACCTTTGCTCCATCAGAGCATGGGTCCCCGTGTCTTTCTTTCTTTCTTCCTCTCTCTCTCTCTCTCTCCATCCCTGCGGCTCTCTCTTTCACTTTCTTATCTTTGACTCCAGACCACCAGGTTCCGGTCCATTGGTCCATTAAAGGACCCCAACATCATCTCTTTAAGAATTTCTATTTGTTGTGATCCACACAGTCAAAGGCTTTAGCATAGTCAATGAAGCAGAAGTAGAATGCATATACATATCTTTTCCAGATGTTCAAGCTGGTTTTAGAAAAGGCAGAGGAACCAGATTAAATTGTCAATATCTACTGGATTATCAAAAAAGCAAGAGAGTTCCAGAAGAACATCTATTTCTGCTTTATTGACTATGCCAAAGCCTTTGACTGTGTGGATCACAACTGTGGAAAATTCTTCAAGAGATGGGAATACTAGACCACCAGACCTGCCTCTTGAGAAACCTGTATGCAGGTCAGGAAGCAACAGTTAGAACTGGACATGGAACAACAAACTGGTTCCAAATCGGGAAAGGAGTACGTCAAGGCTGTATATTGTCACCATGCTTATTTAACTTCTATGCAGAGTACATCATGAGAAATATCAGGCTGGATGAAGCACATGCTAGAATCAAGACTGATGGGAGAAATATCAATAACCTCAGGTATGCAGATGACACCATGCTTATGGCAGAAAGTGAAGAAGAACTAAAGAGCCTCTTGATAAAAATGAAAGAGGAGAGTGAAAAAGTTGGTTTAAAGCTCAACATTCAGTAAACGAAGATCATGGCATCTGGTCCCATCACTTCATTGCAAATAGAGGAAATAGAGGAAACAGTGGCTGACTTTAGTTTCAGGGGCTCCAAAATCTCTGCAGATGGTGACTGCAGCCATGAAATTAAGATGCTTACTCTTTGGAAGGAAAGTTATGACCCAACAAAGGTCCATCCAGTCAAGGCTATGGTTTTTCCAATAGTCATGTATCGATGTGAGAGTTGGACTATAAAGAAAGCTGAGTGCTGAAGAATTGATGCTTTTGAACTGTGGTGTTGGAGAAGACTCTTGAGAGTCCCTTGGACTGCAAGGAGATCCAACCAGTCCATCCTAAAGGAGATCAGTCCTGGGTGTTCATTGGAGGGACTGATGTTGAAGCTGGAACTCCAATACTTTGGCCACCTGATGCAAAGAGCTGACTCATGCTGAGAAAGATTGAGGGCAGGAGGAGAAGGGGACGACAGAGGATGAGTTGGTTGGATGGCATCACTGACTCAATGGACATGAGTTTGGGTAAACTCCAGGAATTGGTGATGGACAGGAAGGCCTGGCGTGCTTCAGTCCATAGGGTTGCAAAGAGTCAGACACGACTGAGTGACTGAACTAATCCATGTCTCAGATATATATAGAAAGATATATATCCACATATGTGTATTTGACAAGTCACTCAGTCATGTCCGACTCTTTGCGACCCTATGGACTATAGCCTACCAGGCTCCTCTGTCCATGGGATTTTCCAGGCAAGAGTACCGGAGTGGGCTGCCATTTCCTATATGTGTGTATGTATATATAAATGTGTGTGTGTGGGGGGGGGGGGGGGGGCGCTGCCATTTCCTATATGTGTGTATGTATATATAAATGTGTGTGTGTATATGTGTGTGTGTGTGTGTGTGTGTGTGTGTGTATCAGAAATATGGATAAAGTTTCCTAGAAAATTTTAAATGAAAAATGATTCAAATGTTTAAGGCTTTTGATACCCACCCCACTGGGGCATGGAATGGGCTGGGAAGTGAAAGGATAAGCGCTTCTTCCTTATAGTTAGTTCCACCCTTTTTGACTTTTTTAATTGTTCCATTTATTGTTTTGTTAAAAAACAAAGAAATTTTTCTTTAGTAAGTTAATAAGCTAGTTAGTTCCAGAAATAAGGAAGCAGCAGGAATGGAAAGGAGGGGGCAGATGTGATAAACATACTGAAGGAAGTAGTATTTGGACTTGATAATTAGTTTAACATGAAACACAAAGAAAGAGAGGATATAAAAATATTTCCAAAATTCTGAGACTGAATAATCAGGAGAATTTTAGAGCCACTGTCACAAATAGGGAATTTGGGAGGGCAAACTTGTCTGTGGGACGTGGTGAATACAGATGCAGATATTTGTCTATAAAAGGCAACGTTTTAAAAAGGTGAATTTAAATTTTTAAAATCTTTCTCCATTTCAAGTATCAAAACCCAGAAGACAAATTCATTCCGTAGAAGGTGCAGCTTTTCTCTATATGCACCTCCGGCTATATCTTCAAACGTTGTCAGGTTGAAAAATGAAGAGAAATACATATCATCCATAGAAAATATTCAAAGACTGTAGGAAAAGGTGACAGTCCTCCATGCTCCATTGCAGGGTTGGGAGCAGGAGAGAAGGTGAGACTAAATTAACTACCAAACATCCTGGAAGAAAAACAAATCAGTGCTTCAGAAAACAACACTGACTTGCCTAAACCAGGGAAAACAAGATGATTGTAAGCCACCAAGCTACAGATGAGTAACCTAGAAGGGAATTAAATTTTAAATTCACTTTTTGTCCGAGGGTTGAGGTGAGGAAGATGTGTAGGAGTATCTTCTGTTGCTGAAAAATGAACAAGCTCATTTTATGTGGAAGTGCAGTTTGTAAATGTATGCCAACAGCACCACCTACTGTACACAAGATAGACTGTCACAGACCCGGTCTGACATTCCTCAAAGTGTGCATGTGTACACACAAACACACACACACACATTCGAGGGGGAAAAATATCCACAGAGGTTTTGATCTGAAGTATACATTCAAAATCCAGTAATAAAATATGTTTCTCCCGTCTATGTTAGCTAAATTAGCTAAGGGTATCTGTGATTTGGAAGTTTCACTTATACTTGGGATATAGAATATCATTCCTACCCTAACAAAGAGAAAATACTGTGTGTACCACAAAGTATTTTTTGGAAACCATCTGTGGTTGGCAGAAAAATGTCCCCACTCCCAGCAAAAAAAAAGTCAATGTCTTAATTCCTGGAATCTGTGAATACACGATCTCATGTGGCAAAAACATCTTTGCAGATGTGACTTTGAAATGGAAAGAGAGCCTAGACTACCCAGCTGAGCCCAGTATAAAAGCAACAGAGGTCCTTAAAAAGGGGCTAGGGAGAGTCAGAGACAGAGAAGGAGATGAGAGGTCAGGAAGCAGAAACTGGAGTGAACTGATTGCTGTTTTGAAGACAGAGGAAGGCCCCAACGTGGAGGAATCCAGGTATCCTCTAGAAGCTGGAATAGACAGGATGGATTCTCCCCAGAGCCTCCAGGACACAGTCCTGCCTGCCAACACCTTGATTTTAGCCCAGTGAGAATGATTTTGAACTCTAACCTCTCAAACTCTTAAGATAGTAATTTGTGTTATTTTAAGCCACTAACTTCATGATTATAAAGAAAGCTGAGTGCCAAAGAATTGATGCTTTTGAACTGTGCTGTTGAAGACTCTTGAGAGTTCCTTGGACTGCAAGGAGATCCAACCAGTCCATCCTAAAGGAAATCAGTCTTGAATATTCATTGGAAGGACTGATGCTGAAGCTGAAACTCCAATACTTTGGCCACCTGATGTGAAGAACTGATTCATTGGAAAAGACCCTGATCCTGGGAAAGATTGAAGGCGGGAACAGAAGGGATGACAGAGGATGAGATGGTTGGATGGCATCACCAACTCAATGGACATGAGTTTGGGTAAACTCTGGGAGTTGGCGATGGACAGGGAGGCCTGGCGTGCTACGGTTCATGGGGTCACAAACAGTCGGACACGACTGAGTGAGTGAACAACTTCATGCTATCTGATGTCTATATCAGGGTGTGAGAACACGGGGCGTTGGCCCCAGAGAGCTGGGGTGCATATCCAAGGGGTGATCTCAGTGAGCCCAGACTCCTGCAACTTCCTGTACAGAGAAAAGAGCTAAATTCTTTGAGGTATTTGGTTTCCTTTAACAATGATCCTTTGACATTCAGACTACCTGCCTGTTGTTGCTAGACTTCTGTATAAGCTGGCTCCCCGCCAGCTGCCTCCTGGAACAGTTCTCTCAGGGTTCCCTGAGATGCTATGGACCAGGCTTGAGGTCCTAAAAATTCCTGCCAAAGAAAACGTAACTCTCAACTTTCAGGTTGTGCGTATTTTTTCAAGTTGACAATAGACATTTTAATTTGTAGTTTAAAACTACCCTTCTCCCCAAAATAGAAAGCTCATGACAGGCTTCAATGGCAAACCCACCAAACACCAAGCATAAAAGGAAACAGGAAATTTTTCATACCAGCTCTACATAAACCCACACAAGATAGATTAGAAATACTTCTCAATTCATTTTATGAGGGCAGGCTTACTGTGATATCAAAACTAGACAAAAATGTATTTCAAGAAAACAACAGGCCTGTATCCCACATGAACACAGAAAAATCTTCAAACAAGTATTAGAAAAAAAAATCCAGCAATACATAAAAATGATAAAGCATTGTTGACAAAGTGCAGTTCCATCCTGGGAATGCAAGATTGTTCAAGAATTGAAAACTGTTGACAAAAAGCTGGTGCTCGCCAGTGGCGTTTGCCATCTACCTCTGTGGGGACTGAGTCCTCTGCGTGCAGCTGTCAACCTTTGACACGCCTGAAAAGAGTTCAGGGTGGACAACAGGAATGAGGCACTCTGCGCTCCAGGAGAACTGGTGAAACAGTTATTTTCAGGAACTGATTTTACGAGCCCAATGCTTGCATCTCTTAATATCCAATAAAAGTACTAAATCCCTTCATGGTGACATCAGCTCTTCATCACTAGCAGAAAACCTTTTGTACGATAAATGCTTGACTGCATTAACTCTCCCTTCACTGGAATCACATAAACTGACCTTCCCCCACACCCCACCTCTTTGGAGCAGTCTCTCAGAACCATCGAGGTGCTGTCTCCAGGGTGGCAGTCCTCATTTTGCTCCAAATAAAACTTAACTCACATCTCTCATGCTGTGTATCTTTTTTAAGTCAACAAAATCAGTTGATGTAATTCACCTTATCAACAGAAAAAGAAGAAAAACCAAGAGTCTGATTCAAAATGGTGACATAGAAGGATCTTGAATTTAATCTTCTCTAATGGACACTAAATCTACAGCTAAGAAGGCAAAATTTTCCTCTGTGGGGGATGAAAAAGATAAAAACCTCCTAGCTAAGTGACTCCTATGCATCAGACAAATGAGGAAAAACCTACAATGAAGCTGGGAGGTGAGACTGAGACACAGTCTCACCATAAACCTCACCCGAGCACACTCACTCCACCTTGCCCCAGACTGCCAGGATCTCCCAGGATTGCTTGCACACTTGGTCTGGCTCAGCAGTCACAGAAGCTGCTGCTCACGAGACACCTCCTGGTTGCCTGGCTCTGGTGGCCACTGGGGCTTGCACGCAAATGTCCCACAGGAATGTTACAATCAGTCATCCTTGGCCTGTTCCCCCTGCTCAGAGACAGCAGCTTGAAAGAAGTAAAACTGTCATTATTTACAGATGACATGATACTAAAAAGAAAACCCTAAAGACACTACCAAAAACTACTAGAATAAACGAATTCAGTAAAGTTACAGGATAAAGAAAATAAATACAAAACCCCCCTGCTTTCTGTACAATATAACAAACTATCAGAAATTAAGAAAACAATCCCATTTACTACAGCATCAAAAAAAAAAAAAATATTTAGGGATAAACTTAACCAAGGAGGTGAAAATTCTAAGAAACTGATGAAAGAAGTTCAAGACATAAATAAATGGAAGGATATATATTCCATACTTATGGATTGAATAATAGTTAAAATGGAAAGATATATACTCCATACTTATAGATTGAATAATACTGTTAAAACGGAAAGATATATATTCCATACTTATAGACTGAATAATTAATACTGTTAAAATGGAAAGATATATATTCCATACTTATGGCTTAAATAATTAAAAGTCCATGTGACCCAAAGCAATCTACAGATTCAATGCAATCCCTATCAAAATCTCAATAGCATTTTTCACAGAAATAGAACAAACAATCCTAAAATTTTTATGTAATCACAGCCTCCAAATGGCCAGAGCAAATAGCTTTTTTCACAGAAATAGAACAAACAATCCTAAAATTTTTATGTAATCACAGACTCCAAATGGCCAGAGCAATCTTGAGAAAGAAGCACAAAGTTGGAGACAACATGCTTCCTTATTTTCAACTATATTATACAGCTATGGTACCAAAACAATAAGGCACTTGCTTAAAAGGGCTTCCCTAGTGGCTCAGATGGTAAAGAATCTGCCTGCAACACAGGAGACCTGAGTTCAATCCCTGGGTTAGGAAGATCCCCTGGAGAAGGGAATGGCAGCCCATTCCAGTATTCTGGCCTGGAGAATTCCAAAGACAGAGGAGCCTGATGTATAGTCCATGGGGTCACAAAGAGTTGGACACGACTGAGTGACTAACACCAACTATTGGCATAAAAATAGACATATAGTTTATACAGATCAACACAGCAGACTAGAAAGCCCGGAGATAAACCCAGGGATATATGGTCAATTAACGTTCGACAAAGGAGCCAAGGATATATAATAGGAAAAGACTATTCTCCAGGATAGTGTTGGGAGAACTGGATGCCACATGTGAAAGAGTAGAACTGGGCCTACACCATATATAGGACTTAACTGAGAACGGATTAAAGCCATGAATGCGAGACCTGAAACCACAATTCTCAGAAGAAAAACATGGATGGCCACCTCCTTGACATCCGTCTTCCTGGTGATTTTCTGGACAACAAAAGCAAATGTAAACATGTGGGGTTACAACAGTTGAAGAGCTTCTGCACAGCAAAGGAAACCATCAACAAAATTAAGAGGCAACCTACAAATGGGAGAAAATATTTGCAAATCCTATGCCTGATAAGGGGCTAATATCCAAAATATTGGAGGGTAATATCCAAAATATATGAAGAGCTCAAATAATAGTAACAACAAAAAACAATCTGATTTTAAAATGGACAGAGGATCTGAATAAACATTTTTCTACTTAAAATGTACAGATGGACAAGATATACATAGTGTGGGGCATCTCCGCAGGCTCACGAGTCATCTTCGCCTCCACAGAGCAGCAGGAGGGCTGTCCCCAGACGTGTCCCCCTGAAACCCAAATGCACTCCATTAACCTTCATGACTCATAGAAGCCAGAGAAAAGAAAACATTAAGACAGATCTGGTAACATGTTTTATTCATATGACTTTTCTCCGAGTGACTTTCACATCAGGAATGTTTGGGTTTTGTTTTTTAGTTTAAGTTTTTAAATCAAATTTTCCAATAAGCAACTAGTGTTAGCACTGCTTTAACTGATGCCCACGTAAACGTGCTACCAATAAATGAGAATGCTTAACGGCTTATTAGATGCTATGTATGTGCTTAGTGGGTAACTTGTGTCTGACTCTGCAACCCCATGGACTGTAGCCCTCCAGGCTCCTCTGAGAGTCCAGGGGATTCTCCAGGCAAGAATACTGGAGTGGGTAGCCACTGCATTTCCCAGGGGATCTTCCCCACTCCAACATCTCTTACGTCTCCCAAATCAGCAGGCGGGTGCTTTACCATCTGAGTTACCAGCGAAGTCCCCCACTTCAACTCCTCCCTCATCCCCTACTGCCCAGGAAATTCATTCTGCAGTGTTGTATTTCATGCTTTTCAACCAAAAGTCAACTTTTAATAACTTTCGACAATTCAGTGGTCAACTGATAACACGGTCAACTGATTAGCCTGAAACAAATACATCCTTGTTCAATATGTAAATCAAATAAGTTTTCTAGACATACACCCACGAGAAATTCAGGAAGATGGAAATGTTTATTATTCACTAATCTTTTGATTGCAACCACTACAATTTTTTTGGTTTAACTTGGTAGCAAACTTGATTAATAACACTTCCAGGAGTTCACAATTTCAAGGCTAAGGCTCTGACTAAGGTAATATGGTTATCAATTTAATATAAATGAAGCTTTTAAAAAAGGGTGAAAGCAGTCTGCCTCTTACAGGAAACTATAAATGATCCAGACTTTAGTCCTAGTAACATAAGCACACTTTAGTGCTACAACGGTTAAAGAGAAAGATCTTAACTGAAGATCAGAAAGGAGCACCGCTACATTCTTTTACATTTATGTTTTGGCCACAGCATGCTAGCGTGAGTAAGGCAGTGTGCTCAGCACTGGCGTGTAGAGTGTGGTGAGCTGCGCTGCAGGAAGGCAGTGGTGCCGGGCGGACACGGCGTGGGGCGGCTCCCCAGGCTCCCGTCAGTCATCTTCGCCTCCACAGAGCAGCAGGAGGGTTTTCTTATAGTCCCCAGACGTGTCTCCCTGAAACCCAAATGCATTCCGTTAACCTTCATGACTCACAGAAGCCACAGAAAAGAAAACATTAAGACAGATCTGGTAACATGTATTATTCATAGGACTTTTCTCCGAGTGATTTCACATCAGGGATGTTTTAGAGAGTATCCTACTGATGAGACTGATGTTTACCTTTTAATTTTACCCCTTAAAAGCTCAGTCCTGTCTAAGACAGTGAAGTGTGTTCTCCCCTCCAGTAACACAGAGAACAGGGAAGCTTTTATAACCATGTTCAACTCAAGCTTTCTGAACAAACTTAAGTCTCTGTCACACAGTATATGTCTGGCCATGGGGGGTTGTGGGCCACACTGGACTGCCTGGCTATATGGCTTTGCCTCAGACAGGAAAGCAAGGTACATTTTGCCTCTGCTTGTCCCATGCACAGATATGTGTGATCAGTTATGTTTCAAGCTCTGAGTCACTGGGAGGACTCTGTAGTGCCCATCAGCCGAGCCACATCTCACACACACACACAAGGAAAAAGCTTGCTCAACTGAAACGCTGCTTTGCACACAACTCAGGCAATGGCACCCCACTCCAGTACCCTCGCCTGGAGAATCCCAGGGACAGAGGAGCCTAATGGGCTGCCATCTATGGGGTCGCATAGAGTTGGACACGACTGAAGCGACTTAGCAGCAGCAGCAGATTCCCCTTTATCAAATAGAAAGATAGAGACAGGAAGGAAGGAGGGAAGGAATAAAGAGGGGGAAGGAGGAAGGGAAAAGAAAGAAAAACTCAGAAGGCTTAAGTCAAATTTAATCACAAACCAGTGTCCCTTGCTTTTAAAAGAACAAAAATGATAGCAATACTTAAGCTCTTTACTGCTGCTGCTAAGTCACTTCAGTCGTGTCCAACTCTGTGCGACCCCATAGACGGCAGCCCACCAGGCTCCCCCATCCCTGGGATTCTCCAGGCAAGGACACTGGAGCGGGTTGCCATTTCCTTCCTCAATGCATGAAATTTACTTATACCTCATATGACCTGTTTGGTTCTTTGCTGAACTGTGAACTAGTACTAGAAATCAGGTGATAACAGGCAAGAAAGAAAAGACTGATGCATTCATAAAAGACAGGAGAAACTGATAAAGACAGCTGGAACTGATAAAAGGCAGAAAGAACAAACATCACTGTGGACAAGACTGGTTTCAGTGAGTCATCTGTCACCACTACTAAATAATGCTCCTCAGCTCACCTGGAGCCTCAGCCTCACCAAGAGCCAACCCTGCACCCGGGAGCCAGCACCTGCACTTCAGGAGACACTATGCCAAATTCTGTACCTCAGAGCTCTATTCACACAACTAGAATTTTAAAGTTGACAGAAGAATCGGGTTCTCCCATGCATGTCTTCCATGCTATTTATTGTCTTGCTGAGGATTTCCAAACATAATTTAAAGAAAGGTTTTACTACCTTAATCATGGAATAAAGAGAGGTGCCAAAATTCTTCCTAAACTCCTTCCTAATGTTATACAGATCAATCTCACTTCTGGAAACCACAACTCTGATGAGGGTATGATCATCTGTTCCAGCTCCCTTTGAAAAAGAAAGAGAGAAACACACATTGTTTAAAAAAATGTCAATTATAGCATCAAACTCTCCTGAGTTGGGCGAGTCAATAAAGTAAAACAATTAGTAGAATTTAACCACCTGTTTTAAGGAGGGGGGCAAAAAAAACCTCAAGGTCTATTCTCTAAAACATATTAGAGAGATAATTTAGAAGATTCAAGGCATGCACTTACCTTCATAGCATAGTAGAGGGTTTCTGCAAGGTAGGCAGGTATACTGCGAATGGATTTCACTAAGAAAATAAATAAATATAATGGTCACATGCTATTTTAATGTGAAAAGGACTAAGTAATTAAAATCAAAGGTGCCTCATGCCTATGGCTCTTCTTAAACACAAGTATGAAAGTAACACAGGTGAAAGAGCTGCTCATTCACAAGCTGCTCTGATTTCCTTGCTACAGAGCATCTCCACAGACAGTGGCTTGAGTTCTCCTCGGAGTTCTGAAGTCCACACAGAAAGGCGTGCGGCACAGGGGCTGCTGCACGGTTTTCACCCCCTTTCTGCTATGACCACCTTTCTGCCGAAGTTTTGGCAGCCTGCACTGTTAAGCCATAACCTTCTTCATCCCCGTGAATTATACAAATCTCCCAGGAGTTTTCACTTCAATATATTCAAGCAAACCATGCACACCATTACCCTATGTACTCCGGCAAACCTCAGACCAGCTGCCTGGAATCTTAATCTAGGTATTCCCTCTGTGTTCTATAACATCCAGGATTCACACAGGGCAGTATGAGACTTGCCCGTTTTGGTAGAAACACCCAAAGAGAAGAGCACCTTCGCTGAACATGTACCCATCTACTGTATGTTAGGGCTCCTCAGAACCAAGTCCACTAGTTTCAGAAACTATCACACAAAAGTTCCTTAATATTCAAAAACAGGGGATTCCCCGGTGGCCCAGTGGTTAAAGACCCCATGCTCTCACTGCCAAAGGCTTGGGCTCAGTCCCTGGTTGGGGAACTAAGATCCCACAAGCTGCATGGTATGGCCAAAAAAAAAAAACAGGAACACTTAATACACAAAAATAACAAATCACTGATGGGAGGCTGTATTTTCTCTTTTCCAATGCTGAAGAAAAACAGCCACTGGTAACTAAAACTGTCATAACTTTTCTGTGCATTCTATTTTGAACAGACCATCTAAAAGATTTCTATTAAAATTCATTAACTACAGACTGAAATGAAAGGCTACTGTTACTGCTGGTTCGTGCACACATTGAGCTTATTTTCCAGAAGACAGCACAAAAACTTCAGCTCAACACCATATACTTGGAACAAACAGCAGACAGGGGTTCACTCCAAACCCGTATGAAAACTGGGACTACAGCAAACTCACAAACTAGATATTCCCTGGATCTGGAGAGTATGTAATAATGCTACAGTAAAATGCACAAACTCGGCCTCCAATTTTCCACGCTATTGTGAATATTTAGCTAAAATAAAATTCTAAACTATTTACTCAGGTTAATAACCACTACCACATTTTCCATTATAGCAAAGATACTTTTTCTAAATCAGACCCCAACTTCTCAGTGTGCTTCGAAACTGTGACAATGGTATTCTAAAGAAAAAACTCAACAGGTATCAGAAACAACATTTACAAGAAAAATGTTTACCTCTTGAGATAATAATACCCATACTTCAAGTTCACAATGAAATAGTAATATTTTTAATGGCACTTTAAAGTGATTTCTAAAAAAAAATTATCTTAGTGTTTCCATAAGATAAAATGAAATAACCAGATATTTCACTTTTTTGCAACATCAAAGCAGATTCTGAATTGGAAATCTAGGAGTTTGCTTCACCCATATGTCATGACTAAGCTCTCTTTTTATATAAATTGATGGTTATTTTTTACATATAGCTTCAACTGAATAAAATACTTTAGCTCTTAACACCATGAATATTATACACATTATAAAATTACTTACCAACAGCAAGGAGAAGCTGTTCCAAATTGCCAGAAGTCTCCCGGTCAATGGTTTCTTCTATTTGAAACCCGGATATAGTCATGTATTTGTCAAACACTAGAAAACATGAAGACAATTTCTTAATCACATAGGAACCACTCTTTCCAGAAAGAAGACATTTACTCTAACCAGGTACTGTCCGACCAAACACAAATTTCCCCTTTATCCTTGCTGACAAACCTTGATTTTGCTCAGTCTCAATGTGCCAAGCTCAAAACAACAGATTATAAATGTTCTTTGTTCACTCATTTCCCACTAGTTATACCCAATAAGACCCAAAGGTAAATTTGCTGGAGAGGATTCTGAAAAATCTTTCTCTTTCCTTATTAACTAAAAGTAATGAATGAATAGGATTAGTTCACCCTTGTCTTCTTGCTGTGAAAACGTTTGGAGCAACATCAGCCGTCTTGTGACAATGAGGTACGGAGATGAGAAAGAGAACCAGAGCAGAGAACAGCTGAACAGCAAGCAGAAACAGCCTGGGTCCTGCCAAACCAGCCAAGCAACGCCCGACAGAGAGCCCCACCCTAACGCCACTCTCAGCAGGGCTCCCTGCTACTCGCAACTGAACTCTACCGCCCACTAGAGGGACCGATGAAAATCCAGAGCAGAGCTCTGAGGCACCGCCTACAGCTCGGTGATGTGTGACTATGAGTAACAGTCTAGTGGCCTATCTCCCTCGTTACCCTGACAGCAAAGAGCAGAATAAGGGTCTCAAGTTTTGTAAAACCTACAATGGCAGCAAAGAGAATTATGAGATTTCCCAAGGTCACCAAAGAAAGAAAAAACCAAGCCAGATTCATTCAGGAAAAGCCTGTTATGCATCAGGTATTTTGGCATACTGGCTCTTTACTTTCAAAATTAATCAAAGTACCTGTGTCATACACATTTTTCTCACTCACCTCTTCTCAAGTGAGATACACTTCGTGTTCCAAAGATGGTAATAAACTTTTCTTCATCTGTTCCCCATTTAAGTTCTCCAGCCTGAAACAAAGCCTATTAAAAAAAATCAACTTCAATGAATAAATTGTTCTCCCATCTCATTTCCAGGTTCTTAATCACACATGTGCTGTATTCCCTGAATATTAATTTGCCTGACTCCTATTTATATTTCAATTCTAATATTTCCTACTCTGAAACTCAGTTCACTAAGTTTGGAGCCACCTCAAAGCTCACCACTGAACTCTGCTGCAGCAAATTAATGGCACAAAACAACAAAGCCAGACAACAGTGCTAGGATAAATGTACCCACAGTGTCTACCATGACCAGCAATCCACAAGAGCAAAGACATGTGTGGCAGAGAGCTCTGACTGCCTCACTGCTCAGACACCACCCACTTATAGACCAGAAAGCGGTCTGTGATGTGTGTTATGCTTGCTCAGTAGTTGCTTGATGCTGCTGCTAAGTCTGCTAAGTCTCTTCAGTCATGTCCAACTCTCTGCGACCCCATAGACTGCAGCCCACCAGGCTCCCCCACCCCTGAGATTCTCCAGGGAAGAATACTGGAATGGGTTGCTCAATAATATATGATAAAACTCCACAGTCTCTTTCAGTTCAGTTCAGTTCAGTCGCTCAGTCATGTCCGACTCTTTGCAACTCCATGAGTCGCAGCATGCCAGGCCTCCCTGTCCATCACCAACTCCCAGAGTTCACCCAAACTCTCATCCATCGAGTCGGTGATGCCATCCAGCCATCTCATCCTCTATCGTCCCCTTCTCCTCCTGCCCCCAATCCCTCCCAGCATCAGAGTCTTTTCCAATGAGTCAACTCTTCACATGAGGTGGCCAAAGTACTGGAGTTTCAGCTTTAGCATCATTCCTTCCAAAGAACACCCAGGGTTGATCTCCTTCAGAATGGACTGGTTGGATCTCCTTGCAGTCCAAGGGACTCTCAAGAGTCTTCTCCAACACCACAGTTCAAAAGCATCAATTCTTCGGCGCTCAGCTTTCTTCCCAGTCCAACTCTCACATCCATACATGACCGCAGGAAAAACCATAGCCTTGACTAGACGGACCTTAGTCGGCAAAGTAATGTCTCTGCTTTTGATTATGGTGTCTAGGTTGCTCATAACTTTTCTTCCAAGGAGTAAGCGTCTTTTAATTTCATGGCTGCAGTCACCATCTGCAGTGATTTTGGAGCCCAAAAAAATAAAGTCTGACACTGTTTCCACTGTTTCCCCTTCTATTTCCCATGAAGTGATGGGACCAGATGCCATGATCTTCGTTTTCTGAATGTTGAGCTTTAAGCCAACTTTTTCACTGTTCTCTTTCACTTTCATCAACAGGCTTTTTAGTTCCTCTTCACTTTCTGCCAAAAGGGTGGTGTCATCTGGTTAAAATGGCCCAATATCCATGGAGCTGTTTTAGCTGAGGGATCCTCATACCTCCTCACTCTCCCGCTTCTCTAAGGGGCTTTTCAGTTCCCCCAAGCAGTGTGATAACCTCCGAATCCCATGAGAAACAGAGGTTTAGGAATCAGAAAAAGACTTGGGCCTTGTATTTATCTGTGTTTGCATTTATTTATCTTAGATGAATTCTTAATCGCTTCTTAAGCCTCAGTGTCTTCATCTACACAGGAATACTGTTTCTATAGTTACTGATGGGGATTCTATAGCTCACATGATGAATTCATGGAACAATGTTAGGCAATCAATAGAAGGAATTCAATAAATATTGATTCCCTTGTCCCTCCTTCCTTTAAGAGCTCAACTTTCTCTCCACAGAAAGTACAAAATAAAGATTTGGTGTGAGAAGAAGTAAAATCAGATCAACATACTAAAAATGTTTTTTAAACAAGTGAATTATCTACAGAATGTTCAATTGCCAGGTGAATGACTCACTGAGGCTTACCAAATTCCTGACATAATAAGAATCTTCTTGATGCCAGCTTTCAGCAGAGAAAAAAATTCAAAAGCTTATGAAAGGGCCCTTTAGATGTCTTGGATTACTCTGAATTATGAAATCTGAAGTTCTCATTAGGGCTTCCCTGTGGCTCAGACAGTTAAGAATCTGCCTGCAATGCAGGTGACCAGAGTTCAATCCCTGGGTTGCCAAGATCCTCTGGAGAAGGAAACAGCAACCCACTCCAGTGTTCCTGCCTGGAGAATCGCATAGACAGAGGAGCCTGGCAGGCTACTGTCCATGGGGGGTCACACAGAGTCAGACACTGACTGAGTGACTAACACTTTCACTTTCAAGGGATTTACAGGAACACT
The DNA here is from genome assembly GCF_023091745.1 of Budorcas taxicolor. NCBI lineage: Eukaryota > Metazoa > Chordata > Mammalia > Artiodactyla > Bovidae > Budorcas > Budorcas taxicolor. Next base: position 4,057,918 of record NC_068915.1, on the reverse strand, counting down.
GCAAGTCTGAGAAGCACCTCTTTACAGTGCGTGCTCCAAGCAGAGGAATCAGTGAAATGGAGGTGAGCATGTCCAGTTCGCACTCCGTGGCCTCACCCTGCAGCAGGGCTCCCATCACACCAGCAGCTCCCCGCCCACTAACGCAGGCCTCGCTGCGGGCCCCAGAGACGGCTGAAGCTGATCCTCTCACGGTGCCCACGGGCCCTAAGCAGCAGCCAGGATTCCACTCCTGAGACTCAGAGTATGACCAGCACGGCTCCTACAGAAGCGCACACAACGCCACAGGGCTCATCTCAACCACTCAAAGCCCTAACGTCGGGGAGTACGAGTGTGCGAGCTGCGTCAGCTTTGTTCCCTCAAGGCCAAGATGAAGCCTGATCTTTCCCTTCAATCTATTTCAATAAGCACATTTTGGGGAGGGAGAAATAAGAGAGAGGAACTAACAGGTAAGAACAGTAAGACTGTGGTCTAGTGAGAGAGGAGGGGCTTCAGAGGCAGATAAGCCCAGGTGGAAATTCCAGCTCCACTGCGACTCAGTGGGAGCCACGCGCTTGTTTCTCAAACCCCTGAGCTTCAGCTTCCTCATTTATAGAAGAGAAATGATGCCCCTATGTTAGAGTTATGCACTGGCTCACTCAGTTCTTTACTGAGTGCTAACCCTATGCCCTGGGTGGGCACTCAGGTCAACAGGCAGCTTCCAGGTCAGGTGGCATGGCCTGGACAGGAAGCTTGAGATGCTCCTGTCTCCCCTGCAAGGAGCACCCAGCAAGCCTGGGTGTCGGGCAGGGGGACCTGCAAGGAGCCAATAGGAGGGCTGAGCCCTGAGGAGGAAAGAGGTGATGGAGCGGAGGCAGGGCGGGAGGAGAAAGCTGGAGGCATAAGAAAGCGAGAGACAGATGACAAAACCACATTTAGGGGCCTGAACTTTATCGTGCAGACACTCAGCTCCACTGAAGGTTTTTAAGGTTTTAAACAAAGATGGGACACAACAGGTTTGCATTTTATAAGGGATAATGAGGAAAACGTCAATATTTCACAGACATCCCCCTGCACACATTCATTTCCTTTCCTTTTCCTTCTCCAGCCACACACAGAGATGATAGCATCCTAACACCATAACGATATCAACCCAATTTAGATTAGAGGAACGTTCTCCTCTTTTCTATTAACAAAGTCAGATCACACATCCAAAGGCTGCTTCACAGTGAACAGTCAACTGGAGGAGTGAATATAGCTTTTTCTCTTTCAATGGTGAATATCTAACAATCAAAATTTTATATTTTATTACAGGCATACCTCTTTATTGCATGCTTTACAGATATTTCATTTTTCACACACTGAAGGTTTGTAAGCAACCCTGAGTCAGGCCAGTTTACCAGAACCATTTCTCCAACAATATTTGCCCACTTTTGTCTCTCTGGGTCACATTTTGGTAATTCTCATAACATTTTAAAACTGTTTCATTATTATTATGTTTGTCATGGTGATGTGTGATCAGTGATCTTTGATGTTACTATGTAGTTGTTTTGGCATTTTTTTAACAATGAAGTATTTTTATTTAGGGCTTTCCAGGTGGCACAGTGGTAAAGAATCTGCCTACCAACACAGGAAACACAGGTTCAATCCCTGGGTTGAGAAGATCCCCTGGAGAAGGGAATGGCAGCCCACTCCAGTATCCTTGTCTGGAGAATCCCATGGACGGAGGAGCCTGGCAGGCTACAGTCCATTGGTTCGAAACGAATTGAACACAACTTTGCAACTGCGCTCGAGCACTTTTCATTTCAGGGAGATTTTTAGATATAATACTACTGCACACTTACTGAGGTATCGTGTAAACATAACTTTTATTTGCACTGAGAAACCAGGACAATGTCTGTAACTTGCTTTATTCTGATAGTCACTTTAGGGTGGTGGTCCACTAACTCCGAGGTAAGCCTACACGGGAAATGTGACCGGAGAGACAGGACTCTGGTATGTGCTTCTAGGAACCAAAGTAATTCCTTTCTTAACATTTTCCAGTTTTTAGGTCTCGTGTTTCAAATTTCCCAACACTTATTTCCTACATTTGACTACTTATTTCCCAACACTTATTTCCTACATTTGACTACTTCACAAACCACATTCAGACTATAATGGGATTTAAAAGCAACTTAGGTACAAAAATTTCATTAGGGAGTCGCTGAAGAGCAACTGACGAAAGGACAATTCCATTTACAATTCTATCAAGGAAAAGGAGATGGAATCTTCAAATACTACAATAACGTGTCATCTCTTATGTAATAAAATACCATGTATCACTAAAATACTTTATTTTTTCTTGTTTGCCCTTTCCTGCCAAGAAACTGACTGCCACATTGCCGGTAGCATTCATAACACCTGGTTTTCCTCTAAAATTCTCTATTTTAGGAGTGTTCCATAATCTAAAGAAAAGTAACACATCCAAGAGGAATTCAATATTTATATGCAATTTAATTTTTTCTGTTTCAGCTTTGGGATAAAATATCTTGTTGTCCAGATCAAAATGAGCGACATTGACTTACACGTGTCTTGTGATTTGTAAATAACTCATTAGGTTACTTTTAGATGCTATTATAAGACGTTATGGAGAAGGCAATGGCACCCCACTCCAGTACTCTTGCCTGGGAAATCCCATGGACGGAGGAGCCTGGTAGGCTACAGTCCATGGGGTTGCAAAGAGTCAGACTCGACTGAGCCACTTCACTTTCACTTTTCACTTTCATGCACTGGAGAAGGAAATGGCAACCCACTCCAGTGTTCATGCCTGGAGAATCCCAGGGACGGGGGCTGCCGTCTGTGGAGTCACACAGAGTCGGACATGACTGAAGTGACTTAGCAGGTAGCATAAGACGTTATGGTTTTCCATTAGCATGGTTTTCTTCTATGTCATAATAAAGTCATCACCTAAGTCTCACTTACCTGAGCATCTTGTTCAACCTGTGCTTCATCAATTCTAGCGTCAGGGTCTCTATTAGCCTAGAAGAGATATGTCATATTATTGGATGACATGAGCATTTTCATTCAAAAAAAACAACAGCTCCACCAGATGGTTATGCACATAGAGCTTTCTCTCTTAGGAATAATATGCTTTTACTATTTTAGATTATCACACAAGCACTCTTCAAAACCAACCTAACCCTTTTGGTTTTAAAATCTATGAATAAAAGACGACAGTGGTATTAAAAAAAAAGAAGCAACTATGAGTTAGCTATTAAGAATTCAGGTCAGATATGTTGAAATACAAACAAACACTGGCACCACACAGCCAGAATCAAGCAAGTACCAGAAATAATTACAAGAATTTTAAGTGACCTTACTTAACCAATTTCAGACTAGTCCAGCTTTAGATTTTTAGTCAAACCACAAATAGTCTCTAGCCAATACCTGAAGGAGGACCACCAACATCCTCTGGTAGTACCCTGAAGTATCCCCCACCACATCATCTTCCAGGCTCGAGCCATACTCTGCAACAGAATAATGTCACTTATTTACAGCTTCTGTCAACTGGAAAAGAGTATCTTGCCGCATGAATCAAATGGAAGAGACATGAAAGAAGAAATATTTGATTAGCATAATAGTTTATCCTTCCCTGAGTGCTCTACAGACTAGTAAATGCTTTGAGTGAGAGGCTGGATGGAAACAGTCTCTCAAAAGCATTTGGTTCAAACCTAAATCATAACTTAGTCTTTTAGAAATGCTCTCAACCAATGCAGTTATGTAGATACCGGATGATGCCGGAAAGCTTCTAAAATATAATCAATCTTAACTTCAAATTTTTGCTTTGCTTTCCTTTCAAATATTTTACATGATTCATTTCCTAAGGTCTCCCATTCTCTAATATTCTGAATTTTTTTCCTTTGGGGAATGGCCTTTCCCTAACAAGATATTTCTCCTCTGCAACAGAGTTATTTCTGAGAGACAGCAGGGATATTTTTAAATATGTCTTTCTCCCCTCTATTTCCAGCTGTTCAACATAAAACCACAGCAAAGGGGAGAACAAGGATTTGCACAAGTCCAGAGGCACCTTTCACTGTCTCTCTACCAGCTACTATTCAAGGAACAGCTACAGAAGGTACTGCAAGTGAAAGTCTGTCGCTAATGGAGTCTTCCACATCTCATGGATGATACTGCACCAGGCTCCTCTGTCCATGGAATTATCCAGGCAAGAATACTGGAGTAGGTTGCCATTTCCTTCTCCGGGGGATCTTCCCAACCCAGGGATCACACCTGCATCTCCTGCATTGGCAGGCAGATGCTTTACCACTGAGCCCACTGAAGGTGTTACTCCAAGCCATTTAAATACTTCGTTATTTGAAAGGAGACAAACTTTAAAAGCTTGAAACGTCTCCTTGTAGAAGTACAAAAGAGATATATATCTATTTCAATCAGTTGCTCAAATACAAAAACTTTGATGGAATTTTTTATTCCTTCCTTACTCCAACACCTATACATATATAATCAACCATCAAATGCTTTTAAATATTTCACCTCTTTCTGATGTATTTGCCTCATACCTCCCACCAACCTAGGCTGAGCCACAATTGGCCAGCTTACCTCCCCCAATACAGCTAATCAGTCTCAAGTCTCCCCCCTCCCTTAATTGCCCCTTTTGTCCCCCCACCATCCATTCAGGAGCTTACAGTGCCTTTGAAGCATGCCCAAGCTTCTATTCTAGCCGTACGAGACCACCTGTAACAGAGGCTGACTGCAGCTGTTCCCTTTAGCCTATCTCGACTGTGGACATGCATATCCCCCCACCAGTCAGGTCCTCTCTGTCCCTCAACCCTGTCTCCATACCACGGCACTCAGCGGGTGCATGGGGCTGAAAATGCCCACTTCACCCATGCAAAGCCCATCCCGCCTGGAAACCCTGGCTCAGTGTCCGACTGCACTGTGAAGCCTCCCTCAACACCCAAAGCCATAATGACTTCTCTTCTCTGAGTGAATTCTTGCATTAAACACGGTTTGACCTTTACTAGCCTTTAACTCTTGAAGTTTTTCTAAGTCACGTCAGAAACAGACTGCAAACTCCTTGAGGACAGGAGCGTCTTTTCCATCCTTCATGACAGCCAGTCCACTGCTGGACACAGAGCAGGTGCACACGAACACAGGGATGGACGGACCACACACAGTTACTATCCTCTTAGGCACCACATCTGCCATCCAGCGGTACAAAGGCTCACTCATCAGTGTCAATATCCCCGGAAAGAGACAGCTGAATATTATACCAGGTAAGAATCAACAGTGATACATATATCCCCTGAGATACATATATCCCCTTTGCTTTAGTGGCTTGGCCCTATCCAACAATAAAAACAGGAGCAGGAAAGGAAAATCCAGCAATTCAAAAGGTCATTATTTAGTTGCCACAGAGTTCACAGTTCTAAGTAGCTGGGTTCCAGTGTCATTTCTAAGATGAACAAACTAATGGCGAGACAGGAACCTGTTTTCCAAGCTGCAGGTGCTAGGCCTGGAGGCCTGCTGACTGAGCTGACAGCCTGGATGGTCTGCTCCTCCTCAGCCAGGCAGAGGGCAGAGTCCTCTAGGGAAAATCTGATGAGAAAAGAACTCTACTTCTACTTTTCATTACATTCTTTTGGTTCCATTAACAGGATATGCTTCAGATCAAATCAAAGATTTTTTTTACACACACACACACACAAATTTATTAAAAAAAAGAAAAATCAAAATGGAGAGTCGTCAAGTACTGTGCTTAGCTAAAACAACATACATGTACTCAGACATTATCACCTCTGATTTGGGTGAGGTTTCCTTTTCAGTAACTTTTAACTTCTACTAACATAAAGCAATGTTTTTAAGGAAGAAAGACCACTTACATCTTAAATTTAGTGTAAAAGAGACAACCTGTATATTCCTACACTGTAAACCCTGCGTGAAAATAAGCTCCATCCTCATCAGAAGGTTTCTACAAATAATAAAATAGTTAACAGATACAGAAAAAGGCAGTCTTTTCCTCCTGAAAAAGAAACTACTTTGAATTGTTGCTTATCTGTTTACTCATTCACTCACTCATCCACTTGTGTATGGCCTACCTCCTGGGACTCTAAAGAACTGCATTCACTTTGGAGAAATGAAACAGTGACAGTAGAAACGAAGGGAAATATAATTCAAAACATTTACCTTCTTCATAAACTTGTTTTATGGCTCTCAGTTCTTCAGGTGTCCTTGACGCAATGATTTCTGTCAGGACTTTTTCATCTGTCCCAGCTCCCTGTTTGGAGATTTATTTTTTATAGAATTTAAAAAAAAAAAAAAAAACCATGCTATTAAGATTAAAAAGAAAGTGATTTTCCCAGAATAGCTGTTATTCAAATTGCAAAAATACAGAAATATTATCCAACATAACATTCACTTCTTGTATATGGGTTCTATTAGTTTTAGAAATACAAAATTTCATATTAATTTTCTTTCTAAAGACAATTTTATCATTTTTCGTCTAATAAAAAATGTTTACTGTATGTTATGTGTATATATAACAGATCACATAAATTTGTAATTTTATCAGTTTAATTCTAAATAGTTTAAAAATGAAACATTTTAATGAAACAGGAAATGATAAAAATAGTAAAATATTAAAATGAAAAATTTACATAAATTTACACAGATGAACATTGATACTTAAGTCATATACCTCAAAGCATAAGCAGTTCTGCCCTCAAATTAAGTGCTCTATGGATCAGAGGGAAATTCTATAATGAAGGTAACAATAAATGTACCATGGCTTAGTTAATAGGAACCAGTTATTGGATCAGTATAAAGGAACTGGCACTTGCTGTCTGTAGTTCTGAAGAGTAATTGTAGTTTGTTCTCCTTCCTGATAAAAGTCTTATCTACATTGCTAAACTAGAAGATACAAGCAATGACTCAGCTGAACTTAATTTTAAAAGATAACATACTAGAGACTTGATTTCTTTATATTTCTGTTTCTTAACCAAAAATGAAACACTGAAAAAAACTAGGTTTATGCTCTGGCAAAATTTTAGCTACTGGTAGCTCAGAGGTTAAAGCGTCTGCCTGCAATGCAGGAGACCTGGGTTCGATCCCTGGGTTGGAAAGATCCCCTGGAGAAGGAAATGGCAACCAACTCCAGTATTCTTGCCTGGAGAATCCCATGGACTGAGGAGCCTGGTGGGCTACAGTCCACAGGGTCGAAAAGAGTCGGACAGGACTGAGCGACCTCACTTTCACTTTCACTAACATTTCAGAAGGCTGAAAAAAGATTTTCTTTATTCCAGAGAATCACTGTAAGAAAATGAAGCAGCATAGAAAGGCTCTAACTTGACAAGCCCTCTCTTCCCTCCACCTGAGCTACATGAGGATCTAGTTGTTAATTTGTTTGCTCATGCAAACCCTAGACACTAAGGGCTGAGTTACTTCCACTCCAGTAAACATAAACTAATGATTCAATGTAGCCACATTTTATACAACATTCCAAGCAGGAAGCAAGGAAATACACATTTAAGTTACTTGCTACAATGAAATTATATCAAGCTTACCAGCTGCTTCATTTTAGTATTCAGAAGTACAGAAAAGTACAAAAGGGTACTAGAAAATCTTTATCTCAAAGTCCCAAAGTTCTCTTCACTTCAAAACTTCATCTTTTAAGCTAAAACTATTAACAATATTGTTTCCTAATCAGGTAACTTTCCAAACTACCCACTCCAGTATTCTTGCCTGGAGAATCCCATGTATGGAGAAGCCTGGTGAGCTACAGTCCATGGGGTCACAAAGAGTCAGACACGACTGAGCGACTTCACTTTCACTTTCCAAACTAAAGGACTGAATAACTAATCTGCAACATTTTGAAAACATATCTCCAAATTAGGAAACAAGCATGAAATAAAACATAGAGGTCTGTAAAATATATTAAAAATTAAAAAAAAAAAACACTATTATTGAGTTAACTATACAAAAGGGTTAAATAATATACATGTCATTTTTTCCCTCCTTTTCTTATTGCCTCCTACAATTCTGTCATTCAAGAAACCTTCAGTGAAATCAGTTTGTTTTAATACAAAAAACACCATCAAGTAATTACCAACACAAAATAATATTGTTCATGACAAGAATGTTCCTTGCACTCATCTTTTTACCTTTAGAGCATGCTTCAGTTCATAGGCATCATAAAGACGAGAGGGTTTCATCAGGGCCACGATTAATTTTTCAAATTTTCCAGTCAGTTCTGATTTCAGGTCATCCAGAAGGTCCTAGGACACAGAAAATATAAAGCTGTGAACCAGGTAGAAATTTTAAGGAGATTCTTCTTATACATGAACAACAGCCCTTTGCACTAATGAATTCTTTACATTGCTATCTCCAAGTAAGATGAATGAGATAAACAATACCCTACAGCTTTGCATGATGTACTTTTGATATCTGACCTACCATGTGAGCAAAGACACTCATGTGTCAAGGTATTTGTTTTTAAGATGTTTTTCTTACTTTCAGAGATTTTAAAAACTATTTTTAAAGTAAGCTAAAAATATTTTAAAAATACTGTTCTGAGAACCATGTCTATTGCAAAAAAATACCCCCCCCCACCAAAAATCATAAATGCATTTTTACAAGTAATAAAATTTGGCCTATTGAATCTAAACAAAACAATGTTTTCTCTTCTCTCCATATCTAATAATATTATAATACAAAACATGCTATGTTCTAATACAGAATATGTTCTAAAACATAATGGATTATGTATTTCAGAACATAACAGATTATGTTCATTACTATGTCCCTGACTACTGCAGGACAGTTGCTACTATGGGGAACTTGTCTGTGTAATTTCAAAGATAAAAGCAGTACTTCGCATCCATTTCAGTTTCAGGACACAGGTAAACAGAACTTGTGTTTAAAATACTTTCTTTTTTTCCCCTTTTTATTCGTTTCTCGAAATAATGAACAAAAATTGTCAGAATGACAAAAGTACATTCAGCTTTTCATGTCTGTACTAATTCACTTAGTAACAAATTTAGTTTTAGTTGTTAATCAAGTAAGAACATTTAAACCAATGAATTAAAATTCATTTATTAAAACATCCCTCCAATGGGACCAGACTATGACTGCGTCGTAACAAAACATGCTGCAATACAGGTTTACACCTGGCAGATAATACAACAATCCTGACTATGGAACACAGAAGGGAAAAGGGCTGTTAGCACCATGAGATCTTTCAGCGACTTATGGCGTCAAGCAAGGAAAATCAACCACATGAAAGTAAGCTGGGTGAGCACCTTAACCAACAGCTCATAACTAAGAAACTAGAAAAGAGAAAAGGGGGAACAGGATGTCAGGATCATAAAATAAATGATATTTACAAAAGAATATCAGTAGATTTTCAAACCAGTCTTAAAAGATAAAGCTGCTCTCACAGTTCTACCTTGGGATGAAGTACGGTCTTACCCTGCCAAACAGAGTTTTAAAAGCCACAGCAATTTCCTGGCGCTGAGCATTACTGCGGGATGTCAACAGAGTCAGGATGCTCTCCTCATCCGTGCCTGCAATTACGTTTGAACCATTACACCATGGCTCCCATGCCCCCTCTCTCAAAAACCTTTGTAACCAGATCCCCAGTCACTTCAATTCCTTGCCTCACAAAAAATATTTTATTAAACCATTTATTAAAATGCAAAATTTACAATATGAAAATGTTACTATTTCCAACAATGCTATTGTTGGAAGTATTCCAACTATTTCCCCTAAACATGATACAGTAGATGCAAAAATTCTTCTCACTTTTTAAAAACTAATGCACATATTTTTTTTTGAAACAAAAGTTATTCAAATAACACTTCTTCACAAGGCATAATGTGTTGGGAGTTACAGGATACTGAGAAAGGAGAAAAGATAAAGACCCTGGTTTCAAGTTACAAACAATGTAGGGAAAAAAAAAATACAAAAATACAAATGATCGCAAGCTAAGGTAGAATGTGACAAGGACCTTAGGAGAGGTCCAGGAGTTACACGGGGGTTCAGAGGAGGTTCTCTAAGCTGATAAGTAGTGGAAGACAGTTTTGGGAAAAGCTTCTTGGAAAAGGTAAATCCCACCCAAAAGAGTCTTAAAGGATGAAAAGATTTTGACAGGCTTTGGGCAATGATATAAAGAAGGGAAACTGGCTTTTAGAATTCAGGAAAAGCTCAGCAGTAGGAAGATGCAGGTCCTTCCTCATCACCAGAGAGCAGCTGGGTCAGGGGACACACCAGGCGGTGATGTGAGCTGGCGAGAAAGTGGGCTGGAACGCCAGGGAAGGCCGTGCAAGGCCAGAAGGCTTGCACCTGGCCCTGCTACAGCAGGAGACCTCATGAGACATTCAGAAAGCAGAGCGCTGGGGTCAGAGCATCAAGACTGAGAAAGATGTCACATGGACATTAGTGTAGGAGGAGCCTGAGGACGAGGGGAGCAGTTATCTGTGGGAATTCCCACGGTGAGAGGTTTCCAAAAAGGAAAAAAAAAAAAAAAAAACCAGCAAAAGGGAAGACAGTGAGATGTAAGACACTTAGAGAACCAGATATCTGATCGGACACTGAGAGCAAAAGGCTACACATCTCATCACCCTCAGATATGTGAGCTTGTCTACTCAATCAGCTACTGTGCAAGTAAAGCTGAAAAGCTAAAAACATAAAGAGGCTGAATTTAACTCCTGTCCAGTTCTACAGACTGAATATTGATGGTTATCATTATTTCTGTTATCTTAATTACCTATTCCTTCTATGTACATTCAGCTCAAAACATTCTAAAATTAGTCTTACTGTAAAACAAGACTTTTTGTTCAGAAAAACAAGTGTCACATTTTTTTTAGAACAAAAAGAAAGCTGAATTTACCCAGGCCTTTCATGGCCTTCCGGAGAGTTTCCGCATCAGCCCGCTCATCGAATCCAGGGAAGTCAGTCACGGTGCCTCTGAGAACCTGGCTCGGGAACATTTTTTATTATTAACGGCATGACTAAGACCACAAACAGCATAAATTTCCTCTGTATCATGTTCAGACTTTACATTAATTTAGTAAGATACATAGCTTCATTTGAAATGGGAAATACACCATTACAAGGGGGATCAGCAGTGCACGGATTCAGTGCACGGATTCAGCGCACGCGCTCTCCGAGCCCACCTGCCCTCCCAGGAGTGGGAAGGCTGGTGTCCTGCCTGCAGGCACCGCCCCAGTGAGCAAGCCCCACCAGCATGTCCTGGTTCATGGAGGGCGCGTCCTTACAGGCTTGTTTCCCATTCAGTCTCTCATCACTTTGATCTGCATGCGTGCTCAGCCTGTATTAGAATTTGATGCCCTACCCTAAGCACTCAACTCTAAGCGATGCTTTTAATACATCTAGTCCTATCTCTTAGGGATTTGAAGGTTCGGCAAAACCTGAAAAGATACTCAGTTGCTCATGTGCCCGAAGAACACAAATTTCTGAATTTAGAGTTGTATAAAGATATATTAGAATTATCAGAATATTCTATTTATAAGATTTCCTATTTTATCATATATAGTACCTTTAATTATCCAAGTATTTTAATATTTTAAAAAATGTTTATAATATCATTAGATCTTTAGAATCCAAAGGCTTTACTAATCCTGAGCCATAAATTTTTATCTTGTGATAAAAGGAGGCTCCCAGGATTTATTTTTACTAATAAATGTTCCTGAAGTACCTCACAACTCCTGGCAAGGTTCCATCTAAAACTGAGAAATAAACAGTTACAAGGAATGGAGGTTGAGAATGCTTGTCTGGTTTATAATCACTTGTGTTTTATTATGAAGGCATGGAAGCACAATCTCCTACAAGGAAAAAAAATTCTCTTCTACCTTAACATCCAACTGCTGCATTTGCCAACAATATCATAACACCAACCAATGAAACAAACAAAAAAAAGATGACAAAAAAAAGAGCACTATCCTTGGGGAAGAACTTCCATGGGACACAGCACCAGAGGTCAGCTCAGTGACCTCTCTTCAGTGGACTGAATTACACCTCCGGAAGTAGCACTTGAGATTCAGGAGACAGACTCTCTCCTTGACCAAACTTTAGACAGAAACCTCAGAGCCCTCTTTTTGACAAGTCCAGCTGCACAAGAATCTTGCTGAGTCAGTTTACAGAGAATCCCCCCAATACTTAGTAACTATTCAAGTTCCTCCTCTTCCATCTTTGACGAATGAATCTGTGGACTGCCTTTAGCACGAATCCTATTCAGTTCAGTTCAGTCACTCAGTTATGTCCAACTCTATGCAACCCCATGAATTGCAGCACGCCAGGCCTCCCTGTCCATCACCAACTCCCGGAGTCCACCCAAACTCATGTCCATCGAGTCAGTGATGCCATCCAGCCATCTCATCCTCTGTCGTCCCCTTCTCCTCCTGCTCCCAATCCCTCCCAGCATCAGAGTCTTTTCCAATGAGTCAACTCTTCTCATGAGGTGGCCAACGTACTGGAGTTTCAGCTTTAGCATCATTCCTTCCAAAGAACACTCAGGACTGATCTCCTTCAGAATGGACTGGTTGGATCTCCTTGCAGTCCAAAGGACTCTCAAGAGTCTTCTCCAACACCACAGTTCAAAAGCATCAATTATTCGGTGCTCAGCTTTCTTCACAGTCCAACTCCCACATCCATACATGACCACTGGAAAAACCATAGCCTGACTAGACGGACCTTAGTCGGCAAAGTAATGTCTCTGCTTTTGAATATGCTATCTAGGTTGGTTATAACTTTTCTTCCAAGGAGTAAGAGTCTTTTAATTTAATCCTATTAGGCCAGTTCAAAAAGAACCTCTCTGCCCTTGATGTTTCCTCTCAGTAACTCCCCACCCATGGGCACCCTCAGTCTGCTCAATGGTTATACATCCCCAGCTGCCTTTGCTCCATTTGCACTTGAACCCAGTCTCTTCTGAAATAGTCATGATCCTTACTGCAATAGTCTTGAAATTCTTCCTTACATTTTAACAACTGTGAGAATAAATTTTTAACAGTAGTTTTCTCTCATTCAAAGAAAGAAGAAAGATTCTTATTTCCTCTAAACAGTTAGCCTTGAGAGAACCTACAGGAAGACCTTAGGGCTATAAAGATGTGGCCAAAAGTATATAATCCCAGGGAAGAGATGTTTCCCAGTTTGATCTCCCAACCCAGACTACTGACTGGCAGCAACTTTCATCCCCACCCCTACCTTCTCCTCACACGTGGAAAACAATAATTTGTGGACCTGGCTTGACCACGTAGGGATGAGAAAACTCCCCTGCCCACCCTGGAGGAGGAGCTGATGACGGAAACATGATGTCTACTCAAGGAAGACAAAGAAGCCTTCTCCCTCTCCCCACTTTTCCTTTGATTATAAAACTGCAGCCCAGTAAATTCTCGGCATGGCATTTCTCCCCCATCCACTTGTAAGCCTCACAAGCGTCCTATTCTAATAATCACTTATCTATCACTTTACCTCTCACTGAATTCTCTTCTGCACTGAGACATAATGGACTATGGCACCCGAGCTCTTCAGACCCCGTAAATGACACACGATGCTTTCTTTCCCGGATACCTTGCCCTACATATCTCTTCATCTGGCTGTTCCTGAGTTGCATCCTTTTATAATCAACCAGTGATCTAGTAAGTAAAGTGTTTCTCTGAGTTCTATAAGCCAATGATGCAGTCACTAGAAACTCCAGCCAGTCAGGCGGAAGCGCAGGTGACAGTCCAGACTTGCAGCTAGCATCTGAAGCGGCTGGATACCGGAGGCTTAAACGGTTCAACGTAATTAAAACAAGAACACTAGGTTGGGAGAAAAACTGGTAAGATCTGAGGAAACAGCCCTTCAAAATTAGCATGGGTTAGGAAAGTTATTTCTCTCAAGTCCAACTGCAATTTCTGTTTAGTAAGACCACTTCAAATCAGTGAGAAAGATACCATCAATATCATCACAAAAACGAATAAATGCCATGGGTTTTCTCAGTGTGAGAACTTGAATGACTCAGTTCACCTGTCTGCTTATTTATTCATTCAAAACCATTTTCTGAATGGCTTCCTCATGCCACTCATCACTAGGAAAAAGTCACGATCCCCTAAGAGAAAATGACAGACATGTAAATAATCAAGTGCAATAGAGTATATTCACACAGAAGTTCCATTAGGGTGATGTGAGCACATAAAGGAGGGACTAAGATGGGAAAAGTGGGAAGAAAAGAAATCAGAAAACCTTCCCCACAGCAAGGGACAGTTAAGGAGTTTGGGATAGACGTGTGCACGCTGCTATATTTAAAACGGATCAACCTACTATATAGCACAGCAAACTCTGCTCAATTTTATGTGGCAGCCTGGATGGGAGGGGAATTTGGGGGGAGAATAGATACATGTATATGTATGGCTGAGCCCCTTCACTGTTCACCTGAAATTATCACAACATTCTTAATTGGCTATATACCAATATAAAATAAAAAGTTTGAAATGTGTCAAAAATAAAAGAAAGAAAGAGAAACTTCCCCCCAGTGTCTGAAGAGATGCCTGTGATTTTGCCAGGCAAGCTCAGGAAAACAGCGAAGGGCAGGCAGGTATTTCAAGGGGCATACAGATGTGAGAGAAGGAACCAACGTGGCACTTTGGACAAGGGGTTAAGCATTTGAACAGCCTGGAACAAGCAGGAAGACGGGAGAGAAACACAAAGAAGGGAAAGGTCGTCACCACAGAGGGAAAAGGAAGGCTGGAAGCCACAAAGCCAGACTTCCCCGGTCCGCAAGGGAAGCCCCTGGAGGGCATTTCAGCAACAGGGAAGAACAAAGCTGACTCTGCAGGGAAGCAGCGGGGAGAACAGGACAGAACTGTGCATGAGTGGAGACAGAAGGACTGGCTTAAAAACGACTAAACAGAAGAAGCTTAAAACAGACCTGATCGAAGTCAGGAGCAGGAGAAATGGAAAGGGCCGGGGCCAAGGCAGAAAGAAGCCATTCAGGATGACTTGCTTTTAGGAAAGGGAAGAGGATGGCTGGTTCTGCCTTTCTCCACAAACTGAACCAACAGCAGGCTTGTCAGTTGCTGGGGCACATCAGCGGTAACTGGAGCTGTGCGTGGCGCCTGTCACCAAAGACAATACTAATGGAATGGAAAGAAGAGCCAGAGGAGAAGGGAAAGTCATCGACAATCAGAAGAGCAGATAATATCAGCGAGAGCGGCAATGAGCTCACAGCTTCACGGGGTCCTCAGTGAAACCCCATTTCACATATGAAGAAACACGCTGGCTTAGAAGGGTTTGGCAGGTCACTCAAGTGACCGGCAAGCAAACAAGCAGCAGAGCTGGGACGGAACACAGGCCACGGGACTGTGGGCTCTTGACTAGGATGCTATTCAGCCTCTCAAAGGCAAAAAGATAAAATCCAAAGAAGGTGATGGAACAGAAGCCAAAGCAAGGAAAGGATGAAAAGGCAGTGCACAAACAGGGCGTGAGCCACGGGAGAGAAAAGGTGGGACAGGGTCCACTGGGCCTGGCAACCAGGAGGTCTCTGGTGGTGGTGAAAGTCTGGCGGAAGGACACCGACAACTGAATTGAGAGGCAGAGCATCTCTGTGAACTCCCATCCTACAAACAGGTGGGGTTTTATATATATATATATATATTTTTTTTAAACACTTTATCCAGTTTACAGGCTCTGAAGAAGTTTCCAGTAATAAGAGAAGTTAAAAATAGGGAAGAGATTAAGAACAGGAGACAGGAGGGGTTTGCCTTAGACAAGAGAGACATTTGACCCCTGATCCTGAAGAAAATCAGGTGAAGAATGGAAAAAAGAGATGGGGGGTCTCCTCACGTCTTAGCACTGTGAAGAAGAAATAACAGCTGAGAGTTTTCTAGAAACTGGGGAATACTCTTACTACATTCCACGTGATCAGTCATCGTGGAAGCTTGCAAAGCCACGCGGCAGCATTAAGGGGCCAGCTGTGAATCACAGGACATGAGTCACACAGACAGAACCCTTGCTTGGACAGCCGTTTCCAGCTCCATCCCCGCCCTCGCCCACACCAAACCGTCTATGTTGAGCCAACGGGACTGTGAGTGACTCATAGAGGGCTTACCCTGCTTCCTAGCATCACTGCTTGCCTCAAGCTCCACACGCACACCTTCCCCAGATGAATTCCAAGGGTAAGCAGCCACTGTTCACTGTACCTGTCCTCAGTTCACCTCATTTACCCTGATTCTCTGCCACCAGTGCCATAACCAAGGGAATTATCATATATGCTTAGACAGTAGGTGGCCAAAACATGTAATTCACTCTGCTAACTCTCAACTTCAAAATTACCCATTCTTCTAGGTCTATAATTCTGTGGGCTTTGTTTGTTTGTTTGCTCTAATTGAAAAAGTTCTTTACCTTGAAAGAGTAGGTATGCAAAATAAAATGAATAAAATTAAACCAAAACACAAGTGGAGGGCTGCTTTTCTAGAATTTAAGACACAAGAAAATAATACAGAAATACCCCTTCAAATTTAAAGATGAGAAAACATTCAGCTGGGTCTGGAACATTTTAAACTGAAGGCACAGAGAACTAAACTCTCTTCAGGTCTGTCATCTAGTTCCATGAAATCAATACCTAAACACCTACCAGTCATTCCAGATAGTATTAATTGAGCCAGAAATCATTAAGCAAAGCCATGCAGCTGAGCAGCTGTACAGTGGGTTTTAAGTACGGTTCTTCTGAGGCTCAGGTTTTGCAGAAAGCCTTCTGGAGGCCACCAAGAAAGGGGCAAGGGGGGAAGGCCAAGGGCAGTCCTGCCTTCCTCTCGAGTCAGAGCAGCTTAGGTCTCATCTAACAGACAAAGTACAGGCCCATTAATATTTCCTGTGATAATGGGACTCAGAGATCAGCAGAGGAAAAAAAAATTGAAAATTACTGTACTGGGAAGGAAATGAGATAAGCAAGAAAAGGGAAAAGCCACGGCAGCATGATCATGATTTGAGACACAAAGTAAATTAATATCAGAAAAAAGCAGAATCTCCAAGAGTAGTGAGAGACACAGGACAAACATCTATCACGAGGGCTCAGAAACTAGGTAACTTACCTTCCCCATTGCGCAATGCCATCAAAACAGGTAAAAACTACAATTCAAAGTCTCAAATTCAAACTATCGCTATTGTTAAGTTTCACGTAGCTTCCTTTCCCTTTCATGCTCCTTTTTGGTTCCTTCCATTTTGTCTAGTTATTCAACTACCTTTGACCTTTAAATGTTAGGTGTAAGTAAAAAAAGCATCTCTATAAAGCAGTTTACCCTCAGCGGTAAAAAATCCTCCTGCAATTGAGGAGATGCAGATTTGATACCTGGGTTGGGAAGATCCCTGAAGTGGGCATGACAACCCACCCCAGTATTCTTGCCTGGATAAGCCCATGGACAGAAGAGCTGGCGGGCTACAGTCCATGGGACTGCCAAGAGTCGGGCACAACTGAAGCAACTGGGCCCGCACGCACACACAGTAGAAGAAAAGGTTTAGTAACTTAATAAAGATTTTTGTCAATATAAGTTAGACTTCTGTTGTATTCCTTTAACGCACCTATGGCTATCACCTTGCTAATTATAAGAATGCCTTCCCTTGGCAAATACTAATAAAATGGAAAGTTTAACTCTCTATGAATAATGGTGATAGTTTTGAATCAGTTAAGTGGGCAAATTCATTAGCCTCTGATGAAGGGGCTATTGTATCTAGTTGTTCAATGGGCCATTTTGCACACAGCACATGAATACCTATTTTACTAACCAATTCATTCTTACCAAAGCTTCAGAAAATAATCAAGTTTATAGATTTCTCATATTAGAGAAGAGTGCACATGGATTCACAACTTCCTTTTGCATTGAAACAAGAAACAGAATGAACATGGCTGGTCCTACACAGAGGTAGAAAATAAGCTTCAAATCTTTAGTTTCAAGAAGAGATAAATAATACATAAGAAAAGGATGACCTACAGAGATGAAACATTATAGTCCATGGAATTCTCCAGGCCAGAATACTGAGTGGGTAGTTTTTCTCTTCTCCAGGGGATCTTCCCAACCCAGGGACGGAACCCAGGTCTCCCACATTGCAGGAGGGGTTCTTTACCAGCTGAGCCACAAGAGAAGTCCAAAAATACTGGAGTGGGTAGCCTATCCGTTCTCCAGCAGATCTTCCTGACTCAGGAATTGAACCAGGGTCTCCTGCACTGCAGGCAGATTCTTTACCAGCTATGCTATCAGGGAAGCCCTTATACATAAACAAACAGATGACCTATAGAGATGAAAGAGGGTAAAATCATATACACCCGCTACACAACCTAAATGGTTTATAAAGAACTCAAGGTCAACAAATCTACGAACTGTTTTTCTCTCACCTCAAACCTGCATTCCTTTCTCAGAAGGAAAACACAATCTACCACTCATCAAGCAAGCCACTCATCTTGAAGGGTGGTGGCCCTTCACTAGCCCCCATTCATTCATGCATCCAATCTGCCCACTCTCTCCTACAGTCCCCTCCTACCCAAAGTCCCAGCTACTGCCTAGGTTAAGATCTTAAAATTTCACAGTGGTTATAGCAACAGACTCCCAAGTAGCCGTCCAGCCTCCCCTTCCCTCCTCAACTCCCACACCACCATCCGGGCATGACCCTGGGGCCATCTTCGTTAATGCAAACCTGACCGTGGCACAGCCCAGCCTCTGACTATACAGTAGCCCCCCATTCCCTACAGAATGGCCCGTGTTAACTCTGGCTCCTGGACAGCCTCTCCAGCACCCTTTTCCAAGGCAGGCTCCATCACCCCACCTGCCTGCCCCTTCAATCCAGCAGAACCAGACTGCCTGAAGCGCTGGGCCCTGCCTCCCAAACTCCTCTACAGCCCTGAGCATGAGCTTTTGCTCTCACTGCCTCAAGGTATCATGCCTTTCCTCTTTTGTCCCCTATGACTAACACCAGTTAAGGAACCTCCATTTCCTCTTCTGTGAAACAGAAACAGTAATACTTATTTCCAAAACTGCACAGTAAGCACCGAACACAACGGACAATAGCAACTTTGTATCAATAAATCTCAGTTCCATTCTCCTCTTTATATCCCGCCTCTAAGAATACTGGCACAGAGGAGGAATTCAAAAGCTTCAAACGTTCACAAGTATATGCATGAATGGCAAAGTAAAGAGAACAGTTAGGAACTGGAGTCCAAAGAAAATGACACCGACTGGAATATGCATTGCTTTCAAATAATCAACTTACAGATTTACATATTCTACAAACCAATAGACATGCCCATGAAACACAAAGCAAAGGTGTTAGGAGCACTAATTTTTGTTTTAAAAAAAATCAACTGATATATTTGTGAAGTTTTAGAATAGTATATGGGTTATATGAATAAATTTTATTTCAGAACTAGACCTCTAACTTGCCACCTGTGTCAAACGGGCACTAGTTCAAG
Organism: Budorcas taxicolor; assembly: GCF_023091745.1. Lineage (NCBI taxonomy): Eukaryota > Metazoa > Chordata > Mammalia > Artiodactyla > Bovidae > Budorcas > Budorcas taxicolor. The sequence goes on along the minus strand of NC_068915.1, from coordinate 4,038,492 downwards.
ATAAGAGAATTAGGTTTACTGAACAACAAATTGCTTTGCCAACAAAGGTCAATATAGTCAAGCTATGATTTTTCCAGTGGTCATGTATGGATGTGAGAGTTGGACCATAAAGAAGGCTAAGCGCTGAAGAAGTGCTGCTTTTGAACTGAGGTGCTGCAGAAGACTCTTGAGAGTCCCTTGGACTGCAAGGAGATCAAACCAGTCCATCCTAAAGGAGATCAACTCTGAATACTCATTGGAAGGACTGATACGGAAGCTGAAGCTCCAATACTTGGGCCACCTGATGTGAAGAGCTGACTCAATTGGAAAAGACCTTGATGCTGGGAAAGGCTAAGGGCAGGAGGAGAAGGGGACAACAGAGAATGAGATGGTTGGATGGCATCACCAACTTAACGGACATGAGTCTGACCAAACTCCAGTAAATAGTGAAGGACAAGGAGGCCTGGCATGCTGCAGTCCATAGGGTCACAAAGAGTTGGACATAACTTAGCAACTGAACAACAAAAATGAATTGCTTAGTGGCTTGCAAAGTGTCAAACAGCTTGCGATCGAGTTCTTTCTCAGCATCCAAAATGAAGGAATTAGGAACTGAGAGAGACTAACCCAAAGCAGCAGAGGCTATAGGTAAAAGGTAAGCTAACCTAAGAACCACGAAGGGAGTAACTACAGAGAGATTTGACCTTAAAGTGAATGGCAAGAAAAAAGGCACTCAAAATCCAGCCAACTCCTCTGGAAGGAAGGTCATTTCAAATTTCTCCATTTCCATTGATACTGCTTGCTCTGCACAGGACCTTGTCAACTGTCATTGAACAAAGATGTCAAGCAAATCAAAACAATTTCTTATTCAAATCTTGGAGAGTTTAAACATGAATCAGGCTGATAACTATGATGTTCATGAAGCTTCTAGCCAAAAATTATGCAGCCTCCTTTTGCTTCATGACATTCCTAATGCCCTGAAGATATTAACTCCTTGTAAACAACACTATAAATAAAACTAAGTTTAGACAGTCAAAAATCTAACTTTTTAAAGTTTCATTATCTTAAAAGATAGCTAAATGACATAAAAACCTTAAGTTGAATTAAAATGTATTATATGGATCATTTGTCTATGAAACAGAGCCAACTCTTGATTTTCCAAACCAAAGAACACAGAAGTACACAATGTACTTTTAAGTACTTAAATAAATTAGACTATCTATTAAGTAATTTGGTTCTAGCTAAATACTGAGATTTAAAAAAAACCTGTGTAAGCAAGTAAAGCCAGAGGAGAGAAATAGGTCAGGACTCTATTTAAGAAATCCAACCCAAAATATTGCATATCAGATTAAAGAGATGACCCTAAAACATAATGAAAAATTCACTTTTATAATCAGAAGTTGACTGTTGAGAGGAAAAAAGGTGAGAAAAGATTCAAAAACATTTACTATATATAGTAATTCAGGCAATTTTAACAGCTCTTTGGTTATTCCTTAGTAAATATCTTCAACCAGCTTATATCCAAAGTTAACATAGTAGATTATGTGACTGATTCAATAATCATAATAATTTATTATTCATTTGGCACTTTATGTGAAAATAACATGAATGCTGTGGTTTCAAACCATATAAAAATAAAACCATCCAAATGAATAGTTTCAAATCTAAAAAAGAAAAAGTAAATATTACCAAGGTATTGTTTACACACAGGCACATTTGTAATTTATATTCTTCTTGTATGTCATGAGTAGTTTACAGTTAACCAGTGTGCTCTCTTTAAGAAAAACTGGGAAGCTTCAGGTTAGAACACTTCTCTCCCATAACAGTTAAATGGCTGAATCTCACATATTTCAATACTAACGGACAAGGATTAGGACCAGAAAGAGGTCAGAGCTCAAGTAGTAGCTGCCCCACAAATGCCTCTAACTCCACACGCATTTATCTAACATCATGTCACTGTTTAAAAATTTTATTTATTTTTTAGTTGAAGGATAATTGCTTTTTGTTGTTTTCTGTCAAACCTCAACATGAATCAGCCATAGGTATACATATGCTCTGTATCAGCCCACCCCCTAGGTTGATAGAGAGCCATACAGCAATTCCCATTGGCTGACTATTGTACACACGGTAATGTACGCTTCCATGACCCTCTCCACACATCTCACCCTCCCCTCCCCTCTCCCTGTGTCCACAGCTCTGTTCTCTCTGTCTGCGTCTCCACAGCTGCTCTGCAAATAAACTCATCAGCCATCTTTCCAGACTCCATATATATGCATTAGCATGCAATATTTATCTTTCTCTTTCTGACTGACTTCACTCTGTATAATAAGCTCTAGGTTCATCCACCTCATTAGAACTGACTCAAATGTGTTCCTTTTCATGGCTGAGTAGTATTCCACTGTGTATACATCATGTCACTTTTAAGTAGTTTCCAACATTTGCTATAGCTCTGTCCCCCTACACTGACATCATTAGGGTAAAATTTAACTAAAAGGGGGGCATTGATATGAATTATATTAATGTTATCAATATAAATATGCACAAGAGTATAAAATATCCCTAATATTTGTTTACATAAAAAACAAACTCTGGGGTATCTGTCAAAGATCTATCAATACTGTTTTTCTTAATAAAACAGTCATGACATTCATCTATGTATGTGATAACTGATTCCTGGGTATCTGCTGTCATCTGCAGGGTGGTCTCAATATTAAGTGAAAAGAGAAAACCATTGGTATGGAAGATTTAGTTCATAAACGTGAAGCATTACTACTGTGGGAGGATGCATTTTCATTTTTCAGTAAATGAGAGACACTCACATTTAACAATACGTTTTAAATTGCCAGAATGTGCACCTCTTCAAGCCAGGCATGATTCCATTACTCTACAGATGGCCAGTGTGGAGGCCTTTGGTTACCACACCACACATCAACAGATGGAACTACCATGGAAACTGTCTGAAACCTAACACTGAAGTGCTTCAGCTTTCCTACAATTACCTCAGAGCCCAAAGGAAATTTTAGACAGTTAAAGTGCAATTCCATAATGTGTGCATTCTGCACACCATCAAATGTTAAGTACAAAGCCAACAAAACTCCCATCTTAATATTAAATATTTTAACAAACTATTTCACTTCCATGGTTTCCAAGGATAATAACAAAGTCACTGTAAAATTCAACACTGTATTTCTTAATATTACTTGTAACTTTTATGATAACTAAAAACTGACTTGGCTAGAAAACAGTCCTGGTTATACGTAATAGAAATCACATACAAAATTCTATAATACAAGTCACCAATCTCCCAGGTTTTGCATATACATTATTTTTAATTAATATACATTATTTTTAATTAATGTAATTACATTAATTTTCTTTGAAATTATTAATATCCACATTTGGAAAAAATGTGTTCATTTATGCTATTTTGGGTAAGGAGTCTACATAATTAAAGGAGTTGATTGGAAAACTTCAGGAATCACGAGGTAAACTTACAAAAGAGATAAGAGAAACAGCCGAATGAGCTAGAATAAAGAGAATTATTCTCTGATGCTTGCGAAATCATCATTTACATCAACACCAGCATATCAAGATAGGAAAAATAATTCTCAGCGAAGTTAATCCCATATAAAGGCAGAATCTAAACCAAAGTTTCCACTTGAAGTAATATGAGAATTGGTTTGCTGTAATTCTTAAGTGCAAAAGAGGAAGTAAGAATGGAAGTACTGTATAAACTTAATAAAATTACCAACTTCTCTTAATCCTCCCATTTTCTCTTGGAGAAGACTATAAAAGCTTTTTCAACTTGGTAAGTCGATCTGATTTTTTTTTTAAGTTAACTATACATGAAAGAGGGCATTGTTTGAGCAGTTTAAACACTTGTTTAAATAAAAGTTTCTGGACTCTAAGAAGCCAGTTAGATCGATGGGCTCTGTGAAATTAGTTTCGGGGTGGAGCTGTCTTAAGTACCGATTTTTTTATTCACTGTTGAAGACTGTATGACACAGTCAACTGTTAACAGAGTTCGACATAATTTAGACGACTTTCTCTTCCCTACACTTTTGATAAATATATGCACAGCAAAGAAAGCAATATTATTAGGTAATCAAATTCTGAAACATTCCCAAGGCAGATTCAATTCAGAACTCGCTGCACGAGTTACTTAGGAAAAGCAGCTCTTTGGTTTAATCTTTTGGCATGGGGCCGGGTGGAATCAGTTCCTTTGGGTGAGGCTAGGTTGAGCAATAGGAAAAAGCTCCACTACAACTCTACTAGAAAAAGCCAACGCCCACCCCTAGTATTAAAGTACAAAACAGTTACAGAAAATAAAATAAAGTCAAAAGAAAAAAGAAATGCGTTCGCATCACATGACCAGTGAGCTGCATTTGCTTTGGTTCTAACTTCAGCAACTCTGGGCTTTCTGAAAGGTTCCCTTTCACACATTTACTCGCGAAAAAAAAGCGCACAAAATCCGGCCACGTCACCGGCGGCTGCGCCCGCGGGCTGCAGCGCCGGGCGGGAGCAGGTTCCGGTGGACTTTCCCCAGGCAGGGGAGCAAAGGGGGAACGAAACAGGAATAGGAGAGTTCCCGCAGGCAGATCAGTTTACTCTTAAACTTTTCTGACTTTCCAACAAATTCTGGAACTCCTGAGCACTTTACAAAGCTGGTAACGAGCGCTGCGCGGGGGCGCACCGCCTTACCTGTGCCATGGCGCCTGCCCAGGTCAGGAGAAGGTGAGCCACACAGGACTGCAACAGAAGAAAAAGACCGCGGCTTCAGCGGACCAGACCCCTCCACGAGGCGCCCAGACAAACCCCCGGCGCCCGGCCTCCCCGCAACCGGAGACCGCTGTCCGCCCAGCGGCCGCGCCCCCCGGAGCCCCCGCTCCCTCTGCGGGCGCGGCGAGCGCTCACTCACCCAGACCCAAACTGCGGGGAACGCGGCGGGGCGGCAGAGCCGGCAAGGGTGAGCGGAGGACGCCGCGGCAGCCGCTTACTGGCTGCTCCAGGCCACGGAAACACAGCGGCTCGGTCCGGCCCCGCCCGCCCTGCCCCGCGCTCCCGGCCCTGCCCCGCGCTCCCGGCCCTGCCCCGCGCTCCCGGCCCTGCCCCGCGCTCCCGGCCCTGCCCCGCGCTCCCGGCCCTGCCCCGCCCGCCCTGCCCCGCGCTCCCGGCCCTGCCCTGCCCGCCCTGCCCCGCGCTCCCGGCCCTGCCCCGCCCGCCCTGCCCCGCGCTCCCGGCCCTGCCCCGCCCGCCCTGCCCCGCGCTCCCGGCCCTGCCCTGCCCGCCCTGCCCCGCGCTCCCGGCCCCGCGCTCCCGGCCCTGCCCCGCCCGCCCTGCCCCGCGCTCCCCGCACCGCCCCTGCGCGCCCCCCGCACCGCCCCTGCGCGCGCCCCGCACCGCCCCTGCGCGCCCCCCGCACCGCCCCTGCGCGCCCCCGGCACCGCCCCTGCGCGCCCCCGGCACCGCCCCTGCGCGCCCCCGGCACCGCCCCTGCGCGCCCCCGGCCGCCTCAGGCCTCAGTGCGCCTGCGTGGGGCGCGGCTGCGCCCAGTCCTCCCAGCCTGGGTGGAGGCCGGCCGCCGCTGCTTTGGAACCCAGAGGGGGTCGGCTCCGCAGGGCACCGGGCAAAGTCTGGCCTTCGTGCTGCGAGGAGGCCGTCGGACACAGTGCAGGACTCCGAGTTAGGCGTGAGGGATGTTCCTCCGCTCTGTGGCCGCAGGAACGTGGGCCTCACCCAGCCAGTGCTCGGGCGGCACGGTGCATGCGCATCTTTTTGGAAGACCGGACTGTCACTGTCGTCCAGGAGAGCGCGTCTAAAATTCCCAAGTTTATTTTTGTTTAAAAAAAAGAGTCCCTTCTTGCTTGTTAGATAGCCATGTCTTTTCTTTGGCGTCTTACTTGGAAAATTTCAAAACCTCTGTCACGCGAGTGTATGTTCCTCGGTTCTTGGTCTCGTCACAACAAAGATCTGGGGTGACGGACATTAGAGCCCCCTAGGGGTGTCGCAGCTCTCAGGTCTTGGGTAGACCGTGTTATAGCTCTCAGGTCTCGAATGGACCATGTTATAGCTCTTAGACAAATCAGTGCTACAGCTCTATTTTATTTAGAAGATAGCAGGAAACTCCATCTTTGGGGCGTGAGAGCACGTCGATCCAAAGGGGCGAGGAGAAGAGCGCCCCAGCGCCTGCGGGAGAGAGAGAGAGCTAGCTTTGGCTCCTCTATTTATAGCTTTATTTTTCCCTGGGCCTGTCCTATGTAAATTGGGCCACCCAGGAGTGTTGTTTGTTTTACCTGAGGTCCTCACTCCGGTCCTCAGACCTTCTTTTGTTCTATTTTCATGGGCTTTTCCCTTCCTTGTCTTTTAGCCACTGCCACCTTGGACTCCTTTTCCCTATTCTACCTACCTAAAACCTCCGCCTGGGGTCAGTTTCTATACTCAGAACCAGCCTGCTGCCGCTGCTGCTGCCAAGTTGCTTCAGTCGCGACTCTCTGTGACCCCATAGACGGCAGCCCACCAGGCTCCATCATCCCTGGGATTCTCCAGGCAGGAGTACTGGAGTAGGGTGCCATTGCCTTCTCCAAGAACCAGCCTAGAACCTTCAAATAACTTAAATTTGGCTCATTTCCTATTAGTAATTAAACGTAAAATATATGCATATCTGTGGCGGGGGAGGGGGGCTTGGACAGAGACAAAGATACAGACACAAAAGGGTACTGTAGTAGGCTGATACAGAGAAGGCAGACAGAAGGACAGTGCCCTTCTCAGACTCGCAGGCCTGGGGAGGGGAGATACTGGAGTGGGCTCCAGGAGGCAAGAGCACAGAGCTTGCAACTCTAGACACAGTAATATATTCTAGGATCAGAAGAGCAAAGTCCTGTGGCGATACAAGATAGATAAGCTAGTCTACTTGGGGGAATAAAGAGGTTTGTCGCATAAATTATTAATAAATGTAGAACTAGTGTGGTTCTTTGTATGGATAAAACTTCTTTCATTCACGTATGAGCCACATGCTTCATCCGGCCCTGACACAGTCACAACAGAGCGATTATTTGCTGGAAATGGAGGCAAAATTTCAAAGTATGTGGAGCTTGCCGCACAGGAAGGCACACAGACACACACACACACTCTCTCTCTCTCTCTCCCCTCTTTCAGCTTGCCTTTCCTCTTCCCTGGAAGCCTCTTCTCAGGTGGCCCAGCGTCTCTACAGTGGCCTCACGCTGCCTAATTTGAACCTCCCCTGGAGCGCTGTAGACAGGCGCAGGAGTGTGAAGGCAGCCCTGCGCTCTGCATCTAGTTCTAAGTAATGCTTTTCATTTTACTGAACTTCACCAAGAGGAGCTCCTTCAGCAAGGTCTGCAGCATTCTCTTCTCCTTACACATCCACTTATTTAAAGTCCTTTTCTTTATGGTCTTTCTCACTTTCTACTCTGAGAATGATGGAATGCCACCAGACCTCAGCGATTCTGTTCTTAACAATGTTGTTGATTTTATAGGAGAATGATGCCTATTATAGGTTAACAATTTGCTCTGTGTCCTGCGGCTAAATAATGATCGAGTCAATGAATTATTAAACAGCATTTTGATATACATAGTCTGTTGGTATTTCTTTCACTTTCAGTCACTTGGATCTATTCAACTCCTACTCTGGATCAGGCATAGTCCTAGGCACTGGGGGTAGGATGATGCAATAAATGAAGCAAAGTGCCTGCGCTCACAGGTCATACATTCTGTGCAGGAGACAGACAATAAAATAATACTTATGTCCAGTATGAAGTTTTCTATAAGGAAAATAAAGTGGGGCTAGGGAATTAGGCTGAAGGGAGCGTTGTTTTGCAAAGGTGGTCTGAGGAGTTTCTGAGAAACTTGACAAGAAACTTGAATTGATATTATTTAATTACATTTGACAACAGTTTACTAGGTACCTGTGGTAAAGGTCTACACAAGAGTCTAGCCGTTAGTATTATAGACAGTGCATGAATACAGATACTACAATGGGACAGCAACCTAAATCTTAAGAGAGATATAAAACACAATCAAAATCCAGTTGGTGTCAGAAGTTCAGTTCAATCGCTCAGTCGTGTCCAACTCTTTGTGCGGTAATGCCCAAACTACTGCACATTTGCACTCATCTCACACGCTAGCAAAGTAATGCTAAAAATTCTCCAAACCAGGCTTAAACAATACATGAACCGTGAACTTCTAGCTGTTCAAGCTGGTTTTAGAAAAGGCAGAGGAACCAGAGATCAAATTGCCAACATCCGCTCTATTATCAAAAAAGCAAGAGACTTCCAGAAGAACATCTATTTCTGCTTTATTGACTATGCCAAAGCCTTTGACTGTGTGAATCACCACAAACTATGGAAAATTCTGAAAGAGATGGGAATACCAGACCACCTGACCTGCCTCTTGAAAAACCTATATGCAGGTCTGAAAGCAACAGTTAGAACTGGACATGAAACAACAGACTAGTTCCAAACAGGCAAAGGAGTACATCAAGGCTGTATATTGTCACCCTGCTTATTTAACTTCTATGCAGAGTACATCATGAGAAACTCTGGGCTGGAAGAAGTACAAGCTGGAATCAAGATTTCTGGGAGGAATATCAATAATCTCAGATATGCAGATGACACCACCGTGATGGCAGAAAGTGAGGAGGAACTAAAAGCCTCTTGATGAAAGTGAAAGAGGAGAGTGAAAAAGTTGGCTTAAAGCTCAACATTCAAACTAAGATAGTGGCATCTGGTCCCATCATTTAATGGCAAAAAGATGGGGAAACATTGGAAACAGTGGTTGACTTTCTTTTGGGGGGCTCCAAAATCACTGTAGATGGTGACTGCAGCCATGAAATTAAAAGACACTTACTCCTTGGAAGAAAAGTTATGACCAACCTAGACAGCACGTTAAAAAGCAAAGACATTACTTTGCCAACAAATGTCCGTCTAGTCAAGCCTATGTTTTTCCAGTAGTCATGTATGGATGTGAGAGTTGGACTATAAAGTTGAGCGCCGAAGAATTGATGCTTTTGAACTGTGGTGTTAGGGAAGACTCTTGAGAGTCCCTTGGACTGCAAGGAGATACAACCAGTCCATTCTAAAGGAAATCAGTCCTGGCTGTTCTTTGGAAGGACTGATGTTGAAGCTGAAACTCCAATACTTTGGCCACCTGATGGGAAGAGCCGACTCATTTGAAAAGACCCTGATGCTGGGTAAAATTGAGGGCAGGAGGAGAAGGGGACGACAGAGGATGAGATGGTTGGATGGTATCACCGACACAATGGACATGGCTTTGAGTAGGCTCTGGGAGTTGGTAATGGACAGGGAGGCCTGGCATGCTGCGGGTCATGGGGTCGCAACGAGTTGGACACAACTGAGTGGCTGAACTGAACTGAACTGAACTGAATCTGTAAAAATGCCTAGCAATGATAAAAGAATGGGTGTTCCTCTCATGAAAAACCGGGTAATTCTCAGATGATTCAGCTGCCCCCCCTTCACATTTATAACAAATGAATCTCTGATGTTCCCACTGCTCCCCTGCAGCATGACCCATTCTATCGGCAGACGATCCCTCAGACCTGACAGGCAAGCCCCAACTCTCCGGGGCTAAGCTGATGCTTCCCGGTTCCCTCCTACGCTTCCACACTGGAGTTACCCATCAGTGGCCTCCATCACATACAGCTAAAAGAGACTCCCACCCTCTACTCTCCTTTCAATATGCACGCCCCCACGGTCCCCATGTGCTGGGGCCAAAGGCATCAGAAGAAACATCTCATCCTGAACTCAAGCCCCCTGCCTGGCCTCATCTTGTCCATCCCTGAACCTTCTGGGTGAGATGGAGGGAAGGCCGCATTGTTCTGCAGATTCTGCCCCATCCATTTTCACCATCATCTTTCTCCCAGAAGTGATACTGAACATAACCAGCATTCTAGTGGCTCCCCGACCTTGCCCTTTATATTTGAAGTGGTTGTAACGTCCCCTGGGGAAACAGGTCCAGACAAACTCATCCTGAGCCAACAGTGTGAAATTATTAGGAGACTTCTTCATTTCCCCCTTATTGAGATTCACATGCTCACCAGAAACTAAAAGCAGAGATCCCTTGGGAGATATTTAGCTTTAGAAGTCCTTCCACTGCTTTTATTCAAAACAATGTTTGTGTTTATCCAGTAAAAGCTAAGTCAATTTCCCTAGCAGGAGGCTGGAATGTAGGTCTTAGGTAAATAATTATGTAAAAAAGATTCTTAAAGGAATCTTTCAGGCAGAATGTTTAATTAAGCCTGGTTAAATCTTCATAGAAATTAGTAGAAAGACTCACAGAAGTACTCAGCATATTTATAAATGGACAAGCATCCTGTCCCTCTTGCTCGTTGCTAAATCCCCAGCACCTAGCACAGAGCCCTTAGTAGCCCTTAGTACCTACTGAGTAACAGTTTGGTGAATGTTTCAAATAAATGAGTGAATGGCTGAATGAATCCACTGTGGTGTTGGTTATTAACTGCAAGCTGGTGATATTCAGAAAGATGAGGAAGACATGGGAAAAAGTTAGAAGGAAACCTTGTAAGTGAGAATTTTGCCAGTGGAATAAACGTATTGTCAGACTGGGATTCTGAATTCTGGAGAGGACTCATCTCCGGGTGGGTGAAGTTTTGTTTCGTGATTTTACTCATGTGTGGCTTCAGACAATGATTTGATTTTTCCTAATTTGGAGTGGTGGTTAGGATTGCATGTGCTAACTTGTTTAAAGTTTAAAAATAAACAAGAGGGCTGGTTTCAACTTCTCATTACTCTTCTTCCTTCCAAAACCTCTTACCACTAAACCCCACCCTCATCTATTCCATGCTGATGATTCAGTCCCTACCAGTCTCCCTCAGAATCCCAAATTAAATCCCTATGAATCCAGTGCTCCAGTGAGGCAGGCTTCACCCATCAACAGACAGCTTCTCAGCACTGGCCCCCTATACCCAGCCCACCCCCACTTCCAGGGCCAGTGTTAAGTCCTCTCAGCACTGGTTTCTTTATCTGAACTTTATCTTCATTCATTCAGTGACTTTATTGTGTGTTACATCTTGTCATTGGCACTAAAGAAACAGTAATTTAAAAAAATCTAATTTTAGTGCTCGGTTTAACATTAAATGAGATATGTCAGCAGAATCTTGTTTACTTTAGAGTAGGAGGCAAGAGCAGGAAGTAGGCTTGAAACAAGGAAAGCTTTGCAAGGTGGGTATGTTTGTGTGACTGGGGGGCTGGGTGGGGGGCGTTGTCCTTCCCAGAAGTCAGCCTAACAGAGATATCCAGGCACGTGACGGATGGAAGCAGAGTTCCTTCTTTCCCCTTCATGCAGTCTGACTATTTGGATGCGATGGGCATGAGGGCTCACTGTGTCACACCCCGAACACTGCCATCCTCTCCACAGTTCCTCCTCTAATACTTTACTTACTATTTCTCACCCCCAGCGGCTCCCTCCTGTCCTCCACGTTTTCTTACCTTTCCAATCATAAATCTGCTAGTGTTCCCAGACTTCACCCACCTCTAGCCTCTCTTTCCACCCAGGCTGCCGTCCATCCTTTCTCCTGCTTTGTTCCTTCTCCATCCTACCTATGGCCTGTAGACTACCCACCCCGCCCCCCCCACCCTCATCTTGTCACTTTCCTTCAGTCTGGCTATTCTCTTCACAAGTCCCGCTGACCACTATCATATGCCCCTATCGACTCTGAAAGCTCAGCTTCTCTGTACACCAGTGCCAAATCAAATCTCAGAGACAGAGTTTTGGGTGAAGTTCAGTTCAGTTCAGCTGCTCAGTCGTGTCCAAGTCTTTGCGACCCCAAATACTGTAGCATGCCAGGCCTCCCTGTCCATCACCAACTCCCAGAATCCACCCAAACCCAAGTCCATCAAGTTGGTAATGCCATCCAACCATCTCATCCTTTGTTGTCCCCTTCTCCTCCCACCTTTAATCTTTCCCAGCATCAGGGTCTTTTCCAATGAGTCAGTTCTTTGCATCAGGTGGCCAAAGTATTGGAGTTTCAGCTTCAGGATCAGTCTTTCCAATGACTATTCAGGACTGATTTCCTTTAGGATGGACTGGTTGGATCTTCTTCCAAGGGACTGTCAAGAGTCTTCTCCAACACCACAGTTCAAAAGCATCAATTCTTTGGTGCTCAGCCTTCTTTATGGTCCAACTCTCACATCCATACATGACTACTGGTAAAACCATAGCTTTTTTTAAATATAAATTTATTTATTTTAATTGGAGGTTAATTACTTTACAATATTGTATTGGTTTTGTCATACACCAACATGAATCCACCATAGGTATACACGTGTTCCCCATCCTGAAACCCCCTCCCTCCTCCCTCCCCGTACCATTCCTCTAGGTCATCCCAGTGCACTATCCCCAAGCATCCAGTATCATGCATCAAGCCTGGACTGGCAATCCATTTCATATATGATATTATACACGTTTCAATGCCATTCTCCCAAATCATCCCACCCTCTCCCTCTCCCACAGAGTCCAAAAGACTGTTCTATACATCTGTGTCTCTTTTGCTATCTCGCATACAGGGTTATCATTACCATCTTTCTAAATTCCATATATATGCATTAGTATACTGTATTGGTGTTTTTCTTTCTGGCTTACTTCACTCTGTATAACAGGCTCCAGGTTCATCCACCTCATTAGAACTGATTCAAATGTATTCTTTTTAATGGCTGAGTAATACTCCATTGTGTATATGTACCACAGCTTTCTTATCCATTCATCTGCTGATGGACATCTAGGTTGCTTCCATGTCTTGGCTATTATAAACAGTGCTGCGATGGACCTTTGGGTGAAGTAGAAAAGGATAGATCTATTGCCTCCTGAGGCAAAGGGGGACACAGCAGGCTCATGCCCTCAAAACCACATGTTTGGGGAAAATAGTGCCAGGTTTTATGGTAATTGCTCAAAGAGGGCGTGATCAGCTCGTGGGCATTTTCTTAACGTATTGATATCCGGCTATGCTCGGTCCTCAGTGCTCCCTGTGGGCCTTCTCTGGTTGCAGTGAGCAGGGACTACCATCTAGTTGCAGAGGGCAGTCTTCCCATTATGGCTGCCCCTCCCGTTGCAGGGCATAGGCTCTAGGCACGTGGGCTCAGTAGCTGTGGAGCAGGGGCTTAGCCTCTCTGTGGCATGTGGGATCTTCCAGGATCAGGAATGGAACCCATGTCCCTTGAGTAGGCAGGCGGATTCTTAACCACTAGAGCACCAGGGAAGCCCATGTGAACATTTTTCAGAAGAATGAGGTGGCAAGTAGGAGTCCACGTCGTCAACCTTCAGGTCCAACTAGTCTGGGGTTTCACATGCTTGTGGCAGCATAGCATCATGAATCATTGACTTCTCCTACCTGGAGGGGGTTTCAATATCTGCAAAATAGCTCAGAGATACTGTGTGTCTCCACTGATGGGGAAACAGGACCTTGCCCCCGTTGCTCTTGACTGTTTCTCCTTGCCCTCCCATTCTCTCCCTTCCCTAATGAACAACTGCTTGAATCTGCCCATTGGAACTCAGGGAAGGTCATGAAGACTGCACAAAGGCTGTTTCCTATAATCAAAGAAGTGGGAGACATGAAGGCCCCGCCCAGGAGCCCCACAGGGTATCACTATATGCACGCTGCTGAGCAGTTAGACACAGCAACATCACACGATAGATCACCGAAAAACACAGTTTGGAGTCATCAGCCTCAACTGGGCCCTCAGCATCCCATAGCGATGCTTTAACATGTCCCTATTCAGGCCTCTTACCATCCCGCATCATATTTGATCTTCACTGCTCTCCTTTGCACCCTCGCCCTCACCCTTTCTCCCAGCAGATGATCTTAATTCCTACTCAGCAAGTCTAGTTGCCCTGAATTCTCACCCTACACCTACAAACACATCTTGGCCCATACCCATTCTTACCTCCTCACTCAGAGGGTGAAAGGACCCTCTTCCTATTTGTTCTGAGATTTAAAGTTCATTCTCCAGGATTGTGATCTTATTCCCACCTATATTTAAATCTTTTCCTTTCACTAGCTTCTTCTCAGGCTAAATTAACACAGCTGTTTAAATCAGGACTCTCTTAGTTGCAACTGACAGAAATCCAACTCAAGCTAATTTAGGTAAAAAGGCAGAGAGCTAAGAATTTGTCATCAGTCATACTTCAAGGTTTTGGGAAGTGAGTGCTAGTTTCAACTTTATGGAAGCAATATCCTTCCTTCCTTCCCACATCAATTTCATAGAAGTTAAAACAGAAAAAAAAAAAAGAAAGAAAGATGAAGGAGAAACATCAATAAAAGGAAAGTATGACTGATGACACATTCTTAGCTCTCTCTCGGTTTCCTTTTCCTGTCTCAGAGACCAGCTTTGTTCTTGTGGCAAAATATGGCTACAAGAAATAATAGTTCAGCATGAAACAGAGCCCTAGCTCCTCCTCAAGGAACACACAACAATTTACTACATATCTTTGAGATCTGCAGGAAATAAAGCCCCACACAAGAGGAGGATAGAAGAAGGCTCCTGACCTTTGCTGACTTCAGTCTACTAAAGCTTGGCCTCTGTTGACCTATGCCCCAGTTCTATGCTGAATTCTCCTCTGCTCAAGCCCCTTCATGACTATGTATGTAATCTTAGCTTAAAATTTCCCCAATCTTGCTGTTCAAGGAAACACTGCTTTGCTGCATTGGGAGAGATCCCCGGTGTTCTCTTTACTTGCTCCGTGTGTGTGTGTGTGTGTGTGTGTGTGAGCCTGCTCAGTCGCACAGTTACATGCCACTCTGCGATCGCATGGATTGTAGCCCGCCAGGCTCCTCTGTCAGGAATACTAGCCATAGCAAAGTACACTTCCACGTCTTCATCTGCAGCTCAGACCTCTCTTGTGCTCTAGGCTCACATAGCTACCTGCTTGCTTCTCTTGTTTCAGCCAGGATGGGCCATAGATAAAACCAACACATCCAAACCAAATTCATCATTTTTCCTTCAAGACCAGATTTTTTCATATTCCCCGTTCTGGTTAAAGAATCCCTGTTAACCAGTCACTGGTGATGAATCCAGGCAATGCTTCTGGGTTCTTCACTTTCCCTTACCAGCCCTGCCACCACCACATTTAAGGTGGTAGATTCTAATAATGCCCTTCCTGTCTCGTCCTGGCTCACTTCTACTCATTTGCTACAGCAATCATTTTCTACTGACCTCTTAGTTTCTCTTCTCTCTAATTTGTCTTCTAAATGCAAATCTGATTGGGTTACTCCATGCCTAAAATGAATAGATTCTTTGCAAATCCAAATTCCTTGTAGGAAATATTCCGAATTCTCTAGCAAGAAGTACAAAGGCCTTCCAGAAATTTTTCTTCAACTTTGCTGACACTATTTTTTTGCTAATGAACTACTTAAAACTCCATCTTTTGCGTTTACCTCCTCTGTCTGCTTCAAACACACTCCCTTGCATTCTCTTAGCTCTCCTGGTGAGCTCCTATTCCTCCTCAGGGCCCACTGTTAAGCATCTTCTCAAATTTTTTTCCTAAGACTCTTCTCAGGGGCTTCCCTGGTGATTCAGTGCTAAAGAATTCACCTGTCAATGCAGGAGACATGGGCTCGGTCTCTGATCAGGAAAGACGCCACACATCATGGAGCAACTAAGACTGTGAAAGTGAAAGTCGAGTCTGACTCTTTGCGACCCCATGGACTCTACAGTCCATGGAATTCTCCAGGCCAGAATACTGGAATGGGTAGCCTTTCTCTTCGCCAGGGGATCTTCCCAATCCAGGGATTGAACCCAGATCTCCCGCATTGTGGATGGATTCTTTACCAGCTGAGCCACAAGGGAAGCCCAAGAATACTGGAATGGGTAGCCTATCCCTTCTCAAGCAGATCTTCCCAACCCAGGAATTGAACCAGGATCTCTTGCATTGCAGGTGGATTCTTTACCAACTGAGCTACCAGGGAAGCCCAACTAAGCCTGTGGACCACAACTACTGAGCCTGTGCTCCAGAGCTGGGAACTGGAGCTGCTGAGCCCACGCACTGCAGCTACTGAAACCTGTGCACCTGGAGTCTGTGCTCGGCAGCAAGAGCAGCCACCGCGGTGAGAAGCCCGCGCACCACGACTAGAGCGCAACTCAACCGGCCGCAGCTAGAGAAAGCCCGAGCACAGCGACGAAGACCCAGTATAGCCGCAAACAAATAAAAGGCTTCTTTGGCCCTGTGTCCCAACACCTTGACGGCAACCTCACAACAGACTCCAAGCCTTACCTGGCTAAGCTGCTCCTGAATTCGCGACCGACAGAAACGAGGAAATAAAAAGTATTTACTGCTGTAAGCCAGCAAGGTTGTTTCTGGATACTTTGCCACAGAGCAATAGAAAACCAACTGAAACAGTTCACTTGCAGAGGTCAACATGAATGAAATTCTAGACCCAAGTTTCAAGTGCAGGGGCTCGGTCTTCCTAACTCAATCCTCAGGGGTCTTTAAACAGTACCAACCAACTGCCTTTTATTTCTCCAATTTCTTTTTAAAACATAGTAAAACTAATTATGGGTTAGTAGTGAATTAACTACTTAATGCTCATACAGTAATATGCAAAGTAAGAGTTCAAAATCTATTATTATTATTTAATATGGCCTTAAAGACTTAAATTGAAGAAAGCAGGGAAAACCGCTAGACCACTCAGGTATGACCTAAATCAAATCCCCTATGATTATACAGTGGAGGTGAGAAATCGATTTAAGGGTCTAGATCTGATAGATAGAGTGCCTGATAAACAATGGAATGAGGTTTGTGATATTGTACAGGACACAGGGATCAAGACCATACCCATGGAAAAGAAATGCTAAAAAGCAAAATGGCTGTCTGGGGGGGCCTTACAAATAGCTGTGAAAAGAAGAGAGGCAAAAAGCAAAGGAGAAAAGGAAAGATATAAACATCTGAATGCAAAGTTCTGAAGAATAGCAAGAAGAGATAAGAAAGCCTTCTTCAATGATCAATGCAAAGAAATAGAGGAAAAGAACAGAATGGGAAAGACTAGAGATCTCTTTAAGGAAATTAGAGATACCAAAGGAACATTTCATGCAAAGATGGGCTTGATAAAGGACAGAAATGGTCTGGACCTAACAGAAGCAGAAGCTATTAAGAAGAGGTGGCAAGAATACACAGAAGAACTGTACAAAAAAGATCTTCACAACCCAGATAATCATGATGATGTGATCACTAATCTAGAGCCAGACATTTTGGAATGGGAAGTCAAGTGGGCCTTAGAAAGTATCACTACAAACAAAGCTAGTGGAGGTGATGGAATTCCAGTTGAGCTATTTCAGATCCTGAAAGATGATGCTGTGAAAGTGCTGCACTCAATATGCCAGCAAATTTGGAAAATTCAGCAGTGGCCACAGGACTGGAAAAGGTCAGTTTTCATTCCAATTCTAAAGAAAGGCAATGCCAAAGAAAGGCAATGCCAAAGAATGCTCAAACTACCACACAGTTGCACTCATCTCACATGCTAGTAAAGTAATGCTCAAAATTCTCCAAGCCAGACATCAGCAATACGTGAACCGTGAACTCCCTGATGTTCAAGCTGGTTTTAGAAAAGGCAGAGGAACCAGAGATCAAATTGCCAACATCCGCTGGATCATGGAAAAAGCAAGAGAGTTCCAGAAAAACATGTATTTCTGCTTTATTGACTATGCCAAAGCCTTTGACTGTGTGGATCACAATAAACTGTGGAAAATTCTGAAAGAGATGGGAATACCAGACCACCTAACCTGCCTCTTGAGAAATCTGTATGCAGGTCAGGAAGCAATAGTTAGAACTGGACGTGCAACAACAGACTGGTTCCAAATAGGAAACAGAGTACATCAAGGCTGTATATTGTCACCCTGCTTATTTAACTTCTATGCAGAGTACATCATGAGAAACGCTGGACTGGAAGAAGCACAAGCTGGAATGAAGATTGCTGGGAGAAATATCAATAACCTCAGATATGCAGATGACAGCACCCTTATGGCAGAAAGTGAAGAGGAGCTAAAAAGCCTCTTGATGAAAGTGAAAGAGGAGAGTGAAAAAGTTGGCTTAAAGCTCAACATTCAGAAAATGAAGATCATGGCATCTGGTCCCATGACTTCAAGGGAAATAGATGGGGAAACAGTGGAAACAGTGTCAGACTTTATTTTTTGGGGCTCCAAAATCACTGCAGATGGTGACTGCAGCCATGAAATTAAACAACGCTTACTCCTTGGAAGAAAAGTTATGACCAACCTAGACAGCATATTGAAAAGCAGAGACATTACTTTGCTAACAAAGGTCTGTCTAGTCAAGGCTATGGTTTTTCCTGTGGTCATGTATGCATGTGAGAGTTGGACTGTGAAGCAGGCTGAGCGCTGAAGAATTGATGCATTTGAACTGCGGTGTTGGAGAAGACTCTTGAGAGTCCCTTGGATTGCAAGGAGATCCAACCAGTTCATTCTGAAGAAGATCAGCCCTGGGATTTCTTTGGAAGGAATGATGCTAAAGCTGAAACTCCAGTACTTTGGCCACCTCATGCGAAGAGTTGACTCATTGGAAAAGACTCTGATGCTGGGAGGGATTAGGGGTAGGAGGAGAAGGGGACGACAGAGGATGAGATGGCTGGATGGCATCACTGACTCGATGGACATGAGTCTGAGTGAACTCCGGGAGATGGTGATGGACAGGGAGGCCTGGCGTGCTGCGATTCATGGGGTCACAAAGAGTCGGACACGACTGAGTGACTGAACTGCACTGAACTAAAGACTCAGGATGGAAATTGAGAGAACATTAATAGATTTTATTTTTCTTTTCTTTTTTGGCTACACCACTCGGCTTGCAGGATCTTAGTTCGTCCACCAGGGATTGAACCAGGGCTATTGGCTGTGGGAGTGCAGTGTCCTAACCTGTAGACCAGCAGGGAATTCCCAGGACATTCTTGTTTGACATTCAAGCATCTATTGTTTTCAGTAATCAGATTCTATAGGATACATAGAATCTAATTTCCGTATTTTAGATAATCAGCTAGGGATGTAATTTTTAAAAATTGATGTGTAAGTGCTGTACAGTATAATACTGGCATACAATATTGGTGTACAATATAGTGATTCACAATTTTTAAAGGCTATATTCCATGTATAATTACTATATTAGTTATATTCCGCATGTTATATAATATACCCTTATAGCTTATTTTACACAGAATAGCTTGCACCTCTAATTCCCTCCCTGCTCGCTCCTCCCCACTTCCTCTCATCACTGGTTACCACCAGTCCGTTCCTAGGGATGAAACTTTGATTTCATGAAGAACACACTCCGCTGTAACACTCTTTCTATACAATTAGTTTGCATTTTAAAAATTAGTGTGTAGGAACAACTGAAATGATCATCAAAATGAGAATAGATAAATAAACTGTGGTATAGTCACCTAATGGGATGGTATTCAGCAGTGAAAAAAAGAACACAACAGGGAATAGTCTCAAATATGTGTTGAACAAAAGAAAAAGAGGCAGAACAAAATAAAGATTCTATGTGATCCCACTTATATGAAGTTTGGGAACATGAAAACTAAGCTGCTGCTGTTGCTACTAAGTCACTTCAGTCGTGTCCGACTCTGTGCGACCCCATAGATGGCAGCCCACCAGGCTCCCCCGTCCCTGGGATTCTCTAGGCAAGAACACTGGAGTGGGTTGCCATTTCCTTCTCCAATGCATGAAAGTGAAAAGTGAAAGTGAAGTCGCTCAGTCGTGTCCGACTCTGTGCAACCCCATGGACTGTAGCCCTCCAGGCTCCTCCATCCATTGGATTTTCCAGGCAAGAGTACTGGAGTGGGATGCCATTGCCTTCTCCGAAAACTAAGCTAAGGTGATAGAAATCAAGAGTAGTTTTTTGTAGGATTGAAGTTATTAACAACTAAAGGAGGAAAAAAAATTCTGGAAAGGACTGAAAAGTTCTCTATCTTGATTTAATTACATGGGTGTAAATATTTATCAAAAATCACAATTTACTTATGTTCATTTTACTCTATGTCATTTTAAGCTCAATCTTAAAAAGACAACATTAAAAAAAATAGTGCATAACACCAAAACAAAATCATGTTTCCCTTTTGAAAGGATAGCCTCTCTTTCAGAAGAAGAAAACTGGGAATTCAGAAACCAAAGAGGAAGAGCTTTCACATCACGCAAGTGGAACAAAGTAAATATTTCCAAATATTTTCCAAATACTACCTTTGAGAAAAGGAACCCCCAGCCCCTGAGCCATGATAAATACCCACTGGTTCTGAGCTGAGTTGGGGAGGGAAATCAGCATTCAACTCTCTTCACTTTGGACAGGCTGTGTCCAAATATTAATAGCACTCTGCAAGATGGGGATGCTCCACGCAGCAGAAAACCCCAGAAAAAGAAAAAAACTGGAGGTAGAGCAAAGTAGTTCGGGTAGAGGGCAGGGTGCCCTGTGTGGCTCAGCACGCAGGAATCCCACACGGATGGAGGGGGAGGGCTTTGAGCACAGAAAAGAGATGAAGAAGGAAAATATATTGACAAGGGCTTCACAGTTGCAGACTGGGGCTCCCTGAGAGACAGGTGGGATGGCTATGGAAGAGGAACTGAGCACTGGATGCTGAGCCCACACTGGGGAGAGCTGGGCCTCCAAGGGAGCAATTAGGAACAAGGGCACCTTGCTCCCCTCTGTGCTGGAAGGCAGGAAAAGGCAAAAACAGGAAGCTTGCCAAGGCAGAAAAGGACCATGTTACGGGAAGACCCCTTTGTAAAGAATCTGGTGGTGGTCATGGTGGTGGTTTCCTCCCTAAGTCTCTCTGGACTCTTGCAACCCCAAGAACTGTAATCAACAAGGCTCCTCTGTCCATGAGATTTTCCAGGCAAGAATACTGGAGTGGATTCCCATGCCTTCCTCCAGGAGATCTTCCCCACCCACGGATTAAGCTGGTGTCTCTTTTGTCTCTTGCATTGGTAGGCAGATTCTTTGCCTTTAGCGCCACCTGAGAAGCCTTCACATGTACTACAAATGTCCCTAACTTGCTTCAATTCAGTTCAGTCACTCAGTTGTGTCCAACTCTTTGCGACCCCATGGACTGCAGCACGCCAGGCCTCCCTGTCCATCACCAACTCCCGGAGTTTACTCAAACACATGTCCATCAAGTTGGTGATGCCATCCAACTATTTTATGCTTTGTTGTCCCCTTCTCCTCCCACCTTTAATCTTTCCCAGCATCAGAATCTTTTCCAATGAGTCAGCTCTTCGCATCAGGTGGCCAAAGTATTGGAGTTTAAGCTTCAGCATCAGTCCTTCCAATGAGCGCCCAGGACTGATCTTTAGGATGGATTGGTTGGATATCCTTGCAGTCCAAGGGACTCTCAAGAGTCTTCTCCAACACCACAATTCAACAGTATCAATCCTTCGGCGCTCAGCTTTCTTCACAGTCCAATTCTCACATCCATACATGACCACCGGAAAAACCATAGGCTTGACTAGATGGACATCTGTTGGCAAAGTAATGTCTCTGTTTTTGAATATGCTGTCTAGGTTGGTCATAACTTTTCTTCCAAGGAGCAATCGTCTTTTAATTTCATGGCTGCAGTCACCATCTGCATTGATTTTGGAGCCCCCCAAAATAAAATCAGCCACTGTTTCCAATGTTTCCCCATTTATTTGCCATTAAATGATGGGACCAGATGCCACCATCTTAGTTTTCTGAATGTGGAGCTTTAAGCCAACTTTTTCACTCTCCTCTTTCACTTTCATCCAAAGGCTCTTGCGTTCTTCACTTTCTGCCATAAGGGTGGTATCATCTGCATATCTAAGGTTACTGATATTTCTCCCAGCAATCTTGATTCCAGCTTGTGCTTCATCAGCGTTTCATGATGTACTCTAGCCCAGCGTTTCTCATGATGTACTCTGCATATAAGTTAAATAAGCAGGGTGACAATATACAGCCTTGATGTACTCCTTTCCCTATTTGGAACCAGTCTCTTGTTCCATGTCCAGTTCTAACTATTGCTTCCTGACCTGCATACAGATTTCTCAAGAGGTAGATCAGGTGGTCTGGTATTCACATCTCTTTAGGAATTTTCCAGTTTGTTGTGATCCACACAGTCAAAGGCTTTGGCATAGTCAATAAAGTAGAAGTTGACGTTTTTCTGGAACTCTCTTGCTTGTTCAATAATCTAGCAGATGTTAGCAATTTGATCTCTGGTTCCTCTGCCTTTTCTAAAACCAGCTTGAACAGCTGGAAGTTCACAGTTCATGTACTATTGAAGCCTGGCTTGGAGAATTTTGAGCAACACTGCTGTCTGCTCATATTTAAAAATAAAGCAATTTTTAAAAACTGCCTGGAATAGACTAGTATCCATACATGTACGGCAATCTGATTTGGTTTTTCATTGTTTCTTTTAATTTATTTCTTTTTTAATTTTTAAAAAATTTATGTATTTTTAATTGCAGGATAATTTCTTTACAATGTTGTGTCGGTTTCTGACATACAACAAGATGAATCAATCATAGGTGTATATATGCGTCCCTTCCCTCTTGAACCTCTTTCCCACATTCCACCCTTTCATTGTTTCTTTGCTTTTATTTTCATCTGGCTTCGCACAGAGGACTCAGCCACACTCTCACCAAGAAAGTAAAAGTTTGGCTGCTAACTAATTTCTTTTACAGACCTGCCTGCAATGAATCATCCTATTGTCATCACCTCCTGCACCCTTATTCTAATAGTTCTAAGTGTTTCTGAGATTCTGTAGTTCAGGTCAGCCTTCTTCCTAGCTTTCCTCACTGCCAGCTTTGGTTCAGTTGTTAAGTCAGTTTTGCCACTAGTCTACCTACTTTAGTTTGCAACATCCCATTGCTGTCAATCGTCTGTTTACAACTAGTTCAATTTTTGCCTTTATAAGTTCATGGCTTTTATTAATTAAGAAAAAGTTCTTTACTGTTACTTTTATGTAATTTGGGGAGGGAGAAAACATGTGTTTACTCTGCCATATTTTAACCAGAAATCTTGAAATTGCTTCCTTCTTGTGTGCTGAGGACTGCAGCTCATTTATCATGACAGTCTGGAGTCTGGCCTATTGCCTGACGTAAATTAGGAATTCAGTAAGAAAGTAAGGGTCTATTGAGTGAATACACATGTAGCACAGTAACTTTCTTGAAATAGTAACCAATGTTTTGTTTTGTTTTTCTCTCTAGTATCTCATTTTCCCCTTTTCAGCTAGGTCAATATGTTATCTAAGCTTCAGGGAACGCATAGGACAATAGAGAGAAAATTCTGCCTGGATTTTGAATTTCAAATATCTATGTCTTTAGGAAAATTCAAAGTGCTTATGGCATAAACAAAATGTCGGGGCAGAAAGTTGTGAAGTATACCTCTATCTCTCCTTTAAAACGGAAAGAGTGATCCAAAAGATAGTCAGAGCCCAGTTCTAGGGAGGCACCAAAGCCCTACAGAAAAAATAAATAGTATGCCCAGGCAATGGGGATCACTTCTTCCCTACTGGGGAAGAATGGGGAGACAGGATGGTGTCATGTCAGAGATCATGGACTCTGGGATCAGGGCATCATGGACAGGGGATGCCCATGTGGGCAGATACTTCATGGACAGATGACACTGAGATCCCTCCCATCCCTGAGGCTTTGACACTATGTAAGCCTTTCATTATTTAAACACAAGCCTAGGGAGAGCCTCAAATTGGCTGAGATTAAGTTTATGCCACCTAAGTAAAATGGAAGCTCAAGGTTGAAATTAACTTGTTATTAAAAAAAAAAAAAGTATCTGTACACCAGAAACTAACACAGAATTGTACTCTACTCAGTTTAGAAAATTATATTTCCTCAGTATATTGTGTTGCTCAGTTAAAATTCATGTACAGTACATAAAAGATGGTGATTATGACCATTAAATATTCATTTTTATATAAATCCATGAAAACATCCATAAGTACTTATATAACAGATAATCAAAGATGTTAATATAGTGACATTCTAAATTAAAGTACAGATTTATACTTGTGAAAGACAAATCATCCATAAAATCAAGGTAGACTGTAGATTTCTTGGCTAAACTCTTTCTATTATTTGTTAATAATAACAAATAGTAGAATAAACAAATTATATATATTTATATAATTTACATAATAATCTATATGATTAAAAAAGATATAATTCTTAAATAATATATTTGCTAATAGTAGAATAAATGAGAAAATATGGATACACACGTCAGGAACGTATGTCAGGACTGCTGCTTTCTGCTGAGATGAAGGCCAGTGCTCCCACTGAGAATGACTAGAGAAGCTGGATAAAATACACAAAACGGTTCATGTTTGAAGGCAAAGAAGAACTGCAGGGGAAACTCAGACTTGAGCAGTCAGATTCTGGAGAAGGACGAGACTTGGAGAGGAGTGCTGACATTCTTCAATTGATTTTTCCTTTGGGGCACTTGCCAATTCTGAGTACCTGGCAAGAGGCCAGGTATCCAGGCAAGAGATTTGGGCAGGAGGTCACCAAGGGCAGAGAAAGCAGCAGAATTCTTAGCAGTCTGGGGTGCTAGAGAGAAAAATTGGGATTTTCTGAGGCAGGGATGCCAGTGAGAAGGGTAGGTAGAAAAACGAGTCTAACACTTACCCTTTCTCCCAGATTCCAATGCTGCGTGGATCAAGCTAAACTAAGCAGAAGGTCTCTGTAAAGTAGAGCGGAGAATTGGAAAACTCAAAAGACTCACCAGGAGGACAGGGACACAGTGAGAACCAAGTACCCAGGTGGAACCCCAGGAGGTGTTTTAGTTGGGTGGGATGGGTATACCAAAAACACCATGGCTGTGTGATTTAAACATTTATTTCTCACAGTTCTGGAGGGTGGAAAGTCCAAGATCAAGAATCTGGCAGATTCAGTGTCTGTTCAGGGCCAACTGCTTGGTTCACAGACGACTGTCTTCTTGCTGTTTCCTCACATGTTAAAGGGGTGAGCTCCACAGGGCCTCTTTTATATGGGCACTAATCACATTCATGAGGGCTCCTCTGTCACAACCCAATCACCTCTCAAGGCTGCACCTCTTGATACCACCATATTTGGGGGTTAGGATTTCAACATAATGAGCTTCCCTGGTGGCTCAGACAGTAAAGAATTCACCTTGGGTAGGGAAGATCCCCTGGAGAAGGGACTTTGGCAACCTGCTCAAGTATTCTTGCCTGAGACTCCCATGGACAGAGGAGCCTGGCAGGCTACAGTCATGGGGTCGCAAAGAGCTGGACACAAATGAGAAACTAACACAGACACAAAATATATCTGAACGTATGGATTTTGAGGGGAACATAAACATCCAGTCTGCCCCAGAGGGCTAC
This sequence comes from Budorcas taxicolor, assembly GCF_023091745.1. Classification (NCBI taxonomy): domain Eukaryota; kingdom Metazoa; phylum Chordata; class Mammalia; order Artiodactyla; family Bovidae; genus Budorcas; species Budorcas taxicolor. Next base: position 4,013,165 of record NC_068915.1, on the reverse strand, counting down.
TGCCTGGGAACAGAGATGGATCAGAGATGGAATCGTGGTGCTCCAAAGAGATCACTGTGCTTAGCAGCTCAGTTGCATCTGACTCTCTGCACCCCCATGGACTATAGGGATGGAACAAAGCCTCACAAAACTATGATGCATTATATGTCATTCTGGAAAAAGCAAAGCTAAAAAGACAAAAAAAAAAAAAAATCAGTAGTTTCCATGGGTTAGGGATAGGGAGGAAAGAATGGATGGAACAAAAGGGATTTTTTAAGGGCGGTGAAACTACTCTGTATGATCCTATAATGATGAATATAAGTTGTTGTTATACATTTGTTAAAGTCTGTAGAATGTACAACACCAAGAGTGAACCGTAATGTAAACTGTGGAGTTTGTGATTAAAGCTGTGTCAATGGAGAGTCATCCCTGGTTTAAAAAAGTCCCATTCTGGGATAAAAAAGAAGTGGTACATACATACAATGGAATGTACTCAATCATAAGAAAAGAGATGAAATAACAGCATTTGCAGCAACATGAGTGGACCTAGAGATGATCATATTAAGTGAAGTATGAAAAAGAAAGTCAAATATCATATGATATAACTTCTATACGAAATCTAAAACATGGCAAAAATGAACTTATCTATGAAACAGGCTTACAGACAAGGGGGCAAGCTAGGGGAGGGATGGATTGATAGTCTGGGATTAGCAGATACAAACTATTATATACCAAATGGATAAACAACAAGGTCATACTATACAGCACAGGGAACTATATTCAATATCCTGGGATAAATCATAATGGAAAAAAATTTGAAAAAGAATGTATATATACATAAACATTCAGCGATCAATGCAAAGAAATAGAGGAAAACAACAGAATGGGAAAGACTAGAGATCTCTTCAAGAAAATTAGAGATACCAAGGGAACATTTCATGCAAAGATGGGCTCGATAAAGGACAGAAATGGTCTGGACCTAACAGAAGCAGAAGATATTAAGAAGCAGTGGCAAGAATACACAGAAGAACTGTACAAAAAAATCTTCATGACCCAGATAATCAAGATGGCGTGATCACTCACCTAGAGCCAGACATCCTGGAATGTGAAGTGAAGTGGGCCTTAGAAAGCATCACTACAAACAAAGCTAGTGGAGGTGATGGAATTCCAGTTGAGCTATTTCAAATCCTGAAAGATGATGCTGTGAAAGTGCTGCACTCAATATGCCAGCAAATTTGGAAAACTCAGCAGTGGCCACAGGACTGGAAAAGGTCACTTTTCATTCCAATCCCAAAGAAAGGCAATGCCAAAAAATGCTCAAACTACCACACAATAGCGCTCATCTCACATGCTAGTAAAGTAATGCTCAAAATTCTCCAAGCCAGGCTTCAGCAATACATGAACCGTGAAAGTCCTGATGTTCAAGCTGGTTTTAGAAAAGGCAGAGGAACCAGGGATCAAACTGCCAACATCTACTGGACCATGGAAAAAGCAAGAGAGTTCCAGAAAAACATCTATTTCTGCTTCCTTGACTATGCCAAAGCCTTTGACTGTGTGGATCACAATAAACTGTGGAAAATTCTGAGAGAGATGGGAATACCAGACCACCTGACTGCCTCTTGAGAAATCTGTATGCTGGTCAGGAAGCAACAGTTAGAACTGGACATGAAACAACAGACTGGTTCCAAATAGGAAAAGGAGTACATCAAGGCTGTATATTCTCACCCTGCTTATTTAACTTCTATGCAGAGTACATCATGAGAAACGCTGGACTGGATGAAGCACAAGCTGGAATCAAGATTGCCGGGAGAAATATCAATAACCTCAGATATGCAGATGACACCACCCTAATGGCAGAAAGTGAAGAGGGACTAAAAAGCCTCTTGATGAAAGTGAAAGTGGAGAGTGAAAAAGTTGGCTTAAAGCTCAACATTCAGAAAACAAAGATCATGGCATCTGGTCCCATCACTTCATGGGAAATAGATGGGGAAACAGTGGAAACAGTGTCAGACTTTAATTTTGGGGGCACCACATCACTGCAGATGGTGATTGCAGCCATGAAATTAAAAGACACTTACTCCTTGGAAGGAAAGTTATGACCAACCTAATAACATATTCAAAAGCAGAGATATTACTTTGCCAACAAAGGTCCGTCTAGTCAAGGCTATGGTTTTTCCTGTGGTCATGTATGGATGTGAGAGTTGGACTGTGAAGAAAGCTGAGTGCTGAAGAATTGATGCTTTTGAACTGTGGTGTTGGAGAGGACTCTTGAGAATCCCTTGGACTGCAAGGAGATCCAACCAGTCCATTCTGAAGGAGATCAACCCTGGGTGTTCTTTGGAGGGAATGATGCTGAAGCTGAAACTCCAGTACTTTGGCCACCTCATGTGAAGCGTTGACTCATTGGATAAGACTCTGATGCTGGGAGGGATTAGGGGCAGGAGGAGAAGGGGACGACAGAGGATGAGATGGCTGGATGGCATCACTGACTCGATGGACGTGAGTCTGAGTGAACTCCGGGAGTTGGTGATGGACAGGGAGGCCTGGCGTGCTGCGATTCATGGGGTCGCAAAGAGTTGGACATGACTGAGCGACTGAACTGAGCTCAACTGAACTGATACGTGCATATATATATATATATATATATATATATATATATATAACTAAATCACTTTGCTCTACAGTAGAAATTAATACAATATATAAGTCAACTGTACTTCAGTAAAAAAATTACTTTTAAAAGGTACCATTCTGGTGAGGGATGTTGATAATGGAGGGGGCTATGCAACGGTGAGGGCAAGAAGCAAATGGGAACTTAGTACTTTCCTCTCAGTTTTTCTGTGAACTAAAAACAGCTCTAGAAATAAAAACCTGTAATGCAGGCTGCAGTTGGTTCTACCTTTGATTGGATTAAAGTGATCAGTTCTCTAGTAGAAAAGGTAAGGCCTCTCTTTGTGGAAGATTTCACCCCAAAGCTCTCTAATTTTTGAAATACAACGTCTGGATCAAATTGGATCAATACTTACCAGGCATTCCAGGACACAGAAACAGTTACTAAAGACCATAAAGAAAATGTTGGAAATAGACACATTGATCCAGATATTTTAGTTATCAAAAAATATTTAAAATAAGTATGATTAATATGCTCAGGCAAAACAAATGAAAAGAATGTATGTCATTAGTTAAAACTATAGCTATGAACTGTAGAGTGAAACACATGTCCAAAAAGTAATAATAACAGCATTTTACATTTACCAAATGACTACTTTATATCAGGCATCATTTTAAGGGATTCTTTGATTTCTCACAATTCCATAAAGTAATATTATTGCCCCCACTTTACAAATGAGGAAACTGATATACAAAATAGTTAAATAAATGTTTATGGTCACAGAACTAGTAAATGGCAGAGCTAGAATTTGAACTCAGTGCAGTCTCAGAGCCCTCACTTTTAATCACAATGCTGTGTAGAGTACACACCTTGTTCCACTACAACAGCCATAGAATAGTCTGTTTGGGTTAAGGAGATATAGAATTCTGATGGTTCAAATTATTTAGGTCAGCAAAATGTTATTTTGTTTTCTCAAGACCCCAAAACATGAGAATGTGAGAGTTCCAATTGAGCCTAAATTGCATAGTGATGTATTCTTAAATCCAAGCAGCCCAATAATGTTTATCTGAAAGTACAGAAGGCCAAGGAGAAATATCTAATTTTAAGTAGACAGAAAATAGGAACTAAAAACAAGTATGTGAAATCTGACCCCAAATAATACTCAATACTAACCACCACTTAAGTTATTTTTGTGAACTCTTGCCTGCACACCCTCTCATTATTGTAAGTGCCCCCTGTGAATTCTTCGCTGCAGAACTACAGTTCATTCACTTAAACCCTTATGGGTAGATAACCATGAGAGAAGATTCCCCCACATACATTAAGCCTCCACTCTTTCAGCAGTACTCCCTGAAGCACTCCTGAAGTACATTCCCTAACACATGCTGTTCTTGTTGACAAACACACATATCTGGCAAACATTTAAGAAATGGTTTTGAAAGTAAGGTGCACTACACAGCAGGAAAGCCCACCCTATCTCCTGCCCTCCCATTCCCAGCAATGTCTTTCACTGCCAGAAAAAATCTACCATTAGATTAGATTTCTCTTCTATACAGATGAATCAAATATTCAGCATCATGTTCATATTAGTGACTTGATCTCATGGACAGCTAGCTGTGATCGGAAGCACAAAGGAGTTGGTTTTGACCGGGGTGCGGCAAACACAGGTCATGACAATTGTGAACATGAACTACAGGCTGCTGTTTTCTTAACCGCTCAAAATGAAGACAAGAATGCAATCTACCTCACAAAGCTAAAATGAAGACTGCATGAGGATAATGAGCACAAATATGCTTAAGATAATATTAGCCACTCAGCAGGTGGTGAATAAATGATGACTTTTATAATTAATTATAATGACCTTGGCAATAATGGAGAAACTGTTAAACATCAAATGTATTTTAAAAGAATTGGCAAGATGGTGATGACAGTAGGTCTGAATAAAGTTTAAAGAAAGAATAAAATTAATCCCTCCAGCCACTGTGCAAGAGCATTTTTGCTACTTAGGATGATGTGTGAAAGACTTGGAAGTATCTTGGGAGCTAAATGTTTAGCATACAGACACAAAATAGTCCCAGATTTACAGATCTAACATATTTAAGAAATTCTACGGAATCAAAATGTTGTTTATTCTCTCCATTTATTGAGTGGTTCATCTCTCCACCTATCTATTTACTTGTGAACAAAATACGCACCTAACATAATGTCCACCCACACAAGGATAGGTGCATTGTTTTTGTCCTGTGAAAATTATCTTCCTAACTCATTATCAACAGTACAGGAGAGTGAAGGAGATAGGGTGCCCACTGAGGTATATTTGCCAATAATGCTAGTGGATTGCACATGTAAACTCCAGCATTTTCTCACTGAGTCCTTTTGCAACCATTAGGTCATTAAGAGGTTCTATCAGTGCCATTTGGATACAGATCAAAAATAAGCCAACTGTCTCCCAGGCTGCAAGAACTCAGGAGTTGCCTCATTAATGCTTTGCTCTAACTAACCTCAGAATGATCTCCCCTGGGATGGTTTTCTGGTTAGCGTTGTGGAGAATACGTTTACACAGTCACCTAAGAAGTATGTGTTTATGAATTAGTATAACTGGAGAAAATGATGGAAAGAGGTGGAAGCCTCTTTTTAAACTAGGAGACCATGCGGGGTGACAGGCTTGGCTGGAGTCCTGAATGAATCATTGATCATTGGTTAGTGGTCTTACCACTTACCTGCTGTTTGATCTTGAATAAGTCATTCACAGGCATCTTCCCTTTTCTCACAAAATAAACAATACTGTTAGTCTGGAAGGTTTTTAATTCCCTTTCTATTAATCTTATCTAAGTAAGGGAAAATTGAAATTGAAGATTTTTGTTTCTCATTGAGAGATGCCACTTTCAAAGCCTGAGATGATAGCTACCTATGTGATAATAAAAGATTATGATAAAATTAAATTACACAAGCTAGTAGAAATAAAGTCAGTCAATTAATTTTAAGAATCATTCTCAAGTGTACCTTCAATTAAATGAATTACCCACACAAATATTGTAAACTAATTTTTACAAAGGCAATTTGAAGGGTGGTTTGTAAACAGTGCTGCAACAACTGAACATCCACATGCAAAAATAAATAAAACTAGATACAAACCTTATGCATTCCACAAAAATCAGCTCAGAACGAATTATAGGAGGTAGAACATAATTCCTTATTCTTTACAAGTGGGCTACAAATAGCCACTTCTTTCTACAGACTACAATATGGAAAGGGGGAAAAAAAAGAATAATTTTATGGTGGAGAAACCTAACAAATACTGTCTCTGCTAAGTGATCAAGATTAATATTAACAGTTATAAGTCACACTGACCACATATGCTCCTGATACAATTGTTGAGAACTGTGCTTTACCTCATAGCAAACACCCTCTTCCAACAAAGCAAGAGAAACCTCTACACATGGACATCACCAGATGGTTAATACTAAAATCAGATTGATTATATTCTTTGCAACCATAGATGGAGAAGCTCTATACAGTCAGCAAAAGCAAGACCAGGAGCTGACTGTGGCTCAGATCATGAACTCCTTATTGCCAAATTTAGACTTAAATTGAAGAAAGTAGGGAAAACCATTAGGCCATGCAGGTATGTCCTAAATCAAATCCCTTAAGATTATACAGTAAAACTGACAAATAGATTCAAGGGACTAGATCTGATAAACAGAGGACCTCATGAACTACGGACAGAGGTTCGTGACATTGTACAGGAGACAGCGATCAAGACCATCCCCAAAGGAAAAAAAATGCAAAAAAGCAAAATGGCTGTCTGAGGAGACCTTACAAATAGCTGTGAAAAGAAGAGAAGTGAAAGGCAAAGGAGAAAAGGAAAGATATATTCATTTGAATGCAGAGTTCCAAAAAATAGCAAGGAGCGATAAGAAAGCCTTCCTCAGTGATCAGTACAAAGAAATAGAGGAAAATAATAGAATGGGAAAATCTAAAGATCTCTTCAAGAAAATAAGAGATACAAAGAGAACAGTTCATACAAGTTCAGATCAGTCAGTCGCTCAGTCGTGTCCGACTCTTTGAGACCCCACGAACCGTGGCACGCCAGGCCTCCCTGTCCATCACCAACTCCCAGAGTCCACCCAAACCCATGTCCATTGAGTCCGTGATGCCATCCAGCCATCTCATCCTCTGTCGTCCCCTTCTCCTTCTGCCCTCAATCCTTTCCAGTATCAGGGACTTTTCAAATGAGTCAGTTCTATGCATCAGGTGGCCAAAGTACTGGAGTTTCAGCTTCACCATCAGTCTTTCCAATGAACACCCAGGACTGATCTCCTTTAGGATGGACTGGTTGGATCTCCTTGCAGTCCAAGGGACTCTCAAGAGTCTTCTCCAGCACCACAGTTCAAAAGCATCAATTCTCTGGCACTCAGTTTTCTTCACAGTCCAACTCTCACAACCATACATGACTACTGGAAAAACCATAGCCTTGACTTGATGGAACTTTGTTGACAAAAAGTAATGTCTTCGCTTTTTAATATGCTATCTAGGTTGGTCATAATTTTCCTTCCAAGGAGTAAGCATCTTTTAATTTCATGGCTGCAATCTGCAAAGATTTTGGAGCCTAGAAAAATAAATTCAGCCACTGTTTCCACTGTTTCCTCATCTATTTGCCATGAAGTGATGACTGGATGCCACGATCTTAGTTTTCCTAATGTTGAGCTTTAAGCCAACTTTTTCACTCTCCTCTTTCACTTTCATCAAGAGGCTCTGTAGTTCTTCACTTTCTGCCATAAGGGTGGTATCATCTGCATATCTAAGGTTATTGATATTTCTCCCAGCAATCTTGATTCCAGCTTTTACTTCTTCCAACCCAGCATTTCTCATGATGTACTCTTCATATAAGTTAAATAAGCAGAGTGACAATATACAGCCTTGCTGCTGCTGCTGCTACTGCTGCTAAGTCACTTCAGTCATGTCCGACTGTGTGAGATCCCATAGACAGCAGCCCATCAGGCTCTCCCATCCCTGGGATTCTCCATGCAACCAACCAAGGAAGGAAATGGAATAATTTGCCATTTCCTTCTCCAATGCATGAAAGTGAAAAGTGAAAGTGAAGTCTCTCAGTCATGTCCAACTGTTTGCAACCTCATGGACAGCAGCCTACCATGGGATTTTCCAGGCAAGAGTACTGGAGTGGTTTGCCATTGTCTTCTCTGATACAGCCTTGACGTACTATTTTTTCTATTTGGAACCAGTTTGTTGTTCCATGTCCAGTTCTAACTGTTGCTTCCTGACCTGCATACAGGTTTCTCAAGAGGCAGGTCAGGTTGTCTGGTATTCCCATCTCCTTCAGAATTTTCCACAGTTTATTGTGATCCAAGTCAAAGGCTTTGGCATAGTCAATAAAGCAAAAATAGATGTTTTTCTGGAACACTCTTGCTTTTGTGATGATCCAGAGGATGTTGGCAATTTGATCTCTGGTTCCTCTGCTTTTTCTAAAACCATCTTGAACATCTGGAAGTTCACGGTTCACGTATTGCTGAAGCCTGCAGTTTCATGCAAAGATGGGCTCAATAAAGGACAGAAATGGTAGGAACCTAACAGAAGCAGAAGATATTAAGAAGAGGCAGCAAGAATACACAGAAGAACTATACAAAAAAGATCTTCACGACCCAGATAATCATGATGGTATGATCACTCACCTAGAGCCAGACATCCGGGAATGTGAAATCAACTGGGCCTTAGGAAGCATCACTATGAATAATGCTACTAGATGTGATGGAATTCCAGTTGAGCTATTTCAAACCCTAAAAGATGATGCTGTGAAAGTGTTGCACTCAATATGCCAGCAAATTTGGAAAACTCAGCAGTGGCCACAGGACTGGAAAAGGTCAGTTTTCGTTGCAATCCCAAAGAAAGATAACGCCAAAGAATGCTCAAACTACCGCACAATTGCACTCATCTCACACTTGAGCAAAGTAATGCTCAAAACCCTCCAAGCCAGGCTTCAACAGTATGTGAACCATAATCTTCCAGATGTTCAAGCTGGTTTTAGAAAAGGCAGATGAACCAGAGATCAAATTGCCAACATCTGCTGGATCATGGAAAAAGCAAGAGAGTTCCAGAAAAACATCTATTTCTGCTTTATTGACTATGCCTTTGACTGTGTGGATCACCACAAACTGTGGAAAATTGTTAAAGAGATGGGAATACCAGACCACCTGACCTGCCTCTTGAGGAATCTGTATGCAGGTAGGAAGCAACAGTTAGAACTGGACATGGATCAATAGACTGGTTCCAAATAGGGAAATGAGTACGTCAAGGCTGTATATTGTCACCCTGCTTATTTAACCTATATGCAGAGTATATCATGAGAAATGCTGGGTTGGAAGAAGTACAAGCTGGAATCAAGATTGCTGGGAGAAATATCAATAACCTCAGATATGCAGATGATATCACCCTTATGGCAGAAAGTGAAGAAGAACTACAGAGCCTCTTGATGAAAGTGAAAGAGGAGAGTGAAAAAGTTGGCTTAAAGCTCAACATTAGGAAAACTAAGATCGTGGCATCTGGTCCCATTACTTCATGGGAAATAGATAGGGAAACAGCGACAGACTTCATTTTTGGGGGCTCCAAAATCATTGCAGATGGTGACTGCAGCCATGAAATTAAAAGCCAGTTGCTCCTTGGAAGAAAAGTTTTGACCAACCTAGATGGCATATTCAAAAGCAGAGACATTACTTTGCCACCAAAGGTCCATCAAGTCAAGGCTATGGTTTTTCCAGTAGTCATGTATGGATGGGAGAGTTGGACTATAAAGAAAACTGAGTGCCAAAGAATTGATGCTTTTGAACTGTGGTGTTGGAGCAGACTCTTGAGCATCCCTTGGACTACAAGGAGATCCAACCAGTCCATCCTAAAGGAAATTAGTCCTGGGTGTTCATTAGAAAGACTGATGCTGAAGCTTAAACTCCAATAGTTTGCCCTCCTGACGTGAAGAGCTGACTCATTTGAAAAGACCCTGATTCTGGGAAAGATTGAAGGCAGGAGGAGAAGGGGACAACCAAGCATGAAATATTTGTATGGTATCACCACCTCGATGGACATGAGTTTGAATAAACTCCAAGAGTTGGTGATGGACAAGGAGGCCTGGCATGCTGCTCTCCATGGGGTCACAAAGAGCTGGACACAACTGAGTGACTGAACTGAATTGAAGTGAACCATGCTTTACCTCCTTGATCATCTTCATCTTCCATAAAATCCCAAATCCCAGTCTAACTATAAGGAAAAGTCAGAAAAGTTCCAGTTGAGAGACTTACAAAATACTTGGCTTGTGGGAGTCCCCTGGTAGCCTAGTGGTTAGGATTCCTGGCTGTCGTGCTGTGGCACAGGCTCAATCCATGGTCCAAGAACTGAGATCCTATGAGCTGTGTGACACAACAACAACAACAAAAAAAAAGCTTGGAAAAATATTTGGCCAGTGTAAGAAACTGTCATAGCCAAGACATGATGACTAAATGTAATGTTATATCCTGGGTGGAATCTTGTAACAGAAAAAGGACATTAGACAAAAACAAAGGAAATCTGAATAAGAAAGGATTTTGATTAATAATAATGTATCACTATTAGTTCATTAATTCTGTTATATGTATAATACTAAGATGATCATTGTACGCTGTTAATAATAGAAATTGTATTGCGGTATATGGAACTTTCTCTACTATCTTTGCAATTTTTTGTAAATCTTATACTATTTTAAAATTTACTTTAGAAAATTACATGAACTTTTTGTGTATTTTCAGCAAAATGTTTAGACTAATAATATTTCTTTGAAATTTCTTCTGTTTCCTTCAAAGTAAATGATACAGCTGTTATGTAATACAATCCTACCCTGTACTACTATTTGGTCCTTTAATGAGCGTTCAATTTTGAAAATAATTTGCATCCAAAGAACTATATCTTTGAAGGTAAAATACCACCAACAGAAAATAAGGGGGAAAGCAACTCAATTTATGAGGATCTTATCAGCAAAACAATAACAACCACAAACTATCAGCTTAATAATAAGAAACAAGCATCCTTAGGAGCCCCAGTGGTTTGAGGATGATCTTATCTTGTAAAATAGAAATCTATGTAATAATGCCAACATAGGCAAAAGACTGCAGCAGGCTGGATTCTATGTAGCACTGTTAGTTAACCCCACCGTATTCTTTGATTTGCTGCCTGTCAAAGTGTTTCCAATCTAGATAGCATATTCAAAAGCAGAGACATTACTTTGCCGACTAAGGTCCGTGTAGTCAAGGCTATGGTTTTTCCTGTGGTCATGTATGCATGTGAGAGTTGGACTGTGAAGAAAGCTGAGCGCCGAAGAATTGATGCTTTTGAACTGTGGTGTTGGAGAGGACTCTTGAGAATCCCTTGGACTGCAAGGAGATCCAACCAGTCCATTCTGAAAGAGATCAACCCTGGGATTTCTTTGGAAGGAATGATGCTGAAGCTGAAGCTCCAGTACTTTGGCCACCTCATGCGAAGAGTTGACTCATTGGAAAAGACTCTGATGCTGGGAGGGATTGGGGGCAGGAGGAGAAGGGGACGACAGAGGATGAGATGGCTGGCTGGCATCATGGACTCGACGGACGTGAGTCTGAGTGAACTCCGGGAGATGGTGATGGACAGGGAGGCCTGGCGTGCTGCGATTCATGGGGTCACAAAGAGTCGGACACGACTGAGCGACTGAAATGAACTGAACTGAAAGTGTTTCCTAGGAGTGTGGTCTGGCACATGCCCTGCTATACCGAGGACTCAGAAATTTGTGTTGTGGTCCTAGTTAACCCACCAACAACTTACGTGACACTGAACCTTCCTGTGGCATGAGGGTTGAGTTGGGCTGATCTCGAAGGTCTCTTCCTGTTTCGTGATTATAGACTTAGGTGACCTAGTGGCAATACAGGAGACACAGGAGACCCAGGTTCAATCCCTGGATCGGAAAGATCCCCTAGAGGAAGGCACAGCAGCCTACTCCAGTATTCTTGCCTGAAGAACCCCATGGACAGAGGAGCCTGGAGGGCTACTGTCCATAGGGTCCCAAAGAGTCAGACAGGACTGAAGCAACTTAGCACACACTCAGACATAAGAGTAACTTATTGCCACTCAATGATACAGCATCATGGATTTGCTTTTTGGATTACCTGGCCTCACCCAACACAGAGTGGCATGCTGAGGGATGAGAGTGTAGGATGGGTGAGAAAACAAGTAGTAAGGATTTCCTTGATGGTCCAGTTGTTAAGATTGTGATCTCCCAACTCAGGGGACACAGATTTGATCCCTGGTCAGGGAACTAAGATCCTGAATGGCACAAGGCATGGCTAAAAATAAAAAATAAAAATTTTTAAAAAGAGAATTGGCAAAATAATTGGAAAAAATTAATAACACAAGTTTAATGTGGAAAAGAGAAGTCTGACTCCTGGTATTTGAAGAAGGGTCATGTGGGAAAGGGTAGCAGATGTGTTTGGGAAAATTCCAGAGAACTTAGGACCAACAGATGTATAGCAGAGGTCTCCATGTGAACCAGTGTAACCTGAGGGGTGGGGGCATCAGCCACAGACGCCCATAAGAGAGGGGCTCCCTGGAGCACTAGTGGCACCCGGGAGGCGGAGGAGGCTGGTTCCCGCTCACCTGGTTGGGTTTTTAAGATTGTCTTTCTTCCCTTCCCCACCTCGTCCCTTTTCCTGCCAGCATCCCCATCCCCACCAGTTTCTGATACCCAGCCCTGCAACAGTTCCTACTACAAATGCTTTGTGTCTGACAAGCATTTAGGGGCAGAGAAATAAGAAAAGGTGAGGAAAGGCACTGATTCGGATCATGTAAAAGCCCTTTGCCACGCCGAGTTTGTCGTTATAACAGAAAGCATCCGCTCTGTGTGCCTTTCCCGCCTCAGCAGGCCTTTTGTTCCCTCAGCAGCCCCTTCTCTTTCCAGTTCCCCACCACATCCCTGTGTGATATCTCCTTACACAACACAAGACGTTGCATCATAACGAAGTCAATTTCACCATGCTTAGAATCAGTTTTTATTGGTGTTTTTAAATGCTTAAAATTCCCACAGATTTTAACCCAGCTACCTAGGAGATCTATGTAAGAGTCTCCCTTAAATTCGCAAGTTTTGTTGTTTTGGATTATTTTTTTTTTTTTCCTGCAGGGAAAAGCCTGTGCTGCCAAACAGCAACACTGGAATCGAGGGAAGCTTATTTCTCTGCTCATTTGGAAGCCCACAGGCCCCAAGTACATGGACCGGTTTTCCATCCGTAAAGTGATGCATTGGTTGAAAGCCACAATGCATCATAGACTGGCATTCCTGGAATCATGGCTTTTCCTCCAAGACTGCAGTTCTCTTCCATGACATCAGTAAAATTGAGAAGAGCACAGATATATGATCGGTGGGCAGTTTTTTTGAGGAGTCCTGCCTTTTCACATCTTCCCTAACAACTCAGAAGACAAGCCCTCACAGGGGGAGGACATAATCTGAAACGTTTCTTTGTAATCTCCTCCTGCTCAAAACAAACCTCAAGACCAGCATTTTGCAGCCTAACATGGAAAAAACAGTGTCATTACAGAACATAAACATCAAAGGATAGCCCTTTATTTCTATAGAACAAGCTGAATACCTGCTTCACAGTTATCAGTTTTACTGATTATGAAAACAATGGAAGGAACTATCTAGCTCTGAGTCACATGATATTTGATTATCATTCTTTCTCCAGATACAGATAATCTATCTGTACTCTAGTGACAGATGTCTGTGGTTTTCAGTTCTGGCTTCCCCACTTTGAAGTGTATGAAATGGCATAATTAACCCATCTGTGGGTTATTTGAACTTCCTACATAGGGTTGTTGAATTAGTGTATATGAAGCATGTAGAAAAATTCAGGTACACTGATGTTTAACACCTATTTACTGTGGTTGATATTATCATTAATATGATTATGATTATATATAGGCAATAATAAACACCTATTAATACTGGATTAATTCCTGACATGGGTTCATGGTTCTTTGCAGCAGAGCCTTTGATAGAAAGGAGGCAAGCTGGATGTATTCCATATAGTGGACACAGTGACAAGTGATGTTTGAAATGCATTTTGTCATCTGTGAAAAAATGTAGCTAATACTGGGCAAGTACTTCCTATGAACTAGGAAGTTCTAGGTTCGCAACAAAATTGAGGGGAAGGTACAGAAGTTTCTCTTTATTTTCTGCCCCCACACATGCATAGCTTCTCCAGTTATCAGCACCCCAACCAAACAGGTACATTTGTTACAATTGACGACCCAACACTGACACATCGCAATCACCTAAAACTATATTTGCACTTGGGTTCACTCTTGGTGTTGCACATCCTATGAGTTTGGACAAATGTATAATGACATGTATACATTACAGAGTAGTTACACTGTCCTAAAAATCCACTGTATGTGACCTCTTTTCATTTTCAAAGCAACTATGAATTATTATTATTATTCCTATGTTTAAAAGATGAGAAAAACAAGGCTTGGAGAGGTTGAACAATTTACTAAAGATTGGAAAAGAAATGCAAAAAAGAAAAATGGCTGTCTGGAGAGGCCTTACAAATAGCTGTGAAAAGAAGAGAAGTGAAAAGCAAAGGAGAAAAGGAAAGACATAAGCATCGGAATGCAGAGTTCCAAAGAATAGCAAGAAGAGATGAGAAAGCCTTCCTCAGCGATCAATGCAAAGAAATAGAGGAAAACAACAAAATGGGAAAGACTAGAGATCTCTTCAAGAAAATTAGAGATACCAAGGGAACATTTCATGCAAAGATGGGCTCGATAAAGGACAGGAATGGTCTGGACCTAACAGAAGCAGAAGATATTAAGAGGAGGTGGCAAGAATACACAGAAGAACTGAACAAAAAAGAGCTTCATGACCCAGATAATCATGATGGTGTGATCACTAATCTAGAGCCAGACATCCTAGAATGTGAAGTCAAGTGGACTTTAGAAAGCATCACTATGAACAAAGCTAGTGGAGGTGATGGAATTCCAGTTGAGCTGTTTCAAATCCTGAAAGATGATGCTGTGAAAGTGCTGCACTCAATATGCCAGCAAATTTGGAAAACTCAGCAGTGGCCACAGGACTGGAAAAGGTCAGTTTTCATTTCAATTCCAAAGAAAGGCAATGCCAAAGAATGCTCAAACTACTGCACAATTGCACTCATCTCACACACTAGTGAAGTAATGCTCAAAATTCTCTAAGCCAGGCTTCAGCAATACATGAACCATGAACTTCCTGATGTTCAAGCTGGTTTTAGAAAAGGCAGAGGAACCAGGAATCAAATTGCCAACATCTACTGGATCATGGAAAAAGCAAGAGAGTTCCAGAAAAACATCTATTTCTGCTTTATTGACTATGCCAAAGCCTTTGACTGTGTGGATCACAATCAACTGTGGAAAATTCTGAGAGAGATGGGATTATCAGACCACCTGACCTGCCTCTTGAGAAATCTGTATGCAGATCAGGAAACAATAGTTAGAACTGGACATGGAAAAACAGACTGGTTCCAAATAGGAAAAGGAGTATGTCAAGGCTGTATATTGTCACCTTGCTTATTAAACTTATATGCAGAGTACATCATGAGAAATGCTGGGTTGGAAGAAGCACAAGCTGGAATCAAGATTGCTGGGAGAAACATCAATAACCTCAGATATGCAGATGACACCACCCTAATGGCAGAAAGTGAAGAGGAACTCCAAAGCCTCTTGATGAAAGTGAAAGAGGAGAGTGAAAAAGTTGGCTTAAAGCTCAACATTCAGAAGACAAAGATCATGGCATCTGGTCCCATGACTTCATGGGAAACAGATGGGGAAACAGTGTCAGACTTTACTTTTTGGGGCTCCAAAATCACGGCAGATGGTGACTGCAGCCATGAAATTACAAGATACTTACTCCTTGGAAGGAAAGTTATGACCAACAAAGATAGCATATTGAAAAGCAAAGACATTACTTTGCCAACAAAGGTCCATCTAGTCAAGGCTATGGTTTTTCCAATGGTCATGTATGGATGTGAGAGTTGGACTGTGAAGAAAGCTGAGCGCCAAAGAATTGATGCTTTTGAACTGTGGTGTTGGAGAAGACTCTTGAGAGTCCCTTGAACTGCAAGGAGATCCAACCAGTCCATTCTGAAGGAGATCAACCCTGGGTGTTCTTTGGAGGGAATGATGCTGAAGCTGAAACTCCAGTACTCTGGCCACCTACGCTAAGAGTTGACTCATTGGAAAAGACTCTGATGCTGGGAGGGATTTTGGGCAGGAGGAGAAGGGGACGACTGAGGATGAGATGGCTGGATGGCATCACTGACTCGATGGGTGTGAGTTTGAGTGAACTCTGGGGGTTGATGATGGACAGGGAGGCCTGGCATGCTGCGATTCACGGTGTTGCAAAGGTCAGACATGACTGAGTGAATGAACTGAACTGGTACATTAACAAGTGGATCATCTGGCCCCAGAGTCCATGATCTTTCTGTTCCTGGTTGCCTCCCAATGGACTGTGCAGAGAGAAAATGAATCACAGGAGTGTGATAATATTCCCTTTAGGAGCAACCAATTGATGAGGCTGTAAGCCAGTGTTACCAGGTAGCTTAAGCCTGTGGTGCTAATGAGGTCCCATGAACGAATATATACAAATAATGGTGGTTCTAGGCCTCCTTCCGGCCCTGAATGAAGCCTCCTCGATATACTTCTGAGAGTTGAAGTACACAATTCTTATACACAATTCTTTTTTAAAAAAACATTTAATGCAAATTAGTCAAAAATCAAATAATAATGCATAAAATTTTCCCAAGGAGTCCTTAGTCTGAACTATGCTCTGGCCAGCTATGAAACTCTAAGGATGGCCTTCATATACTCTAGCCCATTATCAGCCACAGCCCATTTCTCAGTGAGTCATTGATGTAACTGGGTGTTTTTAAATCACTAAATTATTAAGTTGTGAATACTATTATGTTCACTTTATGCATGAAGAAGCTGCCTTTTCCAGTTAACTGCCTTGTCTAAAGTTCTACAGTTAATAAGAAGCAGAGTAGAATTGAAGCTCGGATTTGTAGCTTCCACACTGTGTCTCTGACAATCAGCTCTTAGCCATTTACTGTGGAAAAACTTTGTGACAGGCATTGTGGTAAGGGCTGGAGGTGGAAAAGTGAAGACAACAAAGCTCCTACCCTTTTGGGGAGACAGAGCTATGAATAATGATAATAATATGTAAGAACAGTGGTAGAATATATATATAAGATACCTCTGGAACACATGGAATTCTCTTAAAGAATGTGACATTTGAGCTGGGTGTTGCAGGGTGAGTAGGAGTTTGCCCAGAAAGGGAAGCACACTGTAAGCAGAAGGCAAGGCTTGTGCATGGAGTGTACGGGGAAAACGGGCAGGGGTGATTTCTTGCTTCATGCTGCATTTTAAAAGGCAAGACATTTTTAAATTATGCTATTCACGACACAATACTAATAAACCTTGCAAAAGGATCCTTTAAACATGTCTACTCAGTAAGACCTGATATATGTGTGTATGTGTATAACCAATTAAAAGTCATTTAAGAGTGGTGAATTTTAGGACTATATCTTGCCTTTTGTGCTTAATCTATCTCAGCGGTTTTCCAGTAGGGCCTTTTTGAACCTAGAGGCCATTTGATAATATCTGAAAGCATTTTTGATTGTTACAACTTTGTAGGGAAGGGGAATGCTATTGGAATCTAGTGAACAGAGGTCAAAGATGCTGCTAAACATTTTACAATGCACAGGCCAGTCCCCCACCTCAGAGAATTATCCCATTACAAATATCAGTTGTGCCAAGGTTGGGAATCTCTGCTCATCTGCTTGGGAAGCTGTGATTCTATCTCAGACTACCAGCCCTGTCCAGGGCACGAGCCCCTCTGGGATGAACCCACAGACACCGCGCGGTTTCAGAAGGGTCAGCACTGGAGCTCATGAGCCTGTTCTTGCTTCACAACCTGGCAGAAATCCTGCTCTGTTTACCTGGGTAGAGAGGGAGCATAGAGAAGCGGGAAGGTCAGGGGTCCTGAGAACCGGTAGTAACACTGAAAAATCAAGATGGCTTACCTAAATCATTGATGGTTTACCTAATAAACAGAAACACCAAGCTAAGTGCTAAAGGCCCTTCCTCCTCCTGCGAAGAGACACAGAGGCCGACGATTTGTTCCTGTGTCTTCCGCCTTTCCTCTGCTTACTTGAGAACGGCCACAGGTGACGTCACTGAGCCCTCGGCCGGTGCCCAGCGCTCTGCTGCCCGCTTTGTTTTTTTATTTTTATTTTTATTTTTTTTTAATTTTAAAATCTTTAATTCTTACATGTGTTCCCAAACATGAACCCCCCTCCCACCTCCCTCCCCATAACATCTCTGTGGGTCATCCCCATGCACCAGCCCCAAGCATGCTGTATCCTGCATCAGACATAGACTAGCGATTCAATTCTTACATGATAGTATACATGATAGAATGCCACTCTCCCATATCATCCCACCCTCTCCCTCTCCCTCTGAGTCCAAAAGTCCGTTATAGACAGCTGCGTCTTTTTCCTGTCTTGCATACAGGGTCGTCATTGCCATCTTTCTAAATTCCGTATATATGTGTTAGTATGCTGTATTGGTGTTTTTCTTTCTGGCTTACTTCACTCTGTATAATCGGCTCCAGTTTCGTCCATCTCATCAGAACTGATTCAAATGAATTCTTTTTAACGGCTGAGTAATACTCCATTGTGTATATGTACCACAGCTTTCTTATCCATTCATCTGCTGATGGACATCTAGGTTGTTTCCATGTCCTGGCTATTATAAACAGTGCTGCGATGAACATTGGGGTACATGTGTCTCTTTCAATTCTGGTTTCCTCGGTGTGTATGCCCAGCAGTGGGATTGCTGGGTCATAAGGGAGTTCTATTTGCAATTTTTTAAGGAATCTCCACACTGTTCTCCATAGTGGCTGTACTAGTTTGCATTCCCACCAACAGTGTAGGAGGGTTCCCTTTTCTCCACACCCTCTCCAGCATTTATTGCTTGCAGATTTTTGGATCGCAGCCATTCTGACTGGTGTGAAGTGGTACCTCATTGTGGTTTTGATTTGCATTTCTCTGATAATGAGTGATGTTGAGCATCTTTTCATGTGTTTGTTAGCCATCCATATGTCTTCTTTGGAGATGTGTCTATTTAGTTCTTTGGCCCATTTTTTGATTGGGTCATTTATTTTTCTGGAATTGAGCTGCATAAGTTGCTTGTATATTTTTGAGATTAGTTGTTTGTCAGTTGCTTCATTTGCTATTATTTTCTCCCATTCAGAAGGCTGTCTTTTCACCTTGCTGATATTTTCCTTTGTTGTGCAGAAGCTTTTAATTTTAATTAGATCCCATTTGTTTATTTTTGCTTTTATTTCCAGAATTCTGGGGGGTGGATCATAGAGGATCCTGCTGTGATTTATGTCTGAGAGTGTTTTGCCTATGTTCTCCTCTAGGAGTTTTATAGTTTCTGGTCTTACATTTAGATCTTTAATCCATTTTGAGTTTATTTTTGTGTGTGGTGTTAGAAAGTGATCTAGTTTCATTCTTTTACAAGTGGTTGACCAGTTTTCCCAGCACCACTTGTTAAAGAGATTGTCTTTACTCCATTGTATATTCTTGCCTCCTTTGTCAAAGATAAGGTGTCCATATGTGTGTGGATTTATCTCTGGGCTTTCTATTTTGTTCCATTGATCTATAAGTCTGTCTTTGTGCCAGTACCATACTGTTTTGATGACTGTGGCTTTGTAGTAGAGCCTGAAGTCAGGCAAGTTGATTCCTCCAGTTCCATTCTTCTTTCTCAAGATTGCTTTGGCAATTCGAGGTTTTTTGTATTTCCATACAAATCTTGAAATTATTTGTTCTAGTTCTGTGAAAAATATGGCTGGTAGCTTGATAGGGATTGCATTGAATTTGTAAATTGCTTTGGGTAGTATACTCATTTTCACTATATTGATTCTTCCGATCCATGAACATGGTATATTTCTCCATCTATTAGTGTCCTCTTTGATTGCTTTCATCAGTGTTTTATAGTTTTCTGTATATAGGTCTTTAGTTTCTTTGGGTAGATATATTCCTAAGTATTTTATTCTTTTCGTTGCAATGGTGAATGGAATTGTTTCCTTAATTGCTTTTTCTACTTTCTCATTATTGGTGTATAGGAATGCAAGGGATTTCTGTGTGTTGATTTTATATCCTGCAACTTTACTATATTCATTGATGAGCTCTAGTAATTTTCTGGTGGAGTCTTTAGGGTTTTCTATGTAGAGGATCATGTCATCTGCAAACAGTAAACCATTAGCCAGACTCATCAAGAAGCAAAGAGAGAAAAATCAAATCAATAAAATTAGAAATGAAAATGGAGAGATCACAACAGACAACACAGAAATACAAAGGATCATAAGAGACTACTATCAGCAGTTGTATGCCAATAAAATGGACAACATGGAAGAAATGGACAAATTCTTAGAAAAGTACAATTTTCCAAAACTGAACCAGGAAGAAATAGAAAATCTTAACAGACCCATCACAAGCACGGAAATTGAAACTGTAATCAGAAATCTTCCAGGAAACAAAAGCCCAGGTCCAGACGGCTTCACAGCTGAATTCTACCAAAAATTTCGAGAAGAGCTAACACCTATCCTACTCAAACTCTTCCAGAAAATTGCAGAGGAAGGTAAACTTCCAAACTCATTCTATGAGGCCACCATCACTCTAATACCAAAACCTGACAAAGATGTCACAAAAAAAGAAAACTACAGGCCAATATCACTGATGAACATAGATGCAAAAATCCTCAACAAAATTCTAGCAATCAGAATCCAACAACACATTAAAAAGATCATACACCATGACCAAGTGGGCTTTATCCCAGGGATGCAAGGATTCTTCAATATCCGCAAATCAATCAATGTAATTCACCACATTAACAAACTGAAAAATAAAAACCATATGATTATCTCAATAGATGCAGAGAAGGCCTTTGACAAAATTCAACATCCATTTATGATTAAAACTCTCCAGAAAGCAGGAATAGAAGGAACATACCTCAACATAATAAAAGCTATATATGACAAACCCACAGCAAACATTATCCTCAATGGTGAAAAATTGAAAGCATTTCCCCTAAAGTCAGGAACAAGGCAAGGGTGTCCACTTTCACCGCTACTATTCAACATAGTTCTGGAAGTTTTGGCCACAGCAATCAGAGCAGAGAAAGAAATAAAAGGAATCCAAATTGGAAAAGAAGAAGTCAAACTCTCACTGTTTGCAGATGACATGATCCTCTGCTGCCCGCTTTGTGTGAGCTCTAACCGAGCCCTCCTTCGGGGCAGTATTAGTGCCAGAGTGTACACTGCCTCCTGCTGGAGAAGTACCCTTGCTGTGAGAAAAAGCGCTGAAGCCGTTCCACAAAGAGGGCCGTTACACCACAAGAAACAGCAGGCAGGTGTCAGTTTTCACAGGACTGAGCAGGAGGGGAAACCCAGTCATCAGACCAGTGGAGCTCAGTGAGCAGTTCCCGAGGACGTCTACCTGTCAGCTTGCTGCTATTTTCTCAGAAGACCCTTACCCTCAAGGAGCTTGCAGAGAGAGGAGAAAAAAAATTAAATTAAAAATATATATATATATGTATCAGCTTCTATTCCATAAAAGTTCTCATCTAGATACACTTATGATAGATGAGGACTTCCCTGGTAGCTCAGCAGTAAAGAATCCACCTGCTAATGCAGGAAATGCAGGTTTGATTCCTGGGTCTGGAAGATTCCCTAGAGGAGGAAATAGCGACCAACTCTAGTATTCTTGCCTGGGAAATCCCATGGAGTGAGGAGCCTGGCAAGCTATAGTCCACGGGGTCTCAAAGTGTTGGACACAACTTAACAACTAAACAACAACAAATGATAGACAAACTGCTTATATTCCTCAGTTATTTCAGAGAAGAAAAGTATTATCCTATAAGCAAAGACAAGATGTTTCAGGAAACTTTGCTTTAGTGCAGGCTCAGTGCTACGGTTCAAGCGGGATGAGTTTAATCGTAAGACTTGTGCTTTTTGAGAGCCTTAGTTAGGGTGAAAGGAGGCTGGAATAGAAAACGACCTACAAGGAAAGCATAATGGCCTTTCCCAAAGTCCCCTCTGCAGGCTAGCTCAGCCCTATAGAGCGTGACTTTCAAAGTTTTCATCCTTGACTCCAGTAAGAAATGGGTCTTACCTGCTCCCAACACATGTCGTTAACCACTATTTACACTTTCTATGGGCTTCCCTGGTGGTTCAAAGCATAAAAAGTCTGCCTGCCATGTAGGAGACCTGGGTTCAATCCCTGGGTCAGGAAGATCCCTTGGAGGAGGAAATGGCACCCCACTTCAGTGGTCTTGCCTGGAGAACCCCATGGACAAAGGAGCCTACCAGACTACACCCCATGGGGGCACAAAGAGTCGGACATGACTTAGTGACTAATGCTTTCGCTTTCCATATGTGACACACTGATATTTTCTGTTCTGATTTCACTTCATTTTCTTTAATTCTGATTTTGAGCTAGCAGGTAAGCGTATGAATGGTTTGTCCAGGACAGTCCCAATTTATGCCTGCTGTCCCTGTGTAATTATTAATAATTCCCTCCTTACTCACTAAATTGGTTTCATAACCTATCAGCTCACGTTTGGAAAAATCCTGCTTATAGAAAAAGAAGCCTCAAGCAGCAGGTGAAGGGACTGTTTCACAGAGAGAAAGAGCTGCCTTGGGGCAGAGAATGGCCAAATAAAACCATGAAGCAGTTTAGCAAGGGGCTGCCTTCTCCCAGTTTTGAAACCGAGGTTTGCAGCTTTCGGGAGCCCTCCCTCTCACAGGGTTCAGCCGCTGCGACTGCAGCAAGATGTCGCCCCCAAGTGGTTTCTCATGAGGCAAAAGGAGTAATTGCTTGGACCCAGAGACTCACCGAGACACTAGAGAAAGCTCCTGGAGGGACTTGGGGCCTAGAGGATGCAGGTTGGGGCAATAATCCAGTAATACACTAATGTTTAAACCCAGAGTGTGAAGAAATAAGTTACCATTAATTTTCATATACCTAATGAAATTTTCATATACCAATACCTAACCAAAGTATGCTAGAAATAAACTATAGTTGCTTAATGAATTTTTTTATTCTTAATAAGCTACTCAAAAGCAGGAGAAAAAAGTTTCCTTTAAAAAAGAAAAGGAGGTACAAACTTTCCAATAGCTGTGCTGTGAATAACATTTAAATTTGAAATGAACATTAAAAATAATAATGTTATTTCCTTTCCTATGGAAAGGAAACTTCGTTACTTTAAATTGCCTTGAATATTCATTTATTTAACTACTTCCTTCCATTTCCCTGTCTTAAAATATATTTGATGTTCATGAAATCATACTGAATGTAGTATGACACAATGATTCAGGAGGAAATATTTGATCCATATTCTCCCCAAACATTGTATTCTTATCAAAAGAAAAAGTCGTCTTCACTACAGTTTTTTTAAAGTGTGTTCACATTTCTGCTTGAAGTTACTAATAAGAAAATAAGTCAACCTTTTTGTCTTCTGAAAATATATATTTTTTAATTTATATTGCTGCTTCCCTCTCTTCAAAAGTCTTATTTAAGAAAAGAGAAAAGCATTCTCAAAGTCAGCTGGTAGCAAATGAAATTTCCAGGTTGTTTTTATTTGGTATTGCCATTTCTGAACATGACTGTACCAGTGCCCCAATGGATATTCACACGTTCTTCTCGTGTACTGTGCTAGGCTGCAGGCTCAAGACGACAGACAGCTTCTGGCTTTTTTTAGCTTTCCAGGCAAGAGTCCAAAAACAACTTGTTAAAATAGGTGCTTTCAGAAAAATAGAAATGAAATAACTTTAGTCCTGATCAAATGCTTTGAAACATCTTGTATACCCTTGATTCACTCCTCTAGAATATCAGGCTTGTTTTGGAAATGATGAGCTGGACTTTTATTGTCAACACTCCAAAGGGATGCAAGCATGCATGCACGTTCGGTAGCCCTTCACATAAGCCTAGATGCTGGCTGATGGGGGTCAGGTTCAAACAGCTCAGGAGCCAGCCCTGGTAAAACATCCTTGAGACCGTGTGCCTGGCGCCTTCATTCTCCTGTGTCTCCTGCTGAGGCACGGTCTCCGCTTGGCTTCTGGGATAGCTGTCTGGCCTGGATTCCTCCCACCACTCCGACTACTCCTGCTCTCTCTCTTGCTGGAGCTGCCTCATCTCCCCACACTCAGACCATGAAGTGCACTGGGTCCAGCCTTTGGCTTGGGTCTATTTTGTTTTTCCTACTCACACTCACTCCTAAGCAGTCTCACTCATTCTCACCACACTTAGTAAGCCATCTCATTCATTCTTATGGCTTAAAAGGCCATCTCTATGGTAGAGATTCCTAAATGCATAACTCTGAACCCTTCCATGATTTCCAGGTTTAGATATCTGGGTGCTGATCGGATGTCCAACAGGCATCGCAAGCTTAATGAGTGCACAACTGAGTTCCCATTATTGCCCTCACCTCTCCAGCTGCTCCTTGCACTGTTTGCTCCATCTCAGTGAATGGCAACCCCATTGCCAGGTGTTGGCAATGCCAACTTGCCAAGGTGTCAGGCCAAGAACATTGAAGCCTGGTTCTTCAAACCATTTCAGAGCTCCCTGTGAGGCAGGCTGAGTCCTCTCTCCAGACTGCGTGACAGTCCAACTTGCCTCTCTGCCCAGTCATGCTTTCTTCCCTTCCCTTCTACAGAAGTCTATTGACTCCAAGAGCTATCCTTAAACTGCTTGCATCCTAAGCAGTTTCCATCTCAGACTCTTCTTCCAGGGGAACCCAATCTACCAGACCTTGAAACCCAGGAATCTTGACTGCTGCATAATACCTCATAATTGTACCTAGAAAACCAGTTCAGTTGACAAGGTACTATAGGGCTATACAATGCGCTCACTTATGGATGTTCTTTAAAATACAAAGAGGAGAAGGAAAAATACCACAATGTTAGACCCTATATGTCCTTATTTACCAAAAAGTAAAATTTAAGAAAGGATTTTGCTGAAAATAATCAAGGACTATAGTCTCCAGCTGCATTTCCCTTGCATGACTAATATATTAAAGATGTAGTAGGCACACTATACCAGAAACCATCTACCATTGCTCATGGGTAGGTAAAATTGCCTGATAAGATTTCACTGGTGGGTCACATAGCCATTGCTAGGTTATGTTGCTGTGATAAACAACCTCATCTCAGCGGCTAAAAAGTCGGATTTGTTTCTCACGCATAGGGTCTGCTTCACATGATCTTCTCACTCCAGGATCCTGATTAAAGGAGACGCCCTTAACGTGGGCATCTTTTTCTCATGGTAGAGGGAAAGAACAGTGGAAAACCACAGGGGGACTCTTAACAGCATCTTCTTGAATGAGGCATGTGTTACTCCAGCTCACAGCTGTTTGGCTAATGCGAGTTATATGGCTAAGCCTGACCACTAAAATCCTTCCCCAGGAAGGGAGTTTGCAGGAATAAATCCACTAATGTGGGGGCAGGCAATGTTTTGAAGAAATGATACAATCTACCACAACTGGTAACATGAGTGGCTAGGATCTGACATCTTTAATAAATGTTCGCCTCTCTTAGTAATTCCATACCAAAATCACATGAAAGTTCCTGTGTCAATCAAATCAACAAAATATTCTGCAGCACTCTTCTGTAGTCATTTATGAATCCCAACATCTCAACTTTATTAAAGGATAATGGGGGTGGGGGTAAATGAAGGCAGTAAAAAAGAGTTATTAATAAAACAGTGAAACAGAAACACACTTCTAGATTCACCCAAATGTGGTTACAGTCATCAGTGGCATTTCTACTCTGAGTTTGGCAAAAATCCAGGAAGGCTGTCTGAAGATAAAGACTGGGCCTCTTAGTGAGCCCATGTGAACTCATGTTTTCCCTAGCTGCTTTACCATCATCGTCATTATAGATATCATACACAGTATAATTTTATTAGTCACTTCATGCTTTTCTCTTTCTCCCATTTGTGATGATCTTATGTGTATTTATAGGAATCATTTTAAATTTGTCCTGGAAAAGATGTAAGGCTATTATATATATATATTATTTAGTTATTTTTAAACAAGATCTGACAATGTGAACAGTACTAAAATGAGAGAGTGGAAGAATGAAGACAAACCCAAGTTTATTCAGATGGGTTTAATTCAGAGAGGAGTTTGGGAGTTTTCTTGAGTTAAGGTTACCTCAGGAATGGACCGGAGAAGGCAATGGCATCCCACTCTGGTACTCTTGCCTGGAAAATCCCATGGACAGAGGAGCCTGGTGGGCTGCAGTCCATGGGGTCACGAAGAGTCAGGCATGACTGAGTGACTTCACTTTCACTTTTCACTTTCATGCACTGGAAAAGGAAATGGCAACCCACTCCAGTGTTCTTGCCTTGAGAATCCCAGGGACGGGGGAGCCTGGTGGGCTGCCGTCTATGGGGTCGCACAGAGGTGGACACGACTGAAGTGACTTAGCAGCAGCAGCAGCAGGAATGAATGAAAGGGCACTGGTGAAGACCGGAAAGAAAGCCTTGTTTTTTCAAGACTCCATTTATTCAAAAAATAATCAAAATATTAGTCAAAACAAAGGCCAAGATGCAAAATGAAAGATGATCTAAGCAGCAAAGAGGGGTCAAACACGGAGAAGATAAGCACAAGGACATCCTGATGGAGGCACAGACTGAAGAGCTCTCCTTACTTGAAGGACGCTGCACATCCAGTCCCTTCCTGCCTTTCAGAAGTTAAAACTCTTTGACTAGAAGTTACATATATCACGTTTCCCAGCCATGTTACTCAATGCTATTTGTGAAATTAAAAACACTTATATATACTAAGGAATAGAAAGCAAAACCCATACAACTTGTGAAGTAAAACTTGGGACTCTTCAAAGACAGTGCCTTTTTCCAAAGGGTCACTCTAGGCTAGTCTGTAGTTCTTGGGATGCACGTTTACTCTCTCCTCTGCTGCTGGGAGCAAGCTGGTGAAGCATCAGCCCAGGAAATAATAATCCCTGTGTTCATGGGAACCATCAGAACTAGTAACAAGAACTGTAAATTGAATATTTGTGCTTAAGGGCAGATGTATTATGGAGGTGTATATTCTAGAAAATCTTCAAAACAGTGCACTATTTCTGATATATTCCACTCTCTGGTATTATTGAAATAGCTAAAATATGCTTTTATTAAAAAGGTTTGGTTTTGATTTTGATAAGCATTTTCACCCATTGAAATCATAAGCAACCTGTTTAGGATGGTTCACCTCACAATCACAGTGAGTCTATTTTCTACAGAGTTCTTTACAATTTCAATACTCCCACCTGGGACCAGAAAGCGTTAAGGTTAGTCAGGGTGGCAATGTGTTCCCCAAAACACATTTGGGGGTGTCAAGTCCTCTGGTCACAATGGGGGACCCTGGGTCCAAGGGTAAGGGCAAACTGGGGGTGCCCCATGTTATGGGTGTAAAATGTTACAAGGAAAGGAGGTACGGGGACACAACACAGGCATGAGAATAGCTCCCTCCTTGGGGTGATGTCAGAACCGAGTCACTGTGGAACAGAGCCTGAAACATGGTAAGTACTTAATATTAATAGATGCTTTTATTGTCATTAGTTTAAGAAGATATGTGATGGATGCCCATGGAAATAAAAGACGATCCCAAACTCCACTTTTAAAGGGAACTGCAGTTTTCAAGGGCAGGTCGGATAAGTAAGATGAAATAAAAAAGGCAGACTACCTCTCCCAGCACAGAAGTTTCACATGAGAAAATAAGAGAGTGAGACTATGAATTTAATGAAATTTAATGAATGTGGAGAGAAGCTCTCATCAGAGGCAGGCCTGAGCTTACATCTTGTTATACATCATAAACTCCCACAGGAGAAAGGACCCAGTTAAGATTATACGTATGGTAAAGGCTTCTATTATAATTCAGAGATTCTTTACATGAAATAAACCTCCAGGTATAATGAATGTGAGAACAGTTCAGTCCTTGTTCCCCTTATCCTCCATTACACAACCCATACTCTGAGCATCTCCAGCTCCTTGCTGGGCAGGAACCACACAAGCATAATGAATGTGTGACCCTTCAGACTCTCTTAGACATAAAAGAGCTCACACTACAAATATTCAGAGTTCAACTTTGCATCTCTCTCCTCCCTGACCACTCAGATCCTCATTAGCTGTGTGCCCACATATTTCTGGCTCTTGATTATATCTGAGTTAGGACAAAGAGTCTGTTCTTGATCAAATCCTTTTAGGACTAACTTCTAATGGCTCACCTGGGCTTATAGACCATTGTCAGAACTGTCCGAAATGTCCCTCTGCGCAATTTTTAAGTTCTAGGCAGGAAGCTGAAGGACATCAGGTATAAGATGTGTTTGTCTTTCCTTCCAGGAAAAGGCTGTGACTTTGCAAGATAAAGGAGCATGTGAGAAGTGACCAGCCAGCTTTCTTTATGGGTAGGGGTGAGTTCAGCTGTCTGGGACAGTGGTCTCCTGCAGAGGCCAGAGCATTTTTACATGGGCTGGAAGAAATACATTTGATAGAAGAGTGCCAACCAGAAATTCCTGAAATTTTCAGGAAAGGAAAAATGCCCAGATAAACCATATCCATACAGAGAATGTCAGGTAGGACATGAGAACAATAACATCAGAGAAGATTGATAAGTTTCGGCAGAAAATAAGGAACTGAATGTGAGCAATGCTATTATCTCACATGTGTATATAAATTAACAAAGTATGGGTTATGAATTAAGTTAACTTGAAATTTTAACCAAAGGAAATGCTGTGTTAGAAAAAGAAGATGTGGTGAAAAGGGAGGAACAGCTAGAATCAGGAATGGAAGAGTATATCTTGTCTAATAGAAATACTGGCTAACATTTATGGAGCACTTACAAAAAAGAGCTTCATGACCCAGATAATCACGATGGTGTGATCACTCCCCTAGAGCCAGACATCCTGGAATGTGAAGTCAAGTGGACCTTAGAAAGCATCACTACAAACAAAGCTAGCGGAGATTATAGAATTCCAGTGGAGCTATTTCAAATCCTGAAAGATGATGCTGTGAAAGTGTTGCATTCAATATGCCAGCAAATTTGGAAAATTCAGCAGTGGCCACAGGACTGGAAAAGGTCACTTTTCATTCCAATTCCAAAGAAAGGCAATGCCAAAGAATGCTCAAACTACCACACAATTGCACTCATCTCACAAGCTAGTAAAGTAATGCTCAAAATTCTCCAAGCCAGGCTTCAGCAAAACATGAACCGTGAACTTCCTGATGTTCAAGCTGGTTTTAGAAAAGGCAGAGGAACCAGAGATCAAATTGCCAACATCCACTGGATCATGGAAAAAGCAAGAGAGTTCCAGAAAAACATCTATTTCTGCTTTATTGACTATGCCAAAGCCTTTGACTGTGTGGATCACAATCAACTGTGGAAAATTCTGAGAGAGATGGGAATACCATATCACCCGACCTGCCTCTTGAGAAATCTGTATGCAGGTCAGGAAGCAACAGTTAGAACTGGACATGGAACAACAGACTGGTTCAAAATAGGAGAAGGAGTACGTCAAGGCTGAATATTGTCACCCAGCTTATTTAACTTATATGCAGAGTACATCATGAGATACACTGGGCTGGAAGAAGCACAAGCTGGAATCAAGATTGCTGGGAGAAATATCAATAACCTCAGATATGCAGATGACACCACCCTAATGGCAGAAAGTGAGGAGGAACTCAAAAGCCTCTTGATGAAGGTGAAAGTGGAGAGTGAGAAAGTTGGCTTAAAGCTCAACATTCAGAAAACGAAGATCATGGCATCTGGTCCCATGACTTCATGGGAAATAGATGGGGAAACAGTGGAAACAGTGTCAGACTTTATTTTTTGGGGCTCCAAAATCACTGCAGATGGTGACCGCAGCCATGAAATTAAAAGATGCTTACTCCTTGGAAGGAAAGTTATGACCAACCTAGATGGCATAATCAAAAGCAGAGACATTACTTTGCCGACTAAGGTCCATCTAGTCAAGGCTATGATTTTTTCAGTGGTCATGTATGGATGTGAGAGTTGGACTGGGAAGAAAGCTGAGCGCCAAAGAATTGATGCGTTTCAACTGTGGTGTTGGAGAAGACTCTTGAGAGTCCCTTGGACTGCAAGGAGGTCCAACCAGTCCATTCTAAAGGAGATCAGTCCTGGGTGTTCTTTGGAAGGAATGATGCTGAAGCTGAAGCTCCAGTACTTTGGCCACCTCATGAAAAGAGTTGACTCATTGGAAAAGACTCTGATGCTGGGAGGGATTGGCGGCAGGAGAAGAAGGGGACGACAGAGGATGAGATGGTGGGATGGCGTCACTGATTTGATGGACGTGAGTCTGAGTGAACTCCGGGAGTCGGTGATGGACAGGGAGGCTTGGCATGCTGCAATTCATGGGGTCGCAGAGTCAGACACGACTGAGTGACTGAACTGAACTTAACTACATGTCACATATGATCCTCTCATATATATTTAAGGTATTTTACAGGTATTATTGTTACCAAAGTGCAAGTGCATGTACCCAATGCCTAGTGAGACCAAACAATACCAAAACGTTGGAGTTTGGAACAGAGAAAGGTTTACTACAGGGCCATGCAAGGAGACGGGTGGCCCATGCTCTAAACTCCCGCACTTCAGAAAGCTTTCAGCAAAGTCCTTTTCTAGGAAAGGTGAGGGAGGGGTGTGGTTATTTGTGGAAACTTCTTGTCAGATTCTTTGTTCCAGAGGTCAAGCCATGGACAGCTAACCAAATTCCTATAAATATCCACCAAACAAACGGTATTCTCTATTCTGACAAGAAAGAGCCAGGTCCCAAGGCACAACTGTCCCCTTCTGAGGGCCAGGTCCTGGCTAAGAGGAGGCAGGTCTCAGCTGGTGGCTCCCACAGTGCCAGGCCCTGAGACCCTGCCCAGCGGTCATTGCTGAGGCAGCCAAGTACCCAGGCCCCAGCTGAACCGCAGGCTCCTCAGGCCACCCAGATGGCGGAGATAAGTCCTGCACGCTGCCGCCCAGGCAGATGGCCACTGCCATCAGGGCACAGAGGCTGGGATGGGCAGAGGTCAGGTCCTGCAGGCTGCAGCCCAGGCAGACGGCCGCTGCCATCAGGGCACAGAGGCCGAGATGGGGAGAGGTCAGGTCTTGCACACAGCAGACGGCCGCTGCCATCAGGTCACAGAGGCCAGGGTGGGCAGAGGTCAGGTCCTGCACGCTGCAGCCCAGGCAGATGGCCGCTGCCATCAGGGCACAGAGGCCAGGGTGGGCAGAGGTCAGGTCCTCACGCTGCAGCCCAGGCAGACGGCCGCTGCCATCAGGGCACAGAGGCCGGGATGAGCAGAGGTCCACTGCCACCTGAAGGCAGGCCTGGGCCCGACCAAAGGCAGGCCTGGGCCCGACCGGTGGGCAGCCTTGGCAAGGGCTCTGGAGCCCCGCAGAATACAGCCCCGGCCTGTTCCCCAAGCCTGAGGCAGAGAGAGCTGGAGGCCTGGGGGAGTAGGCCAGGATCCATCACTTCTCTCTCTTTACCTGACAACCAACACTCTGCTGACCATTGGCTGAATGACCCACTTACATTCGCTCACTGACAGCTGGTTATTTGGGGGAGAGGCTCACTGTGGCACTGACTGATGACTGAGCAGGGTCATTAACAGTCTCATGCATGGACAGTCAGTCACTTGGGGGGTAGGCAGCCCCGACCAGTGGCTGAGAGGACCACTAACGGGCCCTCGGTAACTGTTGCCTGGTAAGGGGATGCGGGGGAACAGCCAGCAGCAATGGCAGCGTGCTAAGGGCTCCACTCTGCCCTGCGCTATTACATTATTATCTGTATTTTACAGATGGTACACTGAGGCATAGAACGGTGATCCAACGAGGATTTAAATGCAACAGTCTGGAATCAGTGTCTAAGTTTTTAAGCACTTTTTCTCTAAGATTAGAGCGACCAATGTGGGCTGAGAGAAATCCATAAACTAACAGAGTGGAATCACTGAGATGATCTCAGTTGGAAGTAAAACGAGAGAGAGAGAAGTGAAATTCTTGTAAGATTGGCATCCTGGCCAGACACCCTATATAATAATGCAGTTAACTCAGAGGGAAAACTGGCACAGAGACGAATGTAGTAGAATGATTGGCAAGTTTGGCTGTGGGGAAAGCTGTGGTCCAAATGCCCTCCCTTCCTCTGCTTGAGTTCTGAGAAACCAAGGCTGGCAGAGGCGGTTTCACACCAAAACTGCAAGGGATGCAGAGGAGTCACAGGAACAGGGTAGAAACTGAGTTTGGAGGCAGGCAAATGGTCCTGTTTTCAAAAAGCAGGCAGAGTGGGTGGGGGTGAAGAGTCTGCAAATTATGAAGGAAGGCTTAATGTCAACCCACATCAAAATTCCATATTTAAAAATATAGTTTGTATGAGTTAGAAATGAAGCCATCTGAAAGCTACTGAATTATACTTATTTTGCAGGGTGAAGATAATATTCCCCCAACCTAGATGTAGGTCAATGGTTTCCAGTTCTTTCAACTTCAGCCTTTTCTGGCTGGAATCTACTGTGCCCACCAGGTGAGACAGTATACCAGCCATCTCAGAGGCTGGGTGTGCTGGCAATGGGAATCTGGAATCAGTCCTTCTGTCACCAACTGGGTATCCAGTGAGCCTGAAGTTCTGGTTGACTGCCTAATTCTACTCATCATAGAATAAGCCTAGATCCTACAATGAGGCTTCAAGCCCTGTTGCTTTGCTTTTGCCTTCCTCTCTAATTCTAGAGTGTCCTGGAGGCTTACCCTTTGCTCTCACCCACTGGTTCAGCTTCCTTTAGTTTCAGCCTCTGATCCATTGTAAATGGGACTGATGGCCAGACGCACAGTGTTATCTATTTTACATTTACGTGTTTCTCTATAACAGACAGGAAATGGTAGAACTGCTCCTCATGTGCAATTTCGGTGTTAGTAGATACTACCAAGCTGCCCTCCAATGTATCCGCTCAGATTCACACGCCTGTCAGTGTGTATGAGAGGACTTGATCACCCACACCCATGCCAACAGCACCACTTTTTAAGTGGAATATTATCAAATTGAAGGCCTTCCAGAGAACAGCAAACAGAATGGTAGAGTGTGGCATATTCCCAAAAAAACTTCAGATGTTTAACCTAGAAGAGAGAAATTTTAAAGAGCTCTCATGTGAAAGAACTCAAATTATTCTTCATCGCCTCTAATGAGGGTAAAGTTCTGCTTCCCCACACACATCTACAAAGCAAATAAGTCCACTCACACCTGGTTCTAAATTCCATGGTGTGACTTTTCCTAAAGATGCTAATGACTCAAATCATTTATTTAAATACTGTATTTTATTTAAATAATGACTTTATAATGACCATGGTC
Organism: Budorcas taxicolor; assembly: GCF_023091745.1. Taxonomy (NCBI): domain Eukaryota; kingdom Metazoa; phylum Chordata; class Mammalia; order Artiodactyla; family Bovidae; genus Budorcas; species Budorcas taxicolor. The sequence continues at coordinate 3,980,073 of NC_068915.1, read as the reverse complement.
TTTGTATAATGAACATAGAGCAAAATATAAATGGAATAACCTATCTTTTTTGGTATCATGTTTGTTAAGGAGCTGACTCCATCTTATAAGGTAATTGTAACAATGTAATAACATCTCATTTTTTATTTGCACCCTGATCTTAAGATGACATGTCCTAGATAAAAGTCATCCAATTAACCTGTGAAAATTTGTTCAATGTTCAGTTCAGTTCAGTTGCTCAGTCGTGTCCGACTCTTTGCGACCCCATGAATCTCAGAATGTCAGGCTTCCCTGTCCATCACCAACTCCTGGAGTTCACTCAGACTCACGTCCAGCGAGTTAGTGATGCCATCCAGCCATCTCATCCTCTGTCGTCCCCTCCTGCCCCCAACCCCTCCCAGCATCAGAGTCTTTTCCAATGAGTCAACTCTTCGCATGAGGTGGCCAAAGTACTGGAGTTTCAGCATTAGCATCATTCTTTCCAAAGAAATCCCAGGGTTGATCTCCTTCAGAATGTATTGGTTGGATCTCCTTGCAGTCCAAGGGACTCTCAAGAGTCTTCTCCAACACCACAGTTCAAAAGCATTAATTCTTTGGCGCTCAGCCTTCTTCACAGTCCAGTCTCACAGCCATACACGACTGCTGGAAAAACCATAGCCTTGACTAGATGGAACCTAGTCGGCAAAGTAGTATCTCTGCTTTTGAAAATGCCATCTAGGTTGGTCATAACTTTTCTTCCAAGGAGTAAGCGTCTTTTAATTTCATGGCTGCAGTCACCATCTGCAGTGATTTTGGAGCCCCCCAAAAATAAAGTCTGACACTGTTTCCACTGTTTCCCCATCTATTCCCATGAAGTGATGGGACCAGATGCCATGATCTTCATTTTCTGAATGTTGAGCTTTAAGCCAACTTTTTCACTCTCCTCTTTCACTTTCATCAAGAGGCTTTTTAGCACCTCTTCACTTTCTGCCATAAGGGTGGTGTCATCTGCATATCTGAGGTTATTGATATTTCTCCCAGCAATCTTGATTGCAGCTTGTGTTTCTTCCAGTCCAGCGTTTCTCATGATGTACTCTGCATGGAAGTTAAATCAGCAGGGTGACAATATACAGCCTTGACGTACTCCTTTTCCTATTTGGAACCAGTCTGTTGTTCCATGTCCAGTTCTAACTGTTGCTTCCTGACCTGCATATAGATTTCTCAAGAGGCAGGTCGGGTGATATGGTATTCCCATCTCTCTCAGAATTTTCCACAGTTTCTTGTGATCCACACAGTCAAAGGCTTTGGCATAGTCAATAAAGCAGAAATAGATGTTTTTCTGGAACTCTGTTGCGTTTTCCATGATCCAGTGGATGTTGGCAATTTGATCTCTGGTTCCTCTGCTTTTTCTAAAACCAGCTCGAACATCAGGAAGTTCACGGTTCAAGTATTGCTGAAGCCTGGCTTGGAGAATTTTGAGCATTACTTTACTAGCATGTGAGATGAGTGCAACTGTGTGGTAGTTTCAGCATTCTTTGGCATTGCCTTTCTTTGGAATTGGAATGAAAAGTGACCTTTTCCAGTCCTGTGGCCACTGCTGAATTTTCCAAATTTGCTGGCATATTGAATGCAACACTTTCACAGCATCATCTTTCAGGATTTGAAATAGCTCAACTGGAATTCCATCACCTCCACTAGCTTTGTTCATAGTGATGCTTTCTAAGGCCAACTTGACTTCACATTCCAGGATGTCTGGCTCTAGATGAGTGATCACACCATCGTGATTATCCGGGTCATGAAGATCTTTTTTGTACAGTTCTTCTGTGTATTCTTGCCACCTCTTCTTAATATCTTCTGCTTCTGTTAGGTCCAGACCATTTCTGTCCTTTATCAAGCCCATCTTTGCATGAAATGTTCCCTTGGTATCTCTAATTTTCTTGAAGAGATCTCTAGTCTTTCCCATTCTGTTCTTTTCCTCTATTTCTTTGCATTGATCGCTGAAGAAGGCTTTCTTATCTCTTTTGCTATTCTTTGGAACTCTGCATTCAGATGCTTATATCTTTCCTTTTCTCCTTTGCTTTTTGCTTCTCTTCTTTTCACAGCTATTTTAAGGCCTCCCCAGACGGCCATTTTGCTTTTTTGCATTTCTTTTCCATGGGGATTGTCTTGATCCCTGTCTCCTGTACAATGTCACGAACCTCCGTCCATAGTTCATCAGGCACTCTATCTATCAAATCTAGGCCCTAAATCTATTTCTTTCTTCCACTGTATAATCATAAGGGATTTGGTTTAGGTCATACCTGAATGGTCTAGTGGTTTTCCCTGCTTTCTTCAATTTGAGTCTGAATTTGGCAATAAGGAGTTCATGATCTGAGTCACAGTCAGCTCCTGGTCTTGTTTTTGTTGACTGTATAGAGCTTCTCCATCTTTGGCTGCAAAGAATATAATCAATCTGATTTCAGTGTTGATCATCTGGTGATGTCCATGTGCAGAGTCTTCTCTTGTGTTGTTGGAAGAGGGTGTTTGCTATGACCAGTGTGTTCTCTTGGCAAAACTCTATTAGTCTTTGCCCTGCTTCATTCTGCATTCCAAGGCCAAATTTGCCTGTTACTTCCAGGTGTTTCTTGACTTCCTACTTTTGCATTCCAGTCCCCTAGAATGAAAAGGACATCTTTTTTGGGTGTTAGTTCTAAAAGGTCTTGTAGGTCTTCATAAAACCATTCAACTTCAGCTTCTTCAGCATTACTGGTTGGGGCATAGACTTGGATTACTCTGATATTGCATGGTTTGCCTTGGAAATGAACAGAGATCACTCTGTCATTTTTGAGATTGCATCCAAGTACTGCATTTCGGACTCTTTTGTTGACCATGATGGCTACTCCATTTCTTCTGAGGGATTCCTGCCCGCAGTAGTAGATATAATGGTCATTTGAGTTAAATTCACCCATTCCAGTCCATTTTAGTTTGCTGATTCCTAGAATGTTGACATTTACTCTTGCCATCTCTTGTTTGACCACTTCCAATTTGCCTTGATTCATGGACCTGACATTCCAGGTTCCTATGCAATATTGCTCTTTACAGCATCGGACCTTGCTTCTATCACCAGTCACGTCCACAGCTGGGTACTGTCTTTGCTTTGACTCCATCTCTTCATTCTTTCTGGATTTATTTCTCCACTGACATCCAGTAGCATACTGGGCACCTACTGACCTGGGAAGTTCCTCTTTCAGTATCCTATCATTTTGCCTTTTCATACTGTTCATGGGGTTCTCAAGGCAAGAATACTGAAGTGGTTTGCCATTCCCTTCTCCAGTGGACCACATTCTGTCAGACCTCTCCACCATGACCTGCCCATCTTGGGTTGCCCTGCGGGCATGGCTTAGTTTCATTGAGTTAGACAAGGCTGTGGTCCTAGGTTGATTAGATTGACTAGTTTTCTGTGAGTATGGTTTCAGTGTGTCTGCCCTCTGATGCCCTCTTGCAACATCTACCATCTTACTCAGGTTTCTCTTACCTTGGGTGTGGGGTATCTCTTCGTGGCTGCTCCAGCAAAGCGCAGCCACTGCTCCTTACCTTGGATGAGGAGTAGCTCCATAAACTACAAAAGTTTGCTTTCAATCTATTAGATTGGAAAAGATATAAAAGACTGACAGAAGCTTTTTGCAAAGGTGTAAGGAAATGAACACTTTAGTGTACTACTGAGTAGAATATAAGTGGATATAACCCTTCGGAAAATAAATCATTAAATATATGACAATTACAAAATGTGCAAATGCTTAACTCAACACTTATATTTCTAGGAATTCATCCTAAGAAAATAATTATGGATATGCAAAATGACTGTTAACATGGACATCCAAAGTCACTCATTTATACTAATGAATAATTGAACACAATCTAAAGCTACATCTGTGCAAGACTTGTTATGTAAATTATGTATTAGGTATAATGGGATCCGTTGGACTGCAAGGAGATCAAACCAGTCAATCCTAAGGAAAATCAGTCCTGACTATTCATTGGAAGGACTGATGCTGAAGCTGAAACTCCAATACTTTGGCCACCTGATGCGAAGAACCGACTCACTGGAAGAGACCCTGATGCTGGGAAAGATTGACAGAGGATGAGATGTTTGGATGGCATCAGCAAGTCGATGGCCATGAGTTTGTGCAGGCTCCAGGAATTGGTGATAGACAAGGAAGCCTGGTGTTCTGCAGTGCATGGGGTCGCAAAGACTCGGACATGACTCTTAATAATGGAATACATGTGGCCATTAAAATGTTGAAGTAGATCTATGTGCTGGATTATTTCCCATTTGACCCACCAGATCTACATCCTTGTCTCTGACTTCTGGCTGGATTTGGTCCTTGGGAGGAACTGGTAGAAAATGAACAGCTGGGCAGATTGTGCAATCTGAGCATTCCATTCCTATTTCCTCCTTGCTGAGTCACCCTGGGTGGTGGTGGTCCTCTTCTAAAGCCCCTGGCCTCTGTCAAGAGACCCTCTTCTGCCACTACCCTCCTGGGTCCTAGTAACCACACTTCTTACCCTTTAGACCTACGGTGGTAATAGCTCCAGTTCACCACTGTCACTATGCTTGGGGTAGGGGGCGTCACCAGCCTTTGCTGTTTCCCTTGACCCTACCCTATAAGACAGGTTTAGCTTCTGCCATCTACTATTGACAGTTCAAAGACAACAGAGTAAAAATATGCAGAGAATTTCATCTTAACTAGTCCAAAATTGTATATCAAAACATATGTTGCTGCTTATGGGACGCAACAAAATTTAGATGCATTCAGAGTTTAAAATGCACAAAAATTTGCATCTTTTTATACTAACTATTGTACCTTGTTTTAGAGTGCCACTTAAAAAGGAAAGTATCAAGCTGAGAGTTGACGAAGGAAAAGTAATGTTACAAAACTCTTTTAATCAAATGGGAACATGTCCTGGCACGTCACGTTGTAATAAGGACCCACCGACAAGCATGGATTTAAATAAAGCAGTAAGAACCCCATTGAGGGGAGAAAGGCAGGTATCTAAACAGTGACATGATTACCTCCTCCAATATATGTTTAAAATAAAAATATAAGGTGTGCTAAGTTGCTTCAGTTATGTCTAACTCTGTGTGACCCTATGGACTGTAGATATTCAGGCTCCTCTGTCCATGGGGTTATCCAAGAAAGAATACTTGAGTGGGTTGCCAGGCCCTCCTCCAGGGGATCTTCCCGACCCAGGGATCCAACCCATGTGTCTTACATCTCCTGCATTGGCAGGAGAGTTCTTTACCACTAGCATCACCTTGGAAGCCCGATATATAAGGTGATCAGCCTTAATTTTAAAACTTCAGGAAGATTTTTAAATGAGAATACCTTTTTTCTCAATATCAAGACATATTTCTAATTTAGATTGTAACTGGGATGGGAACAATTTCTAAGCAGCAATGGATTTTATTTTCATAGGTAGTATGGATTTCCTTTAGCAACAAGGCAGAAGTTACCCTCTAAATCTGTTTTATAAAATGGAGACCAAGGCCCAGAAGTAGGTCCTAAAATCAATTTAGTGGTTGGAGTGGGAAATGGCAAGCAGTATTTTTTTTTTTTTGATGACATAAAATAGACTAGAATTATATTAAATAAAAATATTGAAATATATTTCATATAAGTATACTAGATAATGAAATATGTTTAATTTATTTTCATGTACATGTCTGTGTATTGGATAACAAGACAAAATGCAATTTTTTACTGTGAATCTTGGTCAAAACTGTTTGAAAGTATCTATTTTGGTCTAAGATAACCTCTGACAATAATTTTACTGCTTTCAACCAAGCCTGTATAGTCAGGTTAATAAAAGCAGCAGACAGAAGGAAAGGTGAAGATCAAAGCAGAACAAATTTATAGCAAGTGTGTTAGAATAGAACATTTTAGTGTTATCCTAAAAAGAATCTTCACATGGATAAAAGCCATGTTATTTGATTGCCACAACTATACCTTTTGAAGCAGAGTGAAGCAGATGAATAGCTATATTGGATAATTAGTAACTTATCTTTTCTGATAGTTCTCCATGACAGGCTATTTATTCAGTTATTTTCAAGAAATGCCTGGTGTGATTATAAAACAACATGGTTCAAATTAAAAAGTAAGTGAATAAAAATTGTCAGAACATTGTTATATAAGACAAGTAAATAAGAAAACAACATACAGAATAGGTTCCAATTTATAGTTCAAAAAATATATACAAATAGCCAACAGGTATGTGGAAATGTACGCAACATCATTTAACTATATTTTGTGATCAGTCACTCAGTTGTGTTGACTCTTTGCAACCCCATGGACTGTATTCCACCAGGCTTTTCTGTCCATGTAATTTTACAGGCAAGAATATTGGAGTGGGTTTCCATGTTTGTCCCTAGGGGATCTTTCCAACCCATGGATTGAATCCGCATCACCTGCTTTGGCAGGCAGATTACAAATTTACCACTTTGCTACCTGGGAAGCCCATCACTAATTATCAAGGAAATGCAAATCAAACCCATGCAATATCACTTCACATCTACTAGGACAGCTATGTCTTTTCTTTTCTTTTTTGCCCATGCCAAGAATGGGATCTTAGTCACTGACCAGGGATCAAAGCTGTGCTTCCTGCAGTGGAAGCACAGAGTCTTAACTACTGGACTGCCAGGGAAGCTCCTGGGATGACTATTATCAAAATAAAAAAGATAACAAATGTTGGAGAGAAAAAAAGGAACACTGGCAATGTTAATTGGTATAGCCACTAAGGAAAACAGTATGGTGATTCCTCAGAAAATTTAAAAATAGAATTACCATATGACCCAGCAATTTCTCTCCTGGGTATATATCCAAACAAACAAACAAACAAACAAAAAAACCCACCCCATTAATTTAAAAAGATACATGTACCCCAGTGTTCATACCAGCATTATTTACAATTACCAGGATATAGAAGTAACCTAAGTGTCCCCATCAATAGAGGAATGGATAAAGAAGATTTGGTGTGTACATATACATATATGAAATGGAATACTATTCAGTGATTTAAAAAATTATGGAATTGTGTCATTTGCTGCAACATGGATGGTTTGGGGAGAGATAACACTAAGTGAAGTAAGTCAGAGAAAGACAAATACTGTATACTATCACTAATATGTGGAATCTATAAAATACAACAAACCATAAATATAACAAAGAAGAAGACTCAACAGATATGGAGAGCAAAAAATGGTTACCAAGTGGCAGGGGGCAGGGAACAATGTAAGGGTGGAGGAGTGGCAAGTAAAAACTACTATAAGGTAAGCTCAAGGAGGTATCACACAACATGAGGAACATAACCAATGTTTTGTAATAACTGTAAATGGAGTGAAAGTGAAAGTGAAGTCGCTTAGTCGTGTCCGACTCTTTGTGACCCCATGGACTGTAGCCTACCAGGCTCCTCCGTCCATGGGATTTTCCAGGCAAGAATACTGGAGTGGGTTGCCATTTCCTTCTCCAGGGCATCTTTCCGACCCAGGGATCGAACCCGGGTATCCTGCTTTACCGTCTGAGCTACCAGTACAACCTTTAAAAATCATGTAAGTTTTCCTATAAACAAACAAAGAACAACTTTAACAGCCTTATACTAATATTAAGGCATTTTAAGTCTGAGCATAATGACTTGTTTTATATTGTTTTATTTGGCCAGCATGATATTTTACAAACTTCTGAACTAGCACATTTAAAAAGAGAAGGTACCATGCAGCCATAGTGCTGACCTCTCACCTCATGTGTATGGGCATGCCCATGTACATGTGTGTACACAGTCATACACACACACCTCTACAGACACACACACACACCTACAAACACACACAATCATGGAAACTCTACATATAATCACAATCACACAACTGGACATATAATCCACAAACACAACCATACAAACACACACAACTACAAATACACAACTACAAACACACACAACCATATAAACACACATAACTACAGTACAATGCAGAAGCACACACAACCATACACACACACACAACTACAAATATACACACAACTAAAACATACACATAAAGACATAGCTACAAATACACACAACTACAAACAACTACAAAAACATGTAACCATAAACACAACCAAACTGAACATACAATCAACACATTCAATCACACATACACATACAAGTACAACTGCATGCATACACACATACATGCATATGTATATCACACAGACGCATATACTTTTGTCTTTATGCTACCTACCTGACTTTTGAAGGAATTTGAGTTTATGTCCCTTTGTTAGAATTTCAACCAAACAGAAGGGACATCAAATAACTGTTAAGAAACTGCAAAGCACATGAAGAAAATCTACGATCCACAAAAAATTAGTAAATTTAGGAGATAATGTCATACAGAGTCATGGGGGGGGGATACTGGAATTATTAAATTAACCCAAACATATATGTATTCAGTTCAGTTCAGCCGCTCAGTTGTGTCCGACTCTTTGCAGCCCCATGAATCGCAGCACGCCAGGCCTCCCTGTTCATCACCAACTCCCAGAGTTCACTCAGACCCACGTCCATCGAGTCAGTGATGCCATCCAGCCATCTCATCCTCTGTCGTCCCCTTCTCCTCCTGTCCCCAATCCCTCCCAACATCAAAGTCTTTTCCAGTGAATCAACTCTTCACATAAGGTGGCCAAAGTACTGGAGTTTCAGCTTTGGCATCATTCCTTCCAAAGAAATCCCAGGGCTGATCTCTTTCAGAATGGACTGGTTGGATCTCCTTGCAGTCCAAGGGACTCTCAAGAGTCTTCTCCAACACCACAGTTCAAATGCATCAATTCTTCGGTGCTCAGCCTTCTTCACAGTCCAACTCTCACATCCATACATGACAACAGGAAAAACCATAGCCTTGACCAGATAGACCTTAGTCGGCAAAGTAATGTCTCTGCTTTTGAATATGCTGTCTAGGTTGGTCATAACTTTTCTTCCAAGGAGTAAGTGTCTTTTAATTTCATGGCTGCAGTCACCATCTGCAGTGATTTTGGAGCCCCAAAAAATAAAATTTTGACACTTTTTCCACTGTTTCCCCATCTATTTCCCATGAAGTAATGGGACCGGATGCCATGATCTTCGTTTTTTGAATGTTGAGCTTTAAGCCAACTTTTTCACTCTCCTCTTTTACTTTCATCAAGAGGCTTTTTAGTTCCTCTTCACTTTCTGCCATATGGGTGGTGTCATATTGGGGATGTATAAAATTCCTATTTTCATTTGTTCTTCTTCAAAGATTATGTCTTTTTTGATATTATTTCAGACCAAAAGCTGGCAGGATAATGATATGGTCATGATCAGTAACTCACATTTGTGAGCGCAATTTTAACTTTTCAAGTATTTTCACATCTGGGTATAAGGCTCTAGGACAGGAACAAAAGCAATTAAAATAATGTATAAAGCTGATAAAAACTGAAATAGCCATATAATCATTTTTTAAAACTTATACTGAAACATCAAAAGAAAAACACTTTATCAGGTTTGCTAGCCCAATTGTAAAGTAAAAAATATAAAAAATAAAGAGCAAAAAAAAAGAAAAAGAAAGAAAGAACAAACTTTAAAAAGGAAATCTCATTATATTGCCCTCTTGGCATTCCCAGACCTCTCCATTATATTCTCTAATTTCAAAGAATTTCACTGTTTGATCTTCATTCTCCTGGGATATTCTTGAGGAATAAATACATTTTCCAGAAGCGTCAGGACATAGTGAGTCCCCTCAAGGTGTCCTGAATCCTTATCATGTTTACTATGCATGGTTTGAAACTCAGTAAATATTATGACTAAGAAAACTATTTTTGCTATTACAATGTGATTTCAGGTGATTCTTAGAAAAGTTTATCATGGTTCAATGAATAATTACAAGTGGTCCCATAAAAAGTCTATATGTACTTCATGCCCCACATAAAAATTAGCACTGTGGTAATTTAATGTGAACAAAAATTCATATCTAATTAGCATCTATGTTGATTAGAAATTCATCTTTTCTAAATCTCAGAAGAATTCAGAAACACCCATACATTAATAATATGTGGGAGGAATAAGTATGTTGAGTAATTTAGGCATTTATTACCTAAGAAATTTGAGGTAAACAGACTTTGTCCACATGAAATCATACACACAGAGGTGACCACGAGGACCACTCTTCCTATGCCTACAGGAAGCACTCTGTAGACACCTGCCATTCTCAGCACAGGCTTTCATCATAACGGTGGGCTCACGGTACAGGGCCCTACTGGAGAGGGAGCCACCATGGCCACACTTGAAGCAATATGAAAAAGAAAGGCAGAAAGGGCCACAGGGTCTGCCCGAGCACTTTCTCCTTTTAAAGAGAGAACACTGTCCAGCAATGTGAGCCTTTAATTCATTGGCAAGGGAGTCTCAAATGTACAACTCTGGATAAAATCAGGTTCACAGAGACCCAAGAGACACGAATGTTGTAAAAGCTTGCCAGTTTGTCCTAATATATCCTAAATCTTAAAGAATTGTGGTTAAAGAAATATCTTCTTGGAGAATTTTTTTAGTCAATCTCCCAAAAACATAATTTAAAAAGATATTTATCACTTGTCTTCCAGCATCCATTCTGCCTTTTCTCACCATCATCTCTGGTCTTCATTTGGGTACCTAGCCCCATCCCACTCTTAGCCCATGTGGTCCAGGCCCATCCTTAGTCCTAGGGATGGAACATATTACCGAGGTTTAGGTCAGATCAGCCCCCAGCTGGCTAAGTGACTGGTTCATCAGGTGAGTATGTGATCTGAACTAGTCCAATCAGACTGAGTCTTAAAACTTTCACTGTTTCCCTGGTGGCTCAGATGGTAAAGCATCTGTCTGCAATGCAGGAGACCCAGCTTCAATCCCTGGGTTGGGAAAATCCCCTGGAGAAGGAAATGGCAACCCACTCCAGTATTCTTGCCTGAAAAATCCCATGGACGGTGGAGCCTGGTAGGCTACTGTCCATGGGGTCACAAAGAGTTGGACACTACTGAGCGACTTCATTTTCACTTTTGAACCCAATAAAAGTAGGGGACTTCCTTTCTTATCTTATTTCCACTGCTTCTGCAGCATCTAAAGCAGTGCTACAGGGTAGATGTAGCACTTAATATGTATGTTGTTGTTGTTCAGTCGTTCCGTCATGTCCAACTGTTTGCGACCCCATGGACTGCAGCACATCAGGCTTCCTTGTCCTTCGCTGTCTCCCGGAATTAGTTAATAGACATGACTGAATGGTAAACATCTGAAAATAGAGCTAAAAGTTGAAGGAAAAATTGGATTTTAATGACATTGTTTGAATATCTGTACCTCAGTGAAATCTACCCCGAGGTCATTCACTTACTAACACAATAAATTTTATTTGTTTATGCCAGTTTGAGTTTGGATTTCTCTCACTTGCAACCAAAAGGCAACAGGAAAATAAGGAGGACCAGTAGTCTAATCCAGTAAGAGCTTGATAATCCATTAAATTCAGAATATGTCAATCACTTCTATTTGGTAAAACAGATAAAAATAGACAGGCAACTTAATGAGCAAAACTTTGGAGCATGAAGAGATGAGGATTCATCTTCCACTGACATACTTTGCTTTTTAAAAAATCAGTGAGTCTTTTCAACAAATTGTGCTAGACATCCATATGCAAAAAAAAAAAAAAAAAAGAATCTAGACACAGATCTTATTCCTTTCACAAAAATCACCTCAAAATGGATCATAGGCCTAAGCATAAACTGCAAAATTATAAAGCTCCTAGATGGTAACATAGAAGAAAATCTAGATACAACACCAAAATCATGACCCATAAAAGAAAAAAGTTGACACAATAGACTGTATTAAAATTAAAAACATCTGCTCTGCAAAAAACACTGTTAAGAGAACAAAAGGACAAGCCACAAACTGGGAGAAAATATTTACAAAGACATATCTGTAAATAAAGGTCTGCTATCCAAAATGCATAAAGAATCCTTAAAACTCAACAGTAAGAAAACAACCCAACTTAAAAATGAGCAAAAGATCTAAACAGACACCTCCACAAAACACCTTATCTCAGCTATAAATCCTCTTTGGCCGTTTCTTACAAAATTAAATATGTTCTTATCATATGATCCACAATTGTGCTTCTTTCAACCCAAATGGATGGAACACTGTGTCCACATGAAAACCTGCATACAGAAGTTTGTTTCAGGTTTCATTATTATTTATTTTTATATTATTATTATTATTACCCAAACATGAAAGTAGACATCCTTCAATAGGTAAGTGGATAAACAATTTGTGTTACACTCAGACAATGGAATATTATTCAAAGCAAACAAATAAAAATTAATACAATGTTTAAATAATCAATAAGAATAAAAATTTATAGCAATATTCCTTCATTTATATATCTTTTAAATTTCTTTAACAAAAATTTACACAATGTACATGTCTAGAGATTCCACATTTAGGATTTTATTCCTATAAATATATGGAAACATTTGTTAAAGATTTATGTCAAAGGATTATGTAGTATTTTTAGAAATAACAAATGCCTGGGAACAATGAAATACCCATTACAAAAAAAAAAGATAAGTAAATGGTGCTTCCTTTATTCATAGAATACTACAGTGCATGGAATACTATAGTTAAAAAGCAGCAGCCTCATTTGTAGAGTAGCTCCATGAGAGAAGGGGTCCATTGTCTTTTTTTCCCCACTGGTAAATCAAAGAATCCATCTACAATGCAGGAGACCCCAGTTCGTTTCCTGGGTTGGGAAGATACCCTGGAGAAGGGAAAGGCTACCCACTCCAGTACTCTGGCCTGGAGAATTCCACAGACAGTTTAGTCCACGGGGTCACAAAGAGTCAGACACGACTGAGCTACTTTCACTTTCACTTTCAAATCCCAAATAACTTGGATTGTGCCTAACACATGATGAGCACTCAATAAATATTTGCTGGATAAATAAGTAAGGAATAGAACAATGTGCATATAGTGTGACTTAATTTATATAAATTTAAAAGACATAAATACATATGAATGAATATAATAAATATATTTTATAAGTCCACAAAAATACATAAGAATCTGGTATCCAAGAAGACAAAATGGAAACTGGTAGTTATGGAGAGGCAGAAGACTTAACCTCATTGTGTTCACATTTATAAATAAAATTCTTTAAGAAAAGAAAAGAAAACTAAATATCAACAAAGAATTCAATAAGGAACTAAAAAATGCACCAATAGAAAAAGTGGGCAAGATATGAGTAAGCAGCTTACAAAAGAAGAAGGAGAAATGATCAGTACTCAAACTAATAATAGAATGATTCCTAATAAAAACAAATAATCACTTTTTACCTATCAAATTTATAAATTAAAAAGATCTGCAAAATGCAGAATTAACAAGAGTAAAGGGAACAGAAACAACTGACCAGGAGAAAATATTTTCAACTTCTAGCTGATGAATGATTAATAATTGTATATATACATGCATATGCATTTAGTGATTTTATATGCCATACATAATCATTATAATGGTCTTCCCTGGTGGTTCAGTGGTAAAGAATTCACTTGCAATGCAGGAGATGCAGGTTCAGTTCCTGGGTCAAGAAGATTCCCTGGAGAAGGAAATGGCAACTCACTCCAGTATTCTTGCCTGGAAAATTCCATGGACAAAGGAGGCTGGTGGGCTACAGTCCATGGGGTCACAAAAGAGTCGAACACAACTTAGCAATGAAACAACAATGACAACGTATGGTCATTATATATGTATCATCTTATGTATATGAATATATTATATATGTAGTCATTATATATCTCTACTGTATATAAATTACTTATTAAAAGATAACTTATTAAAAAAATAGATAAAATATATGAATAGGCACTTAGATTTGAGGAAATTAAAATTACTAATAAATATAAAACAAGAGGGACAAGGTCCCTCGTAATCTTTCAAATCAAACCAATGAGGTTTTATTGTTTTTTGTTGACTACAACATAAAATTTTTAAAAGATCCATAATGTCAAATAGTGTAGGAACATGGATAGGTATATACCGGCATAGTCATTTAGTATGGAGATTGTCAACCAACTCTTGAGATTTCTAAGCCACTAATCCAGCAATCGTACTTGTATAAATAAAATCTGTACAAAACTGGCAACAAATTTAATGTTTAAACAGCATATACTTGTTACATTGCTGAGTACTCTATACAACTTCCTGAGACATATTATCCAGTTACTATTGCTATAACAAACTCTCCCAAACTTAGTGACTTAAGAAAACCACCAAAAGTCAGACAGGGCACAGTGAGATGGCTTGGTCTCTGCTCCAGGAAGCCTGGAAGCTCAGCTGGCAGGACCCATCATTCGTTGAGCTGTTCATCTGTGGGAACATTCAACTACAGCACCTACATGGAACCTGGGCCTGGGGTTCTTCAGAAAAATGATGATAGCCTCAGAATATTCCCACAGTACATGGTGACTCAGAGCTCCAAAAGTAGATATTCCATCAAACAATGTAGAGACTGCCTTGCCTCTCCTGATCTAGCTTCACAAGACAGTGTTGCTTCTGAAAATTTCTTCTGTCACGAGCCTGCCCAGATTCAAGGGGAAGGGACACAGACATTGTCTCTCAATGTCAAAGTCACATGGTAAGACCATGAAAATACACAGGAAATCATCTCAAAAGATACGTAGCAAACTGTTAATAACTGTTAGCTGCAAGGAACATAGTGAGATTATAGTTGTAGGAGATGGATGAGACCCTTTACTGTCTCTATAATGAGAAGATTCTTCCCAGTGAAGCCCCAGTTGAGACATGTAAAGGACAAGAACATGCGAAAACTGGGAGTCTGGAAAACTGAATGCAAATAAAAGGGGGCATGAGACATGATTTGGTGCCAATCAAACCACCTCAGCCAAATTTCTAAAAAGCACTATCCAATTACTCAAAGGTCAAGACACCACGCAGACAAGTAGAAAACATTCAAATGAATGTCCTGATACTTGAGCTAGGCAATCCATCTGTGGCCAGACTTCTGTTGGTAAAGAAGCTGGGACCCTAACAACTCACGAGCTTCTGTGCTTGTTTTGTTTTGTATCACTTTAAAGTACAGTTTTCTCTCAACTGCAGTAATGGGGGAAAAAAAGGATATTCTCTACCTATGACAAGTTTTTTGACCATGTTCTATTCCAGATCTAGATTTAGATTACAGGTGGAGCTACAAGCTAGAGTAAAGGAAGCGTGGTATCAGGTGGGGGTTTCTTATTGAATTTAAATATTTTCAACTGAAATTGTTCAAGTGTCTTTATGCACACAGGCTAACTCTTCAGTAGAAGTTTATTACCAAAGTTAGGATTGATAACATTGTGGTGAATACCAAGACTTGGGGTGAAAACGCAGTAAGGAAGACAGTGGGGCAGTCGTTTAGGATGACCCCATGGAACAGAAATGAGAGCCCAGAGATAGTCCCACATTTATATGGTCATTTGATTTTTGACAGAGGCCAAAGTAGTCCAATAGGGAAAGGAAAGCCTTTTCAATAAAAGGAGGAAAAATATGAGGTGAGGGGAGAAAGAACCCAATCCTTACCTCACAGCATACACAAAAATTTACACTGAGGTGGATAACAGACACAATAAACGTTAAAACTATAAAACTTCCAGTCTAGAAGAAAGCACTGGAGTATATTTCTGTGACTCAAAAGAAGGGAAGAATTCTGTTAAAGAGTACAGAGAAAGCAATAACACAAAAAAAGTGAAGAGATTTAAATTTAAATCTTTTTTAAAAAGATTTTTAAAAATTTATTTTTAAAAAAATTTATTTATTTTTAATTGAAGGATAACTGCTTTACAATATTGTGTTGGTTTCTGCCATATATCAACATGAATCAGCCATATAAAAATTTCTCTTTTAAAGATATGTTAAGAAAATGAATAGGCTATCCACAAACTAGGGAAAAAAGCACACACTAGATAAAGAAACAGTGTCCAGGATATTTTTAAGAATAACTCAGTAATAAAAGACAAACAAACCTAAACAACTCAGGTAAACAAGAGTCAAGTGATGCTCAGTGTAGAAAAACATCTAGAGACTTGCAGAAGATACCATTGCCCTCCGCCCCCCCTCCCGCCGACGGTTTACCCAAACTCTGTATACAATGAAAGAGTCATTAAATATTTTTAAAAGATAACATTAACTGGTATAGAGACACAACCATTATAAATAAAATCTGATACAAAAATAAATATTTCCTTCCACCCATTTATCTCATCCTAATTAACTCTTCAGAGGGTATGGGTAATAATAATTCACTTACACACAAGGCTGAGCTACTATTTTTATTTCATGGCCTTTCAAAAAATATAAACCACAAAGTATTTTGAAAAACAGACATGGAATAATCATTTAGCAGCCACAGTAGTACAAAAATAAAGTAACAGAGTGAACTGTGCAGCAGAATCTCTACTGACTATGACAAGGAACATGCAGTGCTCACTAGGAAAGTAAAGCGGCCAGCACCACCGCTTTCCCGTCATCAGCGATCAACCACAGGACCTATTCCCAGAGACCATTCTGTTCACACAGGAACACATACAAATACATATGTTCAACGTGTAAATGTCAAGTTAACATCTGAATTTCGTTCCAAAATACCATTTTTACCTTTCCTCTGGGAGACAAGTTCGATGGTGGAATAGTAAAGACCACGGAATGCCAAGCATACAACTTAGTCAACACCCCCCACCCACACACACACCCAGCAAGTTGTAAAACACAAGGAAGACAAAGGTTTGTCTACAACACTAGTCGCTAGCCACATGTGGCTATTTACATTTAAAGTATTTAAAATTAAATAACATTAAAATTTACTGCCTCAGTCACAGTAGCGACATTTCAATTGTTCACTAGCCATACGTGGCTAGTGGCTGCTGTACTAGACACTGCAGATACGGAACATTTCTGTCATCACAGAAAGTTCTTTTGGACAGCCCTGGATGTGGGAAGTGTTTCTTCTCTCTTTGCTTAGACAGGATGTAGGCTGTTTATGGAGGCAGCTCTGAGAAGCAATTCTTCCATGATATTCCTAGATGAGGTGGTGGAGACACAGAAGGGAGTCAAGTAGCCTTTCTCTACATAGATTACCCTGCCCTGTACATGAAAAGAATGATCCTTTTATGGGGATCAAATGCACAACTAGACTGCACCAAAAATTTTTTAGGTAAAAGAGAAAAAAGATAAACAACACAGATGTGGAAGCATCAAGGTAAAACATTCCTCATCTCGTTTCAAGCCTCCAAGAAGCAAGCACGTCCTCTGAGAAAGTCCAAGGGTTCCCAGGGACTAGAGAAGCCTGATGGGGACAGGTATACCGGCTGAGAGAGCAGTCAGTCCTGGTAAGTGTTTCATGAGAAAACCTGGCCTGTTTCACTCTAGTCACACTTGGGTCACAGCAGTCTGCTTGGTGTGCTGCCAGTTGTGAAGGAGCTGTCGTTTTGAACCGTCTCAAGCATTATGCTTCTTTACCACTGTATTTTGTATTTGGGGCACAGACTACAAGTTGTTCACCCAAGATACTCTGTTACCTTCTTCCTTATGAAGAGAACTCAGATTTTTGTTGAAGGTAGTTACATGTCCACCTACAAAAACCACATTTCTCAGACAACTTTAGAGATAGCAGGGGCCAATAACACCGTTTGGCCAATGAGATGTGAGCAAAAGTTGTTGGACTGCTGAGAAAGCTCTTTAAAAAGAGGTAGCCTCACACTGGCATGCCCTGTTTTCCTCTTGGTCTTCCTCCGTCTTCTTGCTGGGAACCAAAAGAACCGTCTTGGAACCTAGGGGAAAAGCCACGGGAACCTTAGGGCCATTCTGACCCTGATGTCTGTGAGCTGCTGAACCAGGCAGTACCAGAAGTAGCTGAGCCCCCAACCTCCATGCTACATGAGGACAAAACAAAACCTCTACCAAAAAGAAAATTTTCATCTGAAAGTAAAAAATATCTTGCCTGAGGAATATGTGCATATTCAGTAAGTTTAAGTAACTTCAGAGAATCATATTAGGAGAGGGCAATGGCAACCCGCTCCAGTACTCCTGCCTGGAGAATTCCAGGGATGGGGGAGCCTGGTGGGCTGCAGTCCATGGGGTTGTGAAGAGTCAGACATGACTGGGCGACTTCATTTTCACTTTTCACTTTCATGCATTGGAGAAGGAAATGGCAACCCACTCCAGTGTTCTTGCCTTGAGAATCCCAGGGATGGGGGAGCCTGGTGGGCTGCCGTCTATGGGGTGGCACAGAGTCGGACACGACTGATGTGACAGCAGCAGCAGAATCATATTAATAGAACAAAAGTCTATTTGAACCCACCAAAGCCTCAACAGACCAGAGGTGGAGGAAATGAGCAGGTTTATTGTGTAAAATAGCTGCTATAAGAGGATTTTTAGATTAATCCATCAGGAGGTTTTTTTTTTGAGTGTCTATTATGTTCTGATTACTCTTCTGAACACAGGTCTACCCTTCTGCTTATCCTAATTCTTATATGATAAGATGCTAACTACTCAGATACTTAATCAGATCATTATTTCATAGATAACTTTATTTCGTATAGACAAAGTAAAAAATGAAGAATTTATCATTGATATCCTTAATTCAAACACCCAAAAAAGAAATATCAACATCAACAAACTACAACTCAATTTTTAATTCTCCCTTGTATGTAACATAGACATCTGACAGCAATTTCCTAATGGTTTCAGAGTTTTAATTAATTTAGCTTAAATTAGCATAGGTACCTTAGAGGAGTTATAAAAATTAAAAACAGTACAGTATTCTGCAAGTACTTTCTTCGTATTACATCAGTATACCCTTAGTATTCTGCAAGTCCCTATATTAGTAGGTATAGATTAGAAAAAAAAAGCATTTACCACTATCCTAAATGGTTTTACCATTGACAATGTTCAGAATTTTGGCCATTAAAAATGTTCGACTCTATTGCACTTATTTTGAAACTATAGGCAAAATTGGAAACATGAAATGTCAAGCTAAAAATGGGATATTGCTTTTTTTTTTTTTTTTTTACTCACCTAGTTCCAAGTTTCCACCCCTGCAAGTGAACCAAAAACAAATCCTGGCACCTTGTCATTCCCAGAAAAGCCAGTGCATGGCACACTCTGGGAAAACTTTCTCTTATTCTGTGGAATCACACCAGATGGCATGAGTCCTGCGTCTACAGCTGTGCTTAAAACTGAAGTTGAGACACAGGAATTGACTTTATAAGACATTTTAGATTTCAGGTATGACTGTGATGTCATTCTTAGCCAACTTAAAAAGTTTATCTTTTCAAGTAGAACTGCAGGTTCATTGCATTTTAAAGGTTGGAAATCAGTGAAACAATCAGGATCATCCTAATAAAATTTGAGTCATTTAAAATAGCTGAAATTTAGAAACAACAATGAAATAAGAACACTGGAAATAGAATATTAATATAACAACTGAATTATGGCCCATTTCCTTATAATGTAAGAAATTCAACTCAGCTTCTAATATTGCTGAAGTCGCTCAGTCGTGTCCGACTCTTTGCGACCTCATGGACTGTAGCCTACCAGGCTCCTCTGTACATGGGATTTTCCAGGCAATAGTACTGGAGTGGATTGCCATTTCCTTCTCCAGAGGATGTTCCCGACCCAGGGATTGAACCCGGGTCTCCTGCATGCTTTATCATCTGAGCCACAAGGGAAATCCAACATTGCTAAAGAGTCACTAAAAACCTCTTACTGAAAATAAAATATAGCAATTTTTAATAATCAAGTTATACTTATATAATGAGCAGTTATTTAAAATGTTCCTGACTTTTCAAATGCTTTAATGTCTAGCTCATATGTACACTGTCTTCAAAAACAGACTTAGTGTAGTGATTGTCAGGACCAGGGTGTGGCCAGTGGATGGAGAGCAATCAATATCTACAAGCCTATGACCTAAACCACTGTGGATGCTGGAGCACTAGATCAAGAATGTATACAGGTTAGGACTTCCCTGTGGTCCAGTGACTAAGACTCTGAGCTCCCAATGCAGGGGCTTGGGTTCAATCCCTGGTCACGGAACTACATACTGCATGCCACAACTAAGATATGCTGCAACTCACATGCCAATAAGGGCACAACCAAGTAAATAGATATTTTTTTTTTAAAAAAGAATGTATACAGGTAGCAAAAAATTTGAATTCAAAAGTAGTTCTAATGTGAGAGACCAGTCTGTGTCGGGTTTTGAAAAACAACGACTGAATAAATGAATAGAACAAGGCAGTATGAGAATCTTTAATTCCCAGGATTTAGCGCAGGCTCAAGGCAGAGATTGGACAATAGGAATAAGTATTCCTTTTTTCCTGTAGAAATGGGAACTTAGGAACTCATGAATTAGCTTCTGAGGAGGTCGTAAAATGGCACTGGCCACAAAAGAGAAAGGCAACCACTCCTTTTGTAGGAAGCTGAGTTAATAGAACCAGCAAAGAGATTGACTTAAAACTGGGATAGCAGCAAACTACTCACCCTGAGTTCTCTAGTCTCCTGTCTAGAAGAGTCAAGGGTGGTTTAAACCTTTGGACACCAGTGGCATTACTAGGAAGAATAAAGGATTATAAAATCAAGTCAAACATGTGGTTAAAATAATTTGCATTCTGATTATTTACAAAGTAGGAAGTGATTGTTTTCATCCTTATAAACTATTAATGCTTATTAACTACTCCCACACTCATCTTCAAAGTCTGTAATAACCACACAACTGTATAACTAGATGTCACTGTAGGGGTGTCAACCAATTAGAGAATTACTGTTCAAAGTGCAATTTAGAATCACTGTAGTTGATTCTGGGATTCAAACTGGGAATTCAAATAAAGTCTTATTACACCTCCCATAAAGAGAGGTATGTGTGTGTGTATATATACATATATATGAATTCATATGTGTGGATTTACTCATGACATATTTAAAATTCATATATATATGAATTCATATATATGTATATATATGAATGTATATATGTGAATTTATTTATGACCTTATATTTAAAATAAACTGCTTACTTTATTCACAATAGCACCATTCCAGTAAAGTGAAATAGAAAATGTAGGAAATTATCTGAATGTCTCAGACCAAAACTTTCCCCATAAGTAGTGAGACTATTTTTCCTTCTACTGAATTATTAAAATAATTGTCTTCCACTTCACTTTCATATTCTCAATTTAGGTTAACACTTAGTATTTTGTTGTTTTTAGCCTTTCTACATAGTCTGTCTTTGTGCCTAAAATTAATGTGTTTTCAGTGTTATAGTCATGATTTGGATGGCTTATCTTACCCTAAATGTGGCTGAACCCAAATCTTCCCTTATTGAAAAGACAAACTATATCTGCATTACATATTTCAACTTCAAGAACCCCTGTTCTATTTTCCAATAGGGCATATTTATCAGTCGCAATCATTTCTCACATTCCATTCTAATTTTTATGATCCTCTACCAAGATGCTGTACTAGGTTGGGAATTGGTTTGGCTCCTTGGTTCCTATAGAAGTTCACTGGCTCTGAGTAGAAGAGGAGTCGTTTATGTCACTGCACCCATTTCCTTCATCTTGAACCCTCACTTTTGTAAGGGCCTGGGTCCTTAGAAGTTTACCCAGGGACAAAGCAAAACCAAGGGTGGTCCCTGCTTACCATCGCAGAAGTCGTCTGTCTCTGGTTACTCCCGCCTGACCGGCCCGTAACTCCACCATCCTCCACACACCAGCCCAGGGCAGCAGCTCCGCTCCAGAACCTGAGATGGCAAAGACCGAGGAAAGAGCACCTGGAAGATGAAGTTATTTCCCAAACTAACATTGCCCGGAGGTTACTTAGGGCACACGGGTGAGAAGTTACTTCAGCCCATCAATCTAATCATTCTAATCACCTAGGACAGCCTGGCAGAAAAGTCAGCCTCGATCTTCCCGTGTTATCCATCCCTGTTGCCCTACCACGCGTAAATGGCCTCATTTCTTCAGCCCTCCATGGCAACCCCAAGAAATCTCCCAGTGACTCCCACTCTAACGCTCACCCTCCTGCTGATTCTATACCTACCCGCCACAGCAATCCGCAGGCACCTCCAGGGTCGGAGTCTAGAACAGGAGCAGGGATCGGGAGGAAGGGGAGATACCCCATAACAAATGGGCCACTCAACCCTCTCTCCCACGCACTGCCACTTGAGTCCCACATAGGGTCTACCGCAGCACAGACATTCAAAGCAGTATGTGGAATACTCCGAGTGTGACCTGTTTTCTCCTGTCTCTTATCCCAAAGGTTAGGTTGACATTTGATTTTGTTTGAAAGTGCCTGGACTGAATCATCTGAATAATTTAGTTTTGGAT
This sequence comes from Budorcas taxicolor, assembly GCF_023091745.1. Lineage (NCBI taxonomy): Eukaryota > Metazoa > Chordata > Mammalia > Artiodactyla > Bovidae > Budorcas > Budorcas taxicolor. Next base: position 3,957,706 of record NC_068915.1, on the reverse strand, counting down.
CCCTGGGGTACAAGATAAAAATGCAGTTGGACTGGAAAGAAGAGCTTGCAGGTGCTCAGAGCCATTCTGGCTTCAAAAGCTAACCTTGCTTTCTTTTTTGTTTTTCTTCCCACCCCGGAAAAGCTTAGGGTCCCTCCCTAAAAGCACACCACCAGCCCAGACCCCAGGCATCTGTCATCCCTGACATCCCAGCGCGCCGTGAGCCCCTAGCTTCCCGGAGGAGCAGAGAAACTCGCCCATTTGCTAACAGCTCCCATGCCCAAACGGACCTGCCAGCGAGGCACCCGGGCGGCCGTTTGGCCAGAGAATAGAGGCCGAGCCCCAGCCCGGTGCCCGCACAGTTCCATGCCCTCCCGCCAGTGTCCGCGCGGCGCCTGTCACACCGCTTGCTCGCGGGAGAAGCCCCAAGGCTCCCGGTGGAGGGAGAGGCGCCCGGGCTGGAGCGCCCCGGCCGTATTGGCCACCGAGTTCTTCAGCTGTTTGATGACCACGAAGAGCAGGAGGAAAAGTAAGAAGAGCAGAAAGAAGAAGAGCGCCAGGTAGAGCAGAAAGTTGAGCTCCCACTCCATGCTGGAGGCGCCGGCGCTCAGTGGCCGTGCGCGCTCCGCGAGGGTTGCCTTTGCCGGCGTGGCGCGCCTTCAGGGTCCCACCTCCAGGCTCCTCCCGCCCGCGCAAGGGCGCCTCGTCTTGGGCCACGGTTCGGAGGTCCACAGGCAGCTTCGTCCAGCTCAGAGCAAACGCGCCAAGGAGCCGGTGTAACCTTGGCTCCCACCCTCCCAGTAGCCACAACAGCCTCTCTATGCCGAGATCCTCTCAGAGCTCTTGGGGACATGAGCAGATTTTTCTAGGAGCGAACTTCAGTGGGAGGAGACAGGGAGAAGAGGTGACGGCTCAGCCTCCCAGCGGGTGTTGGGGCTGATGTTTTGCAAATGATTTTAAGATTTCCACTTCCAACATTTAGTGGGATCTCTACCCTTTCCCCTTCCTAGTAGATTTGTTTCGTTATTTTCCCTTGTTCAGGCTTTTCCAAAGGGCAGGCAAAGCCATGGCCCAGAGACCCAAAAGTGACAGTGAAGGCGGGGTCCAAAGGGCTGTGAGATGGCTTAAGGGTGCCTGAGTGAGTGCCAGTTCAAGCGCCTTGCTCTTCAGATTTGCAAATGTTCTCAGTATAGAGCGGCACTCATTTAGAAAAGCATTAAAGAGAAAATGCATTTCTAGTTAAACTGTACAAAACCCTCTAAGGTCGACTGAGAATCCAATTTTTTTGGTGGAAAACAAAAACAACACAAAAAACAATTTACTTAAAATGCTTCCTTAAGCCCCTAACAACTCTCTGTAGTTAAGATTACCCACAGCCCATATGGTACAGCTCTGGAAAAAAAAAAAAAATCCAGCTTATCTACCACTGTGTAACAAATTACCTAAGAACTAAGTGGCTCAAAACAACATAAACATTGGTCATAGCTCACAGTTTCTGTGGGTCAATAATTTGGGAGCACTTTGCTGGGTGATTCTGACTTGAGGTTTCTCATGAGCCTACACCGTCAGATGTTAGCCCAAGAGGCAGTCCTCTGAAGGCTTGGCGGGAGCTGGAGAGTCCACTTCCGAGGTGGCTCACTTTAAGGGCTAGCAAGTGGCGCTGGCTGTCGGGGCTCTCAGTTCCTTCCAGAGTGGGCTTCCCACAGCGCTGCTCGGGTGTTTGCACAGCCCTCTGCTGGCAACCTGCAAAGCATAAGATCTGAAGGCACTTCCCCCAGGGATCTGAAAGGAGGCAGAAGCTGCAGCGCCATTAACAGTTGGCTTCAGAAGGCATAGGCGGTCACTCCTGCAGTACTGACTCAGTCGCACAGGTCAGCCCTCTTCTATGTAGGGGTCCGAGGACATGAATACCAGGGGGTAAGGATCATTGGTGGCCAATGTGGGGTGCAGCTATCAAAGCTGCTAACACAATGGGTCATCACTGCCCACTCTATGAGCCTCCGACTTTATTTCATTCTTTATTTGTGAAGACACAAGAGAGGCCCCTGAAATGACTTTGGGGAATAAGGGCTGATGTACAACATCCCAGACTATGTAATGGGCTGTCTGTAATAAGTGGCTCTCCCAGTGAAGGCAGGGGGTTCAAAGAAATAGGATGGCATGGGACAAGCTGTGAACTGGAAGTCTCAAAGTCCCAATTCTAGTGTCAGCTCCACGTCAGGGGTCACTTCAGCTCTCTGACTCTCCATCTCCTTACCTGTTACATATCTTGCTTCCCTTTTTCTTGAGTTTGTTGTGAGGATCAAAAATGAGTGGAATGTTGAGTAAGAATGTGTTTTGCTGAGTAAATGACACACACTATTATTATTCTGTTGCCGAGAGTCCCCATTGTTATAGACTGCTGCGAAAAATCCCCAGGCCCTAGGCCTCTCCACCAAGCATCTTGCTGTGTAAGGAATCTCTCAAATCTCTCGATCTGTTTCTCTCAATAACATTACTGACCCACTTCATGGGCAACAGAATGCTGGAACTGGCTCAAAGATTTTCTCAAAAATTTTGCAAGTCATGTGGCTAAAATACAGCTATCATTAAAAATGAAATCGTTTAAGGGCATGCAGGAGTGCTCAATCATGTCCTACTCTTTGTGATCCCATGGAGTGTAGCCCGCCAGGCTCCTCTGTCCATGGGATTGTCCAGGCAAGAATACTGGAGAGGGTTGCCATTTCCTCCTCCAGGGGATCTTCCCAGCCCAGGGATTGAACCCGTGTCTCCTGCACTGGCAGGCAGATTCTTTACCAATTGAGCCACCTGGTCATTTCCTTATTGTATAAACTTACAATTAAATAAATTATGTTAACAAAGGTAACGAATACTCAAAACTCACCACTCCCTAATTATTTCGCCACACTTTACTGTCATCCATGCACTGGAGGTTATTCGTGTCTGGCCAGGCTACATAGCTGAAATGTTATACAGCAGTACACTACTGTGTATCTCCATCTGCCCCGATGTCATGCGGGTAGCTTTAAATTGGCCACATGCATTGGAGAAGGCAATGGCACCCCACTCCAGTGTTCTTGCCTGGAGAATCCCAGTGACAAGGGAGCCTGGTGGGCTGCCGTCTATGGGGTCACACACAGTCAGACACAACTGAAGCGACTTAGCAGCAGCAGCAGCAGCAGGAGCATTTGCCCTGTGGAAATGTACAAGTGCTACAAATCAAGGCCAGAGAACCAGTTGTTAAACACTTAGCAGCATATCACTGCTTACAGAACTACTGAGGAAAGTCTGAAGCCTTATATGAGTAAAGCAGATGGCTGTGATTTTTTTTTGTTTGTTTGTTTGTTTTTGACTACCCAGAATCCACACACCTCTACTCTAGGCACCACATATTCCTACTGGTAGAATTCTCTATTTTATGTACTGTTGGCAAAACGACAGATCCCAGTGACTGCTCTCCATTGCCACCTCCTACTGTGGAAACTGAGGGGGTCAGATATATCTTCTACCCATTCTTGATATAGTGCAGGGAGGGCAGGAAGAGCCATGCCAGAAACTCACCCACGTATCCCTGTTTCCAGGAGTCTGAAGTTTGGGAGCAGATGGAACAGGACAAAATGTTTGGAGGTCAGATGCATTAAGTGGCAGAGGGGCTCCTAGGCCAGACCTGTTCCCGGAGTGACAGGCGTGGCTCTTGCTTCTGCTTCTGTGGTATCCTTGACTCCTGCCCTTTTTCTAAACTGCCTCTTTCCTATTCTGTGAACCCCCACTGGCTTTCCAGTAAATCTGTTTATTGCAGAAAAGCATTAATGGTTAATGACAGCTTGCAGGTGAGAATACTGACTGAAAAAGGAGGTGTGACTTACACACTTTGCATATGTTAAGCACTCATAATCAACAAGGTGTTTGGTAGAAAAGGCATATGCCACTTGGCACATTGCCATCTGGGTAGTCAAGCCATTAAAGAATGAACATTGAGGCACACAGAGGTTAAGTGACCTGCTTAAGAACACAGCTGGTAAGTGGTAGCCTGCATTCTCAACCCTTATATTATTTCATGGGGGGAAATGCTCTTTTCTTGTCTTTGACTGTCAAATCAATGACTGTTTTTTTCTTTTTGAGTGTCACACTTGAAAGAAACAAAGAGACACATACCTTCTACTTACATACATCTCGGCTCCTTCCTTTGAAATCTTGAAGGTTGGAGCTTCTAATAAACCAGTGTTTCCCTACAGAATGCCGAGGAAAGAGGCCATGAAATGAGGATTTTATGTCACCAAATTGAAATCCACTTCAGCCTTCCTAACCGTAACTATTTAGATTATCCTTTTATCTCAGCAGCTTAAATGAATTTACAAATAATGACTAATAAATCTTTATATTCACTCTCAATAAAATTTGTATTTAAAATAATATTGCTGCCACAAAAATAACATATTACATTTATTAGATGCTTCCAATGTTTTTTAGCCTCTGGTCATATTTATATATCTCATAAGATGGTCTGAATTCCAGTTCACGTTATTACAAATGACTCCATAGGAATAAGACACCATCTTTCTCCGCCTAAATATGCATTCAGTAGAAATCCTTACAAAGCAAATCTATGAATTTTAAAAGCCAGAAAGGGCACTCGTTGTAGATAAGAGCCTGGCCAGTTCCATCATTTAAAGAGAAAGCCCTGGTGCACACACTGGTAAGGTGGAATAGCACTGCCCACAGAGGGGACCCTGCGTATACTTTAATAACACAGCAAGCCTCATCCAGCACTCAGAGGCACACTTTCAACTCCTCCATCCCCTCTTCATGAGTCTCAAAATAACTGCTCCAAGTCCCTGCCTATGGACATCCAGGGTGTGTAGCAGGATGGGGCTCTCCATCCCTTTGCCTCCTTTGTTCTTCCATACCCTCACCTCCAAAAGCAAGGGGGGTCTTTTATCATAAGGAGCATCAAAGGTGTTTATGGGAAGTGATTAACAGTAACAGAAGAGGCTGCCTTGTAATTGTGTGTCTCTAAAGAGCCTGGAGCCCTAAGAAGACACTCAGGGCTGTAAAAATCTGTCAAGATCCCAGGATGGGACCTACCTATTGGGGGTGCCTGCTAGATAGAAGCAACTTCCCTAATACAAAGGCAGGATAAGAGCAGGAGACTGGAGAAAAAGAGATTTGCAGGCAGCTTCGCAAGGCTGACTCAATTTGGCCTGAAATAAATCCAAAGGAAATGAAAGAAATATTTTGTACCATGGCCTCAAAATGTATTGTTGATACAGATACATAAAAATTGGGTCATTGGTTTATGCTTAGATGGAATGTCTTTTAAAGTGCCTGTGTGTGTGCTGGGAATGAGGTCCGTGCTCTAGGGAAGTTTCCAGGCCCTAAGCAGCTCTGTCCTAGCTAGTCAGGGCCTGAATCCGTCCTAGTGATCCTGGCAACTCTGAATGGCTCCAAACTATCCATGTTCCTTCAATGCCTCATCTCCCTTGCTCCTGTCTCATGTACAGATATAACACCATATTCATTTGGGCCTCCCTGAAATTGCCTTTTACATACTTTATCATCCCTAAAAGCCTCAAGATCAGAATTAGAAAATCTATGATAATGTTCACTACTGTAGGAGAGAAAAGTGGATTATTCTATCATGGCGAGTTATCTAAAGTTAATCAACAGTTACTGTAACATTCTAACACCCTCACCTCTTCCCCCATTCCACCCCAAAAAGAATGAGCTGGGCTGTTATGCAATGCTGACAAAATGAGCTATAAGGAGATAAATAAAATGTGCATGACGGGCTGCTTAAATCTGATATAAACATTCAGAAATTCCAGTGAGTCGGAAGGAGGGAAGGAAGGAAGGGTAGAAGGGAGGGAAGGAAATCTATGGGAGAAATTTATTTGAGGGGCATGTAGGAGATCATGCTGTGTGGTAGACCATGAATCCAGGATTCAACACTAAGAATAATTCTATGGAAACAATGACAACAGCAACTCTAGATCCCGCCCTTAGCTTCAAATATCTCAAAACACAAAGGAAGATATCCAAGTCTGTCCAATATTAAAAAAGAAAAATATTAAGTGACAGATGTGGTAACATCCAAATGCTATTTCTTTAATTTAGACTCTTTCCAGCAAGTTAACAGGAACACTGGAGAAAGTTGATGCAACTGTGACTGACCCTAGAATTGATCATTACCATGCCATATGGCAAAATGAAATGCCTGAGCATTAGAGAAAGCGATATGTCCTTTGTTCAGCACAACTTTAATAATGACAGTGGTGAAACTGTCACCACTAATGGAAAGTCTGCAAGCTTCTATGTGAGCTGATAACGATCAGAGCTGTGGGCTTGCAGAATAATGTACATACACGAGGCTAAAACTGGATTGCCCCAAGGGAAAAAAGAATTAGGAAAAAGTAGAATTTGTTGTCATGCATACTCCCTTAGAGAAATGCCACCTTGTGAGCTCTGACGACCCAACCAGTAGGGCCTGCATTCCCAGGCCGGGGGATCCAAGCTGTCCTCCAGGCACAGACACACGGGTGCAGGCTGCAGTGACAGCCTTGGGCCCCGGTCCAGTAGACTCGTCCCTGTACCACACACTGTGCAGTGTTTCCAGCCTGGCGGGCTTGGATATGTATCCTGGCTTCGTTCTTGCAGGCTGGGTGACCTTGGACATCCCTGCTTGCCTACCAAGCACCTCATATCTCTTTCTTATCAATAGAATCCTGCTGTTTTTCAAACTGGAACTACATCTTCAGCTCTTCTGGGTCTCTAGCTCACTGGCTGTGGACCTTCTCATCCTCCGTAATGACATGAGCCAATTCATTATAATGAACCATATCTATCTGTCTCTGTTTCACTAGGTATCCTATTTTCTGCTGCTTCTCTGGAGATCTTTGACTAATACATATTCCATTCTATGTGTTTACCACCCATATAAATATGCTTTATTCTGAGTAAAACAAGAGCTTTACCACATGATCTAAAGTATTTAAATAATCTACTTTGACTGTAGGTTATAGGAAGGCATGTAAATATCCTTCCTAAAGAGCTATTTCCTGAGGAGCTGAAAATTCTTAATGCAGAAAATCACACTATTTAGTATATGTGAAAAATAATTCTCCTCGGGGTTTTCAGTACTTAGGCCAACTCCACAGTGGCTAAGGTATAGGCCTGGTATTATTGCCTCTGTGATATGTCATATTAGAAGGCCTGCTATCACAAATGCTGGTTGGAATCTACAACAGAAACTCTCGGTGAGAGACTAAGGCCTTCATTAGGAAATATACCTGGATATTCCTTTTGTAATCATCATCATAAACCAGGCAACAAATGACTGCTTACCCAAGCTTCCCTCTGGCTTTTGCATCATCTGTGAATCAGGCCGAGGACTCTTCTAACCTCCTCTGCCACCCACTCATAGAAATTGATACTTCAGACAGGAGACTGCAGGCTTGGGACAGGCAAAGCCTCTGTATGGCTTCATTCACTTTCTTTTAATTTGTGGAACTGAGTGCCTAAACACCAAGAGGATCAGCATCTTGGAGACAGCAACCTTTAAGGCACATTTTCAAGAACGTAAATGTTATAGTTGATAACTTCAGCAATATAGAGATCATCCCATCATTTCCTATGACCTACAGTGAAAACCTGTAAAAAGAGAAAGCTCAGGATGTGTGTGAAACTGGTGGCACTAGACTACTAATACCGTCAGGAGGTTTTCTTTTGCTGTTGCGGATACTGTTGCTTGCACTAAGTGATGTGATTACCATGATTACTCGATAATGAAAACGAAGCTCTGTGACATCTGGAAAAAATGTATACTCCTTGTTGGCTGTTGCACACCTGGCTCTTCCGTGTGCCCTTCCTAATCATGGTCTCTTCATGTGGTGTATGGCTGAGCAGGCGGGCTCTGTCACTAGACACCACCAAGAATTGCGCTTCTCCACCCACCCTCTTCTCACCTATGAGAAGTGAAGAACACACGACTCATTATACAAAACTCAGCACCTGCTACCAATATATTTTTTGGTTCTTCATGTTTTCTTCTATCTTGTATATTTCTTCAAATGAAAAAGTCTGGTCCTAGAAGAAAACAGCCATTTATCAGCTTTGTCGTTTTTGCTGATGCCTTAGCTATACTTGCCAGTATGATTTTCCTCCTCCTTTTCCACATTACTTCAACTTTTCTGTTGTGGGAAGAACACTGGTGGGAAACAAAAGGCCTGGCTAACCATCCCATGCTTGCAGAGTCATGTAACACTGGGCATGTCTTTAACTTCTCTATGCTTCTGCTTCCTAAATTAGGGGACTTGAACATAAAGATAGCCATGTCCCTTCTGGTTCCAAAATTCAAATGACTTATCATTTTTACTGCCCAAACCAGGGGTGGTGGAAGAGTGAAATTATAAGAGTGAATTGCTCCCAGTTGCCATGATGATGGGGTAGGCTTGGAACCCAGGGTGCCTTCTTTCAGGAAAGCAATTTGCTCTGGGAAGGGCCTCTGACACATTAACAGAGGTCAGTGAACCACTGCTCATTGCTCAACCCCCACCATGACATTTTTCCTTTTAACTTTAAGGAAGCAGAGCTTTTCACATGTAACCAACAGATCAGTGCTCCCCAAAGCAGTCACTTTTTCACTATGTGCAGGATTCAGCACATCAGGGGTTCCTTCTAAAGGGAAAATCATGCTACAAAGCCTCACTGAACAACACAGAACTTACTGAAGGAAGAATTTAGACTGCGGAGCCAACAAACATGCACTGGACATTTCTGCTGCTCCCAAAGGCCCTGATGGACTGCTGGGCAACTCAGGTGTGCACTTCTTTTAACCCTTTCTTCCCCAGAGTCATTATTTTCCCTACCTGCTTTCTTCATTAAGCGGAAACCTGAGCACCAACCTGAGCTAGCTTCTAATTGTAAGTTTATTAAATTCTCTTTTAAATAAAGTTCCTGCCAACAGGAATTCTCCAATCAGCTGCCAAGAAGATATTTTTTTCCCAAGAGTATTACATGTAACTCTTGAACCTCTCTGATCAAACCCAAATAATTTCCAAATAAGAAAGTATGTGTGAGAAAGATTATTAAGACCTCCCAGGTAAGATGCTGAGGATAGGACTCATGTCAATGCAATTGCAGGCACTATGTCTCTCCTCTTTCAGCTTGGAATGAGTAAAACTCCATTGTACAGGCTTAAAAATGAAGTTTCTAAATACCTAGCACCCTAAGAAAAAGGCTTTATTAGTTTTTATCTAATTTTGAACCAAAATTGATCTCATCTTAAGGATTATTTAATACTAAAGAGTATTGAGTGTTTTTGTTATTAAGCAGTTGACAGTCCATTATTACATTAATACATTGTCTTTAACATTACACTAATCATTTAATGACAGTATTATAAAGCTAGTGTATTTGGGGTGCTATTTGGTATTCATGCTTTTCCAGTGAGGTTTACCCTACCAAGGAAATAATGGGACAACATTTGCACTTCATTTCAACACAAGCAGAATATTAAGTTAAGAGACAATAGTTTGCTCATCAAACTATTGATAATCATGTTTGTTAAACAGGTCATGCTTAATGGCAGTGTGTTTTTAAAGCAAGTTTACATACTGTGATTTTTAAAAAATATATACCATGAAATTAAATTGTGAAAGAAACCTTGCAAAGATGTCAAAATTATACTCGCCAGTTACTAAAATACATAAGGGATAAAATAATTCACTTTTTAATGAAAAACACTCTTTTAAGCTTTCCTAAAGGAAAGTAAATGTACAAATTGTTTAAACTTACTGCTGTGGATACAACTTTGTCAAAATTTAATACTAACCTATGTATCTAGCATGTTTTAAAAGCACATAATTAAGCATTGCTTCATAATCGAGTATGCTGATTAAGTGCCTGGGTTCTAGAGCCAGGCTGCTTGAATTAATAAGTCTTGGCTTCCCTGACCAGCATGTGACTTCAACTCTGTGACTTGGTTGCCTCATCTGTAAAATGGAGGAGGGAATGATACCCTCAACTTTGGGCTGTGGTGAAGATTAAATGGACTAATATGTATTGAGAGCTTAAAGTGAAGTCGCTCAGTCTTGTCCAACTCTTTGTGACCCCATGGACACCAGGCTCCTCCGTCCATGGGATTTTCTAGGCAAGAGTACTGGGGTGGGTTGCCATTTCCTTCTCCAGGGAATCTTCCTGACCCAGGGATCGAACCCAGGTCTCCTGCATTGTAGACACTTTACCGTCTGAGCCACCAGGGAAGATTCATTAAGAGCTTAGAACACTGCCCAAAATGTGGTAAGTGCCCATAAAAGTTAACTATTATTCTCAACTATTTCACACATCAGGATGGTAACAGCAGCCACAGTGCCCATCTGTGAAGACATAAACCACTATGTGATTCACTGTCTACCTCACTAATCACATCTGGCAGTGTCTCCCGGTCATGTTTCTGCTATTACATTTATAGCTTTTTCTCCTGATGTTTAAACTGTTGATACATCCAGAATTTAATTTTTGGTGAAGTGTAAGGTAGAGATCCACCCATATTTTTTTCCATAAGACTACCTTGTTTTCCCAAAACCGTTTGTTCAATGAATACCTCTTTTTTCTTTTCATATTACTTTTCTGTGTCTATTCATCTCCCATAAGCTTAAAACAAATCTTCAAACCAGGTTTCAGTTATGCTTGAAGATATATGAAATGGCACATGAGCATGGATGGTTTTGGTGGTCATATACAGATCTTCAACTTCCACTTATATTTTCGTAAAATCATTTGCCTAGGAAGATGCCAGTCACCAAGGATCTCTCTCTTTCTCTCTTTTAAGTAGACTGTTTTTAAGAGCAGTTTCAAATACAAAGTAAAACTGACTAGAAAGTACAGTTCCATACACCCTTGGCCTCAACACATGCACAGCATGCCCCACCATCAGTACCCTCTACCAGAGTGCTACCTTTGTTACAAGTGCTTAGTAGGCAGGGACACATTATCACCCATGGTCCATAGTTCATATAAAAGTTCACTCTTAACATTGGACATTCAATACAGTTGCAGTTCAGTCGCTCAGTCGTGTCCAACTCTCTGCGACCCCATGAACCACAGAACACCAGGCCTCTCTGTCCATCACCAACTCCCAGAGTTCACCCAAACTCATGTCCATTGAGTCGGTGATGTCATCCAACCATCTCATCCTCTGCCGTCCCCTTCTCCTCCTGCCTTCAATCTTTCCCAACATCAGGGTCTTTTCAAATGAGTCAGCTCTTTGCATCAGGTGACCAAAATATTGGAGTTTCAGCTTCAACATCAGTCCTTCCAATGAACACTCAGGACTGATTTCCTTTAGGATGGGCTGGTTGGATCTCCTTGCAGTCCAAGGGACTCTCAAGAGTCTTCTCTAACACCACAGTTCAAAAGCATCAATTCTTCGGCGCTCAGCTTTCTTTATACTCCAACACTCACATCCATACATGACTACTGGAAAAATAGTAGCCTTGACAAGATGGACCTTTGTTGACAAAGTAATGTCTCTGCTTTTGAATATGCTGTCTAGGTTGGTCATAACTTTCCTTCCAAGGAGTAAGCATCTTTTAATTTCATGGCTGTAATCACCATCTGCAGTGATTTTGGAGCCCTGAAAAAATAAAGTCAGCCACTGTTTCCACTGTTTCCCCATCTATTTCCCATGAAGTCATGGGACCAGATGCCATGATCTTCGTTTTCTGAATGTTGAGCTTTAAGCCAACTTTTTCACTCTCCTCTTTCACTTTCATCAAGAGGCTTTTTCGTTCCTCTTCACTTTCTGCCATAAGGGTGGTGGCATCTGCATATCTGAGGTTATTGATATTTCTCCCAGCAATCTTGATTCCAGCTTGTGCTTCATCCAGCCCAGCATTTCTCATGATGTACTCTACACAGATGTTAAATAAGCAGGGTGACAATATACAGTCTTGACATACTCCTTTCCCTATTTGGATTCAGTCTGTTGTTCCTTGTCCAGTTCTAACTGTTGCTTCCTAACCTGCATACAGGTCATTCAGTGGATTTTGACAAAAACAATGACATATATTCACCATGATACTATCATACAAAATAGTTTCACTGCCCTAAAAATCCTCTGTGTTCTGCCTGTTTATTCCTCTCTCTCCCACCTTTTCCCTGGCAATTCCTAATCTTTTTAGTCTTCACAGTTTTGTCTTCTCCAGAATGTCATAGTTGGAAACATACAGCATGTAGCTTTTTAAGATTGCTTTCTTTCAGCTATCAATGTCACGGGTCTCTTCTCATACTCCTCTTTCCAAATTTCCTCCTATTTCAACAAGAAAGTCATATATCTTACCTAGTCCTAATCTTAATACCTGGAGAAGGAAATGGTAACCCACTGTAGTATTCTTGCCTGGAAAATCCCATGGATGGAGGAGCCTGGTAGATTACAGCCCATGGGGTTGCAAAGAGTTGGACATGACTGAGCAACTTATGACTGACTATGAATCTTAATACTATACTTTGCCAAATGAATAATCCTTTTAACAACTCCTTTAATGAAGAAACCATAACACATTCTCCCCTGTACATCTCATTAAGAAATACATTTCCAGTAAATTTTACTATTTAGGTGACAAGGAACATACCCTTTGTTTGCTGAAAGGCTTCAATGGCTCTATCTCCCTGCCCCATTAGACAGCCTAGCAATGATTCAGCTAAAAATATTGGGAGGTAGCTTCTAGCTGAGGTCAGCCTCACTAAGCTCCAACTACTCTTTTCTAAGAAAGTCATCTCACCTCTAGGAAGAACCTGTTCTTACATAGTTAGACAAAAGCTTTCTGTCCATTCTCAGTGCCATAATTTACATAAGTGGGGTCCTTGGTCTAAATGCCTCTAATGGCAAGATGAGATGGAGAAATCCTGTGTGCTCTTCTGCTGTGTCTTAGATGTAAGACTTGCCATTAAGCCTTGCTGCATACCTCCTGTGTGTGTTGCTCAGGGATATTTAATTCAGTTCAGTTCAGTCGCTCAGTCATGTCTGACTCTTTGCGACCCCATGAATCACAGCACACCAAGCCTCCCTGTCCATCACCAACTCCCGGAGTCCACCCAAACTCATGTCCATCAAGTCGGTGATGCCATCCAGCCATCTCATCCTCTGTCATCCCCTTCTCTTCCTGCCCCCAATCCCTCCCAGCATCAGAGTCTTTTCCAATGAGTCAACTCTTCGCATGAGGTGGCCAAAGTACTGGAGTTTCAGCTTTAGCATCAGTCCATCCAACAAACACCCATGGATATTAGTGCCAACTAAAAGTCATCAAATAATTGTTTATCAAAATTTATAATTTATGATGTCCTAATCAATCAAATATGTATTACTATGTTTATCATAGAATACATATATGAGGTGAAAGCAGCATGATATGAATGACAATAAAGCAAATTCAATAGAAAAGCCTACTCAGTTCAGTTCAGTCGTTGAGTTGTGTCCGACTCTTTGCGACCCCATGGACCACAGTACACCAGGCTTCCCAGTCCATCAACAACACCTAGAGCCTCCTCAAACTCATTTCTGTCGAGTCAGTGATGCCATCCAACCATCTCATCCTCTGTCATCCCCTTCTCCTCCTGCCTTCAATTTTGCCCAGCATCAGGGTCTTTTCCATTGACTCAGTTCTTCACATCAGGTGGCTATAGCATTGGAGTTTCATCTTCAGCATCAGTCCTTCCAATAAATACTCAGGACTGATTACCTTTAGAATTGACTTCTTTGATCTCCTTTCAGACCAAGGGGCTCTCAAGAGTCTTCTCCAACTCCACAGTTCAAAAGCATCAATTCTTCGGTGCTCAGCTTTCTTTATAGTCCAACTCTCACAGCCATACATGACTACTGGAAAAACCATAGCTTTGACGAGGCAGACTTTTGTTGGCAAAGTAATATTTTGCTTTACAGAATTTTGTTGTTTTCTGTCAAACACCAAAATGAATCACCCATAGGTATACATATATCCCTTACCTTTTGAACCTCCCTCCCATCTCCTTCCCCACCCTACCCCTCTAGGTTGATACAGAGCCCCTGTTTGAGTCTCCTGAGACATATAGCAAATTCCCATTGGCTATCTATATTACACATGGTAATGTAAGTTTCTATGTCACTCTCTCCACACATCTCACCTCTCCTTCCCTCTCCCCATGTCCATAAGTCTATTTTCTATGACGGTTTCTCCACTGCTGCCCTGCAAATGAATTCTTCAGTACCATTTTTCTAGATTCCATATATATGCATAAGAATACAATATTTCTCTTTCTCTTTTTGACTTACTTCAGTCTGTATAATAGGCTCTAGGTTTATCCACCTCATTAGAACTAACTCAAATGTATTCCCTTTTAGGGCTGAGTAATATTCCATTGTGTATATGTACCACAACTTCTTTATCCATTCATCTGTTGATGGACATCTAGGTTGCTTCCATGTTCTAGCTATTGTAAATAGTGCAGAAATGAACAATGGGATACACGTGTCTTTTTCAATTTTGGTTTCCTCAGGGTATATGCCTAGGAGTGGGATTGCTGGGTCATATGGTGTGGTTTTATTCCTAGTTTTTTAAGGAATCTCCATACCGTCTCCCATAGTGGCTGTAAATGTATATTTACATTCCCACCAACAGTGCAAGAATGTTCCCTTTTCTCCACACCCTCTCCAGCATTTATTGTTTGTATACTTTTTGATGGTGGCAATTCTAACTGGTGTGAGGTGATATCTCATTGTAGTTTTGATTTACATTTCTCTAATAATAAGCAATGTTGAGCATCTTTTCATGTGTTTGTTAGCCATCTGTATGTCTTCTTTGGAGAAATGTCTGTTTAGATCTTTTCCCCACTTTTTGATTGGGTTGTTTTTCTGGTATTGAGTTGTATGAGCTGCTTATATACTTTGGAAATTAATCCTTTGTCAGTTGCTTCATTTGCTATTATTTTCTCCCATTCTGAGGGTTGTCTTTTCACCTCGCTTATAGTTTCCTTTGCTGTGAGAAAGCTTTTAAGCTTAATCAGGTCCCACCTGTTTACTTTTGTTTTTATTTCCATTACTCTAGGAGGTAGGTCATAGAGGATCTTGCTTTGATTTATGTCATTGAGTGTTCTGCCTATATTTCCCTCTAAGAGTTTTATAGTTTCTGATCTTACATTTAGGTCTTTAATCCATTTTGAGTTTATCTTTATGTATGGTGTTAGGAAGTGTTCTAATTTCATTCTTTTACATGTAGCTGTTTAGTTTTCCCAGCACCATTTATTGCAGAGGCTGTCTTTGTCCCATTATATATTCTTGCCTCCTTTGTCAAAAATAAGGTACCCATAGGTGCATGGGTTTATTTCTGGGCTTTCTATCTTGTTCCATTGGTACATATTTCTGTTTTTGTGCCAGTACCACACTGTCTTGATGACTGTAGCATTGTAGTATAATCTGGTCAGGAAGGTTGATTCCTCCAGCTCCCATTCTTCTTTCTCAAGACTGCTTTGGCTATTTGGGGTCATTTGTGTTTCTATATGAACTGTGAAATTTTTTGTTCTAGTTCTGTGAAAAATGACACTGATAATTTGATATGGACCACACTGAATCTGTAGATTGCATTTGGTAGAATAGTCATTTTCACAACATTGTTTCTTGCTATCCAGGAACATGGAATATCTCTCGATCTGTTTATGTCATCTTTGATTTTTTTATCAGTGTCTTATAATTTTCTGTGTATAGTTCTTTTGTCTCCTTAGGTAAGTTTATTCCTAGATATTTTATTCTTTTTGTTGCAGTGGTGAATGGGATTGATTCCTTAATTTCTCTTTCTGCTTTTTCATTGTTCAGTTCAGTTCAGTTCAGTTCAGTCACTCAGTCGTGTCCGACTCTTTGCGACCCCATGAATCGCAGCACGCCAGGGCTCCCTGTCCATCACCACCTCCTGCAGTTCACTCAGACTCACGTCCATCGAGTCCGTGATGCCATCCAGCCATCTCATCCTCGGTCGTCCCCTTCTCCTCCTGCCCCCAATCCCTCCCAGCATCAGAGTCTTTTCCAATGAGTCAACTCTTCGCATGAGGTGGCCAAAGTACTGGAGTTTCAGCTTTAGCATCATTCTTTCCAAAGAAATCCCAGGGCTGATCTCCTTCAGAATGGACTGGTTGGATCTCCTTGCAGTCCAAGGGACTCTCAGGAGTCTTCTCCAACACCACAGTTCAAAAGCATCAATTCTTCAGCGCTCAGCCTTCTTCACAGTCCAACTCTCACATCCATACATGACCACAGGAAAAACCATAACCTTGACTAGATGGACCTAAGTCAGCAAAGTAATGTCTCTGCTTTTGAATATGCTATCTAGGTTGGTCATAACTTTTCTTCCAAGGAGTAAGCGTCTTTTAATTTCATGGCTGTAGTCACCATCTGCAGTGATTTTGGAGCCCCAAAAAATAAAGTCTGACATTGTTAGTACATATAAATACAAGTGATTTCTGTGTATTGATTTTGTATCCTGTGACTTTGTTAAATTCACTGATTAGCTCTAGGAATGTTCTGATACTATCGTTAGGGTTTTCTATGTACAGTATCATGTCATCTGCAAACAGTGAGAGCTTCACTTCTTCTTTTCCAATCTAGATTCCTTTTATTTCTTTTTCTTCTATGATTGCTGTAGCTAGGACTTCCAGAACTATGTTGAATAAGAGTGGGTGAAAATAGACACCCTTGTCTTGTTCCTGATCTTAGAGGCGAAGCTTTCAGTTTTGTTTTTATTTTTTAAGACTCAGTTTTCTTTCTTTTTAAAATTTATTTATTTTAGTTGGAGGCTAATTACTTTACAATATTGTAGTGGTTTTTGCCATACATTTATACGAATCAGCCATGGGTTTACATGTGTTCCCCATCCTGAACCCCCCTCCCAGCTCCCTCTCCATCCCATCCCATCTGGGCCATCCCAGTGCACCAGCCCTGAGCACCCTGTCTCATGCATCGAACCTGGACTGGTGATCTGTTTCACATGTGACAATATACATGTTTCAATGCTACTCTCTCAGATCATCCCACCCTCGCCTTCTCCCACAGAGTCCAAAAGACTGTTCTATACATCCATGTCTCTTTTTCTGTCTTGCATTATAGGGTCATCATTACCGTCTTTGATGCTTTCAGTTTTTCGCCATTGAGAATAATGTTTCACCATTGATAATAACGTTATCATATATGGCCTTTACTACATTGAGGTAGGTTCCTTCTATTCCCATTTTTTGAAGAGCTTTAATCTTAAATGGGTGTTGAATTTTGTCAAAGGTTTTTTATGCATCTATTGAGATGACTATATGGTTATTATTTTTCAATTTGTTAATATGGTATATCACATTAATTTATTTGCATATATTGAAGAATCATTGCATTCCTGGAATAAACCCAACTTGATCATGGTGTATGAGCTTTTTGATGTGTTGCTGAATTCTGTTTGCTAAAAGTTTTTGAGGATTTTTGCATGTATGTTCATCAGTGATATTGGCCTGTAGTTTTCTTTTTGTGTGTTGTCTTTGACTGGTTTTGGTATCAGGGTGATGGTGGCCTTGTAGAATGAGTTTTGAAGTGTTCCTTCCTCTGCAATTTTTGGAAAGAGTTTTAGAAGGATAGGCATTAGCTCTTCTCTAAATGTTTGACAGAATTCTCCTGTGAAGCCATCTGGCCGTGGCCTTTTGTTTTTTGGGGAAAATTTTTGATCACAGCATCAATTTCAGTGCTTGTTCAAATTTCTATTACTTCCTGGTTCAGTCTTGGGAGATTGAACTTTTCTAAGAATCTGTCCATTTATTCCAGGTCATCCATTTTATTGCCATATAGTTGTTAATAAAAGTCTCATAATCCTTTGTATTTCTGCATTGTCTGTTGTAATCTCTCCTTTTTCATTTCTAATTTTGTTGCTTTGATTCTTCTCTCTTTTTCTTGATGAGTTTGGCTAAATGTCTGTCCAGTTTATCTTCTCCAAAAATCACCTTTTAGTTTTATTAATCTTTACTATAGTTTCTATCATTTCTTCTACACTTATTTCTGCTCAAATCTTTATGATTTCTTTCCTTCTACTAATTTTGGGGTGTTTTTGTTCTTCTTTTAAGTATAAAGAAGTTGTTTTAAGTGTAAATTTAGCTTGTCTAATCGATGTTTTTCTTGTTTCTTGAGGTAGGATTGTATTACTATAAACATCCCTCTTAGAACTGCTTTTCCTGCATTCCATAGGTGTTGAGTTGTCATGTTTTCATTGTTATTTGTTCTAGAAACTTTTTGATTTACCTTTTGATTTCTTCAGTAACCTGTTGGTTATTTAGAAATGTATTG